>NC_135499.1:79823324-80140324 GCF_052857255.1 Amblyomma americanum
TCTTGATCATAACGCAGGGCCCTCCCCTTTTCTCTGCGCTGTAAACAGCAACTTCTGTGTTATCTACGATAAAATAAACACTTCTTTTAGAACGCCCCTAAATGCAGCAAGTGCTTGAAAAGTGTGTAATTCCTGCAAAATAAGTATTTTCTGGCATGGTGCGTGGTGTGTCATAAGTACTATATTGCCACTGACCTAAAATCAGCAACTTAGGAACAGCAGAGCGGGAAATATAGATTGCTGAATAGGTAAACTGATGCACTGAAAGAATATATGTTAAGAAAACAGAAGAGTGCAAGGTACGAGGAGGAAGAGGCTCTCAAAAATAAACTGCTAGTGTGCGCTAGAACACGGAACTGGGCTGCACAACCGCGCACTGGATCGAGGTGCTTCGTTGAGTTCTATAAGTATAGTTTCGCAGTGTTCTCTGGCACACCGCTGCCGTGTCCGGGTCATAATGGCAGCGGGTGAAGGTTTGGGCTATGCTCTAGACATTTAGTACAGCCAGGGACTCCGGAACCTTTCTTTTTGGTGGGAGGGCAGGACTTCGACCTTTAAATAACAAATTTTATATATTTATTGCTCATGTACATAATAACCTTTATATTTATTAATTTTTTAATGTTCAGAACATCATTCAAAGTGTCACGTTGCAGTGACGACACACCAGCAGTCAGGAAGAGAAAGAAAAGGCTTCCAAAATTAACTGTTTAAGGGGCTGACTCACTCCCACTAAGAACTGAATTACTCGCCGGAGGCGATAGGCTCAATTAAGCGTGCTCGGCGCTCATCGAACTGAATGTCATGCAGTTCTTGGTCGAGCTGAATTTAAAGCTGACAATCAACCTTCGAGATTAAGAGCCAAATGCAACAAGAATCTGGAAAAATGTGGAATCATTTGCACGTGGCCACGATCAATGGATATAAGTCTGGTCGCATGTCGCATTAGACAACAGAATGATAAAGCCGCGTGCCGGCGGTCGTGAGTGCGAACGAACAAACGGAGCAAAGATTCGTGGCAATATAAGATTAATTGAAATCAGGAGCTTTATAGGTGGGAAGCTGTACGCACGAGGAGTGATCAATTCCATTAAAAAAGTCTGTGCATAGTTTGTTTAAATTCTCCTAATCATGATTATATACACGGTCAGGTGGACAGTCGATCGAATTCTGTAGGTATATGACTGGTTTAGGTTACTCATAAACGAAATGCTTTACAACTGGCTACTAAGCCAAGCAGCTCAGCCCAACTGTGCTTTGAATTAAAAGAGGCCTAGAACTAATGTGCTTCAATTTTCAGAAATCTGATCCAAGTAGAAGCAATTGGAGACTCGGGTGGGGGGGGCGCTTCCCCCTTTGGAAAAATGTTGGGGGGGGGGGGGCGATGGTCCCCTTTGCCCCCCGCCCCTGTTCCGGGGCTCCTGAGTATAGCCCACCTGAACTCGGGTAGGCGGCCCTATAGATACGTGATCGGCCCGCTGGAGTGGGTATCTCGCATATTGTGTATCTGATATTCATCGCAAAGCCGATGTCTACTGGTATACAAGTTTAAAACGTCCAAGGTGTTCTGGGAGATGTTCGATCCGACGAAGCATTCCGTCGGGAAAGATCTTTGAAGGCAGTTCGCAGTGTGTCGGACTGATTTTTTCCTAATATAAAGCTTTCGTTGAACTAGGAACTTTTCTGACTTCTTTTACTTACATATCTCAAATAAAGCCTTCAATTCTTCAAGAAAACACACACACACACACACAGTGAACGAGGTTCATGAATGTCTCCTTTTAATCTAAGCAGACAAATAATTAAGGTAATTGAGAAATTGCGAAGTACGATCGTTGGACGGGCGCAGCAACCATGAGGTGATAGTTACATGCGACATGGTAATATAATGCTTGGGCTAGAAGGAACAGACCCGTACGGGTACTGTTTCGAAGAAAAACGGCATGCGCAAATTCGATGCTGCCTGCGGAAATCGTCTCTCACTGCAGCTCTACGAATTTTCACGGAAAGCTGCGTTTCTTGTATATATTGAATTTACGTCTGCATTCATTTCTTTCGGCGTGGATTCTTTACAGTGCTTTCAGAAAGTTAGCAAATTAACAGCTAGAGTGATTTACAATCGCCTCTATCCTTGTATTCACAGGTCTGGACAGGTAAGCGGGAATGGTATTCACGCATGTGCAGCAGCAATATGCGTCCAGAGGCTTCTGAATGTGCTTCCGGTTTTTGAACATGATACGACAAACTTCGCGGACGCATGCAAGGCTTTTATAGTTGTTCTTTTGGCGGCAAAAACCTTAAACCGCTTTCCCTATAGCTTTAGCCGACAGGGATAACCTGAATGTAATAACGACCGCGGTTTCTTGTTGCTAGGACTTGAAGTAAAGATTTGCAACGTTGCAGCTGTACATTTCTGCATCGTTACAAGCATGCTACTCGATCCGTCACTGATAACAGGCTTTCGCGAAACAAATCAAGGAAATAAACAAAAAAAAACTCTCAGCGAGGGCTACTTTTTGTTACAATGGCAGTCACAAAAACATTGTGTGTCGTCTGCTAGCGGTTCATCTCAAAGCGCTGCCTTGCGGTAGACGCGGGCTAGGTGGCGTGAGGTGCCGTGCAATTTCAAGGCTTCAGCGTTGTTCATCCATGCATCTATTTATCCATTCATCCAGTCATGCATCCAGACAATCCAGCTTTGCAAAGCGTGTATGGCGTGTTTTCTACAGACAGTAGGTCAGCAGTGGTCTGAAAGCCCTTGGCATCACGTCGCCATGAGCAATAACAGCCATCCTACGATTCCAAAGCGTCGCAAAGTGTACTTGGCTAACGAAAACAGCGCAGCGGTCACTCGCGTCGAGCGGAAGTGCTGAAACACCGCCTTCGACGTCTGGTAACTGGAACCCAACTTGTCTCCTGCTCCGCTCGCGTTTCATGTAGCTCAAGTGCCGCTGAGCCTAGCAGTTAATCCCACTTTGGGGCTGTGCCGTCGGCGGACGCCACAGGCGAAGCTGGCAGCAGTGAAGAATGCTGTCACTTGGACGACATCAGAGAAGACGACACCAGTGGGGCCCACCATGGTTTCTGTCGCACACGGACTACGTGGAGCCGCAAATAGATGCCACAGGCGAAGGTGACTGCTGCAGCAACAGTGATGAGTGCTGTGACCCGGACGACGACCAAGATAACGGTGCCGGTGGACCGCACAGTGTTGTTGTGCCATAGTTTAACGGTGCAGTGCTTCTTGCTCAAAGCGTAAAGGACTTATGACGCCAAAAACACTGGCTAGCTCGTCGACGACATTGGCTGAGGCAATTGTTCTGATAATGGCCTTTGTTGTCGCTAACGGGCTGATTTCGGCAGCGCTTGATGCATTGTTCGGGTACCGGTCGGGCCTGCCGCACTCAGATTACCTCTTCAGAAATCTGTGAGCGCCGAAATGTGCAAGCTTCATTCAAAGCTATTTTTAGTTCGAAGTGTGCATGTCTCCCCTTCAGGCCAGCAAAGACAGTTAGACGCTAGCTTGCAAAGTGTGCAAAACACAACCCGATGTGTGCATTTTGAAGAGGCTGTTTTTTGTGATAATGAACCTCATTGAACAGCTTTGCCTTCTCACGGACAAAGAATTTTCTGCTGAACACCGCTTTGTTGCTCCTTCAAAAAGCGCACCTAACATAATGCGTTTTCTAAGGAGTACTTGTAGCTAGGCTTATTGGTGCATATTCAGGAAATCAACAGGAGCGCGAAGTATGGTCAAAGGTGAAGTGATTTTGTCATGCCAGCATATTTACCCTTATGCAGAGGGACAGACCGCAAACATTCACGCATTTATGAACAACTGCTATTCTCGGGTACAATTTAAGAACACGGCGGCTTTTCCATGTCAGAGAACCCCTTCCAGCCAGTGGCGTCGGATTATTCTCATGACTCTGCTGATGTGACAAAGCAGGGAGTGGCAGACGAAAGGGGCAATCTCTTCCCATTGTGTCCAGGGATAGAGCCCTCTCTTCATTGCGAACTGCCTGCAAGGTTGAGAACTACGATATTCTTAACTTAGCACCGGTGCTCTGTGATCAGCATGTGATGCTTCGTGCTCCTCAGGGCATCCATATTCCAGCACAGTGCATGTCGCAGGTCCAGCTTTTGTGCTTCTCTTCAGCGATTAATTGACCAAACAAATCTGATGCTTCCACTTGTAGAGTAACGCTCATGCTGGTAGCATTGTGTCCCTAAGCCAAGTTTAGAGCTACTTTTACTGCATATCACAGCAAGTTACTTAGAACTTGTAGTTGATAGCTTGGTTGCGGATAAGCCACTCCGATGTGAAACAGGCCAGCAGATGCAAATAGCCACCCTGAAACCTTCAATTAGCCGCCGCGGTGGCTCAGTAGTTATGGCGCCCGACTGCAGACCCGAAAGACGCGGGTTCGATCCCGGCTGCGGCAGTTGAATTTCGATGAAGACGAAATTCTACAGGCCTGTGTACTGTGCGATGTCAGTGCACGTTAAAGAACCTCAGGTGGTCGAAATTTCCGGAGCCCTTCACTACGGCGTCCCACATACCCTGAGTCGCTTTGGCACGTTAAACCCCCATAAACCAAACCGAAACATTCAATGAGAGGTACTACTGGGGTACTGTGCAAACCTAAAGAAATAAATGAGAGACGGGAGATGGCGGGAATTTGTATTGGCATCTGCTCGTCGTTCCCTGCCTTCTGGTGGCACTGAGTAGTTGTGGTAGTTATGGCTACCCTTTTGTGGTTATTTGCAATGCCGGCAGTCAGGGTGAGCTTGTCGAGGCCCACTCTGTACGGATTACTAATCCCCAGGATAGTTGTCAGCATACTCTCCACAGCATGTTGAACTTGTTGCAGCCCATGTTTCCTATTGTTTCTGTCCACAAAAAAACAGGTAGTCGCTGACATACTCCAAAATCCTGTTATGAAAGCTTCCAACGCAGTTTGCAAGGCAATCTTTTTATAGATAGGAAAGATCTTTTTCGCAATACATGAGACACTGACAGATACTGGCTTTTTGTATTTACAGTTTCGATACCCGTGCAACAATGGTGGCATGCAAAATACAAATGAAAGGTGAGAAGCTGCAAATTTGCCCTCAACAGAAATATTGCACTGGGCTTTAAAGGCAAGTTCATTATTGTTTCGTGCTGTTTCTTTTTAGAATGAAACAACCAACTCATCTAGCTCTCCATGTTATCACGATTTATGCCTGTGACACTTGAAGGTACTGAGCTGATATATATGTTGAACAATGATCATTATGTTAGCATGAAGTTAAAAAACATGCCAATATGTAACATGTGTGCATAGGCCTCTTCCTCTCTTCTGCGCATTTTGTGCTGCACAGTTCAGGCTATAATTTTGCTGTACTGATATCATTTTGATGGGACTGTAATATAGAAACCTTAATTTTACACAGGTCAATGTATTTGTTGTAACCCACAGCTGACTGAAATGGCATTAAACAACCCTCACAAACTTGAAATAAAATGTATGTGTTTCATTAAAAGATATCTTAAAACTGTTCTTACCCTTAACCAAGGCATTTTTGGTGTAAATTGTTTCTGCAACCTGTGTTTTACTTGACCAACCAGTTCAGTTCATGACAGCTCATAAGTGACTTAGTTTTTTGTCAGTGTGTGAACACCAAAGTCCAGTTGCTATGTATCAACAGATTTCTGCATTCCAATAACGAAGTGGCTACTTTCATTGAAAAACGTTTAAGATGGTAAAGGTAAAGAATTGAGTACAGGTATCACCACCAGCAGCCCTTTTCTCAAGGAAATTGTGGTGGTGGCTAGGCTGGTTTCCCACCATTCACTTTCTAGCATGGATGACAGAGTATTTCTCAGTATAGATACGGATTTGAATGAAGTAGCGAGAAAAAATAGCTCATTTTTAGATCCAGTTTTTTCAACAATAAATATATATACTTTGCTGCTGAAGAGTAAAAGAAGGCTAGAAAGGGCCGTACTACATATTTTTACTGAGAACAAAAATTGCATGGACACGTTCTTAGTGTCCCTTTGAGCAACAGTACGTATTTTCTTTTGTGTGTTGCGTAAACTATAGCCGAATGCAACTCAAGAATGAAGTGGCAAATGCTTCTCTATAATTCATCTCACAAGTTGTTTGCATGGAAGGTACTACAACTTGAGCCAATCAGAATGGCGCACACTATATCATTGGGTTACTGCGTGTCTGCCACACCCATTGCCTTGTGAGAGGTAGCTCTATTTTTCTAAATGAAGGAGTACCAGTGTTTAGGCTGTTTATTTCTTCAGCAGCTGACATTTGACGTCTTTTTAGTTTTCTTTTTGTTTTGTTTTCAGATAGGTGGAGATTTTCCCACAGTGAAGAGGGCATATCTGGCCCACTTTTCTGTCATTACCTCTCTCTATTCAGTTCTTTAGTTGTCACGTCCTGTTGTTTGTATGTATATTTGTTCACTACATTGTGGTCTATGCCCAAATATGCTGAGGAAAATCCACTCGACGGCCGTCACATTTCGAAAGAGGTAAAGAAGAAAACACGGCTCTTTAATTGCTGTGCGTTGTCAGCGCATATGCGGTTGAAATTAATCTGGAGCCCTCCACCAAGACGTCTGCAATAGCTCATCAGGGACATTGTCATTCTCATTTTTTCTAATCTCATTGTGGCAGAGCTCGATGTGCTCGGCTTGTATACGCAGACGTTTAATGGATCACACTGGCCCGTTAACGGGCTCACATCTCATAGTCATCATCAAAACTCGCATGAACACTGCTGGTTGTGTCCTCCTTCATGCTCATTTCAACGCCTGGTCCTCGGAGAGGCATTTGCCACTTGATTCTTAAGTTGTATTCGAGTATAGTAAATATGGAGAAATGTAACTATTACTGCATGTAACTTGCTGCTTTGTTCTTGGTGTGGTCTGTGTACAAAACTCTTACTCTTGTGCCATGCTATATTATGTAGTGTTTCTGTGTATTATGTAGGGTTGTTTCATATAACAGATGGTATTGGTGGATTCTGTTTGTACTAGGGTTGTTCAGTATATTTTTACCTCCTTGCCTGTAAAACATTTATTTCTCATGAAAGGGAAAGACGTTACAATGAAAAGAAACTTTGATGTTCTCACTTTTCATGATGTTTTCTTTTGGCACATCGCACCACAGATATTGAAGTAGTCACAAGGAAAATTTTGGTATACATCAATGCACAGTTAGAACAGTTCTTTGAAACCAAATTTTCTATGGCAGAAAGTGTTCTCGTTATCAATATCCACCGTCGAATGAGTCTATTTATGCCAATGTGTATTTTTTGTTTCCTGTCAGAACGTCGGTGTGAACTGTACACATGCAAGATCCTGCTGTGTTGTGTTTGAAAGACGAGGAGCGCAGTAGATGCCCACTGTCTACATCTCACACCTGAGCTCGTGGCACATGTGGATCAATTTATTTGTGATGATTGTCACATTAAGTAGACGGTTATTGAGGGCATGTTTGAACTTGAGGATGCTCAAGCACCGCGCACTTTCGCTTAAAGTTTGTCCTAAAAGAATCCATCATTTAACGTGACAACGATTGGCATGACAGGTTAGGTGACAAAACTGTCGTGTTGAATAAGCTGCAGTTTCGGGATGTTCTGCCTCACCCACCCATAGTTCTGACCTAGTGCCTTGTAACTGCTGGCTATTTCGTGGCTGAAGAAACTTTTGAAGACCTTTAGTGCCCAGTTGGGGCCATCATTCTTCTCGTAGGCCATGTAAGCAATCGTGCAAGTACATCGATGACGCAAGGCCATCAGTGTCAGTGGGGGACTCTATAATAAAAATGAATTACATCTTTCAAAAAAGACGTCTGAAGCTTTATTTTTACATTAATATCTATCAATTTCAGTAGCTAGCACTTTCTAGACAAGGAGGCAAATTATTCAACACACCTCTCAAGCTTAGGATATATGTTTCGCAAATTTTTGCATCTGTATTGTCACTTCCTTAATTGAAGGCTACTTGAGCCATTTATCCCATGGACCAATGTTTTGTGGCCTCATTATCTATTATGTCTTAGATGGTGTCCTTGGCTTAATTATACTTAATTTTCTGATAGTTTTCGAAAACTTTTCTAATGGGTGTGCTTCAGCTGAGATGTAGCATATGTCATTGGAATGACATATGCTTCTTCACACATGTGCTAAGCTGATACAACGTGGAATGGTACTTTACTTGGGATTTAACATCCCTCCACGTTATAGGGACCTATTTTGACCAGCTGTGTTCTTTAATTATGAGCTCAAGCGCACAGCGTGAAAGACAAGTCGAAATGTAATCCATATCCATTTAATTTCATTTGAGCCATATAAAAGGCACACATATGAGCTGACTGAGAGACGCAGTTCACCCATATGAGTGATACGAGAGCTGCATATTGGCACTAATGAGTGATAAAAAAGACACATATTGGCCCATTCTAGTGATGCGAGAGCCATATTCAATCTCAAACAACTGATACGAGAGACTCTTATCAGCCTATACGAGGGATATGAAAGACACGTATTGTGCATACGAGGGATACGAAGGACACTATTAAAGAATTAAGTTGGGCTAGTTGGTGCTTTTGATTCACAGACGGCGACATATTACTAGCGTTAATAAACACAAAGGACAGAGAGCAGAAACACACAGGACAGACGCTAGACTTCAACTACCGTTTATTACACACGCATGAGAAGATATACTATGCGCTTCTGCGCATGGTCGAGATACAAGACAAATCTGATTGACAAGAATGCTGGCTATCGCTGACATAGAGTACTAAAAAAAGAGAGAGAGAAAAAAACAATGTAAATTCACAATAGATTGAATCGCGTGCTTTTTGTCAGGTATGCAATTTCTTTACTCGTGAGGGCTATTGAAGGTGTGCTCACGCATTTATCTCCTGCCTTATCAATACAAAAGACCTCAAATATTTCCCTATCAACCTGCTTGTCGAACCGCATCAGCACGCGAGTGCTGCGAAAAAGAGGGGTGCACTCTTCCTCCTCTATTTCGCCGTGTTTCATTGTCTTGCACTTGCGGCAATGGGTCGCCAAATGGCCACCTCCCATTAGCGCTGCGACAGTTGTTCTATGCTTCCGCAATCTTTCGTTGAGGCACTGGCCCGTCTGGCCTATGTAGCACTTGCCACAAGACAGTGGTATCATGCAGACTACCCCAATGATGCAGTTAACAAACTGCGTGGCGTGCTTGGTTCCACAGGCTATGGGTTCCCTTGTGGTGGCCATTTGGCGACCCATTGCCGCAAGTGCAAGACAAAGAAACACGGCGAAATAGAGGAGGAAGAGTGCACCCCTCTTTTTCGCAGCACTCGCGTGCTGATGCGGTTCAACAAGCAGGTTGATAGGGAAATATTTGAGGCCTTTTGTATTGATAAGGCAGGAGATAAATGCGTGAGCACCCCTTCAATAGCCCTCACGAGTAAAGAAATTTCATACATGGCAAAAAGCACGCGATTCAATCTATTGTGAATTTACATTGTTTTTTTTTCTCTCTCTCTTTTTTAGTACTCTATGTCAGCGATAGCCAGCATTTTTGTCAATCAGATTTGTCTTGTGTCTCCACCATGCGCAGAAGCGCATAGTATATCTTCTCATGCGTGTGAAATAAACGGCAGTTGAAGTCTAGCATCTGTCCTGTGTGTTTCTGCTCTCTGTCCTTTGTGTTTATTAACGCTAGTAATATGTCGCCGTCTGTGAACGAAGGACACATGTCAGCCAAATGAGGGATACGAGGGACACATATCAGCCCATACGAGGGATATGAGGGACACATAGCCCATAACAGACACACATTGCCTTATGCGAGACATATTGGACACATATCATCTCTTATGACCACATACTAGATAGACAAATTCATACGAGACACATAGGCATCCATATGAGATTTCTCGATAGGGTAAACCTGTATAAGGAACTGTAAAATGAATTAACAATCATTAATCATGCAGACTCCGTTACAATAGAGAAAATTAGAGACCTGGAGAAGCAAAATGCACATAGAAACAAAGAGGACATTTCCATTTGAGAATAATCAGCGGTTTACTATATATATAAAGTTGAAAACGCTTCATTTAGCCATAGATTTATTTTGAGTCGACGTTTCGGACAGAGCCTGTCCTTTCTCAAGACTTGAGAAAGGACAGGCTCTGTCCGAAACGTCGACTCAAAATAAATCTATGGCTAAACGAAGCGTTTTCAACTTTGAATTTTTGCCTCTAGCAACCAAATACGTTTATCTTTCTATACTATATATATATATATATATATATATATATATATATATATATATATATATATATATATATATATATATATATATATATATATATATATATATATATATATATAGATTTAAGAGAAGTGACACTTCTACAAAGACACTTTTAGTTATCAACGTTTCGACCGCGGTGCGGTCTTCTTCAGGACTGTAGTGGTCACGCGTCAGATGGACGTTTTAAGTTTGTGAGCTCAAGAGGAGGGAGAAAGGAGTGTAACACGCAAATAGCAACAACCGTTCAAAAAATTGAAAAAAAAAATAAAAAATAATGATGGGGGTGCGGGGAGCAGACAGGGACAATATTGGGGGAGGAAGCAAAAAAATAGAAATAAAAGAAAAAAAGGGGGGAAAACTAGTATAGTAAGGAAGGGTGGGCTACAAAAGGAGATGGCGAAACGAGAGAAAGGGAGAGGAAGACGGTGCGGGGGACATGGGCAGCACGGCGTACGAAAGCAAAACGTGCAAACAAAACACACAAACAAAATGCACAAACACAAAGGGCGCCGCTGCAGATGCGTGGCCAAAGAGGAGCCGCTGCGCAAATGACACTGGCAGTGACGAACAGGCCAAACCAGACGCCTTTTGGGGCGTCACACTAATTTCCGGTGAGCCGAGGGCTAGAACGTTAAGGAAGTAGTGGACTACGTTAACGAGCACATGTCTAAGAACTTACTCACGGGGTCTGGGTTTCAATGAACGGTGCACCCCTCTCCGTGGGTGGGTCGTTGAACCGACCTCGCCGGGAATACTTGTTTGTAGGGGAGGATGGCTGGGCTAGCTGTGTGCAAAGATTTCAAATTGTCAGAAAATGTAAGGAAAGAACGTCAAAAGCTTATCAATACTGCACGAGGCAGGAGAGTGTAAGTAAGGAGGGTTATGATTGCCTGGGATATACACTAGGAGTTATAAAAGGTATATCTGAGTTAGCCAAGTAACGAGAAATGTATTATTTTGTTTTGAGGTCGTGAATAAAAGAAAGGGTACCAGACTTTTCGTTAAGACCTTCTTGAATAGTATTAAACTTGTGGATAAAATAGGATTCACGCTGTTCACGTTCTCGCCTGTTTTTGAAGCCCCCTTGAATAATTGTTACTTTTAGTTGGTCAAATGGGTGTCCTGCGTTTACATGCTTGGATAGGGGAAGGTTTGGAAGAGACTTGGCGTGTGCCCGGTGATTGTTAAATCGAATGCGGAATGCAGTGCTTGTCTGTCCTATGTATTGCTGGTTACACAAAGTGCATTCAAGAAGGTAAATAATGTTTGATGAGTCGCAGTCAAAGTTACCGTTGATTGAATGCTGGAAAACTGACCTCGTACTAGTTGCGGAACACGTAGTCTGCATGTGCCTGCAAACTTTGCAGCGACCCTTACCACAGGGCTGGCATCCATATTTTGGGGTTTTGTGTTCCTTGGAGTGTACTAGGTAGTTCTGAATGTTTTTGGCGCGCCTGTAAATCACGCGGGGTGCGCATGTAAATATTTTCGATAGTCGTTGACTTTGCTGGAGAATGTTAAAGTGCTTATTAAGAATTCTGTTTATGTTCGGTGCGTTACTGTTAAATGTGAGGATAAGGTTTGTAGTGTAATCATTTCGGTTATCTATTTGGTGCCCCTGGAGTATTTGACTACGGTCAAGATTTGAAGCTCTGCTTATGGCGTCATCAATAAGGGAACGTGGATAGCGCTGTGCTAAGAGCACGTTGCGCATGTGTTCGGAGTTTTCATGAAAGTCTAGGTCGTTAGAGCAGATTCTTCGAAAACGATGGGCCTGCGAATAAGGGATGCTGGTTTTGCAGTGACGGGGATGGGCGCTTTGAAAATGTAGATATTTTTGTGAGTCGGTTGGTTTTCTATAAACGGTTGTACTAACTGACCCCTTGTCCACCAGAATGTCAACATCAAGAAAATTGATTTGACTGGCTGAGTAGGTGTGCGTAAACTTTATGTTTGGGTGCACGGAGTTGAAACTGTCAATGAAATGGATAAGTTGTTGTTGTGTGTTGGTCCATATTATAAAAATATCATCCAAATAGCGCTTGTAAAAGTACGGCTGAATTGGACAAGAAGAAAGAAATTTTGACTCTATATGATGCATGAAGATATTGGCATAATTTGGGGCCATTCTTGTCCCCATAGCAGTGCCACTTACTTGCAGATAATATTGAAGATCAAATTCAAAGCTATTATATTCTAACACAATTTTGGCTAGTGTTCCTAACACGTTTGGGCTTGGAGATTCATGAGGTTTCTGCTGTTCATAAGATTCTAAAAGGGCTGCAATGCCGTGGGCATGGGGAATGTTTGTGTATAAAGATGTTACATCCATGGTCACAAGAAAGGCTCCTTCTGGTAATGTTATATTGTCTATCTGGCGGAGAAAGTGGTTTGTATCTTTGATGTAGGATGGATGTGTGGCTGGAATGTGGCTAATTAGTGTGTCAATGTACTTTGATATTGGTTCTGTGAGAGTGCCGATTCCTGAAATTATTGGCCGTCCAGGAATACCGGCTTTATGTAATTTAGGGAGCATGTAGAAACGCCCAGGAGAAGGATGGGTAGCCGTGAGTGCCTTGCATAGTTTCGGGGAGATTTCATTGCGTTTTGTGAGGTCGAGGAGAATGTCAGATATAGCTTTTGAGTGCTCGTCGGTGGGGTCGCCATGCAGTTGTTTATAAAAATGGTTGTCAGAAAGCTGTCGGATGCCTTCTGCTATATAGTCATCCCTGTTCAAGATAACAATGCCTCCGCCCTTATCAGATGGCTTTATGACGATGTCGGTACGGCTGCTGAGCGCCTCGAGAGCAGTACGTTCTCTTTTAGGAAGATTGTCTGGTCCTAACCTGCGGTTCTTAAAATTTTCAACAATGTCATTTTGAACTGCCTTAATATAGATATCCAAGTGTTTTTCCCGCCCGATGTTGGGAGTCCAGTTTTGGTTTGCTGGGTGGAAGTCCGTGTTTTGGTGGGGGTTTTCGGGCTTATCAAAGAAGTATTCTCTCAGGCGAAGTTTTCTGGCGAAGTCGTCAAGATCTTTCAGGAGTTGGAATTCATTGAATTTGCCTGTGCGGGGGCAAAAAGTCAGCCCTCTAGATAGGACGGCTCGCGTTACTAAAAGTAACAATTATTCAAGTGGGCTTCAAAAACAGGCGAGAACGTGAACAGCGTGAATCCTATTTTATCCACAAGTTTAATACTATTCAAGAAGGTCTTAACGAAAAGCCTGGTACCCTTTCTTTTATTCACGACCTCAAAACAAAATAATACTACATTTCTCGTTACTTGGCTAACTCAGATATACCTTTTATAACTCCTAGTGTATATCCCAGGCAATCATAACCCTCCTTACTTACACTATCCTGCCTCGTGCAGTATTGATAAGCTTTTGACGTTCTTTCCTTACATTTTCTGACAATTTGAAATCTTTGCACACAGCTAGCCCAGCCCTCCTCCCCTACAAACAAGTATTCCCGGCGAGGTCGGTTCAACGACCCACCCACGGAGAGGGGTGCACCGTTCAGTGAAACCCAGACCCCGTGAGTAAGTTCTTAGACATGTGCTCGTTAACGTAGTCCACTACTTCCTTAACGTTCTAGCCCTCGGCTCACCGGAAATTAGTGTGACGCCCCAAAAGGCGTCTGGTTTGGCCTGTTCGTCACTGCCAGTGTCATTTGCGCAGCGGCTCCTCTTTGGCCACGCATCTGCAGCGGCGCCCTTTGTGTTTGTGCATTTTGTTTGTGTGTTTTGTTTGCACGTTTTGCTTTCGTACGCCGTGCTGCCCATGTCCCCCGCACCGTCTTCCTCTCCCTTTCTCTCGTTTCGCCATCTCCTTTTGTAGCCCACCCTTCCTTACTATACTAGTTTTCCCCCTTTTTTATTTTATTTCTATTTTTTTGCTTCCTCCCCCAATATTGTCCCTGTCTGCTCCCCGCACCCCCATCATTATTTTTTTTTCACTTTTTTGAACCGTTGTTGCTATTTGCGTGTTACACTCCTTTCTCCCTCCTCTTGAGCTCACAAACTTAAAACGTCCATCTGACGCGTGACCACTACAGTCCTGAAGAAGACCGCACCGCGGTCGAAACGTTGATAACTAAAAGTGTCTTTGTAGAAGTGCCCACTTCTCTTAAATCTTTATTCTGCGGAGCCAACGCAACCTATATATATATATATATATATATATATATATATATATATATATATATATATATATATATATATATATATATATATATATATCGAAGTATACATTTCATTTAAGGAAACATTTTTATTTGACTCGAGGTTTCGATCGGAGGACCGATCTTTTTCAAGAGTGACCATACAGTGCATGGGCGCGTGTTCTTATAGCATGGGACTTGACACACAGAAGGCTCAAAAAGAAAAGAAATAAAGAAAAGTAAAGAAAAGAAAAAAGGGGGAGGGAGCGGCCGGGAGAATGGAACACAACTGACACCGATGGCATATTAGGGAAGCAAAGGTGCCGCGTCGCGTACCCGTGAACTCACTGTGCACACACACACACACGAAGCGAAAGACGGAGGCCGAGCTGGGTGCGCACGCGGCTACTGCGACAAGAAGAAAGAAAAAAAGGAAAAGAGAGAGAGAGGAGCAAAAGCAGAGACAAAGGGGAAAGCAAAGAAGAAACGTGGTGGGGCTTAAAAGAAGGGATGCGTCCGCCAATTGTGGGTTTCGGTATGCCTCTGTCCGCGTATGTGCGGCCCCGAGCGGCTCCGAATGATGGCCCGGACGAGGCGGAAAAGGTTGAGACCGCCCAAAGTGGCTCCACATGGTGACACGCGAGCCGCTAAAACCAGATGAGCTTCACATAGGAGGACCAGATGGAAAGGCTTGTTGACAGGAATGCAAAAGAACAAGAGATATAGCACAGAGAAATTTCAAAAAAAAATATATAATGACAAAAAAAGGAGAAAGAGAAGGGGACATATGGCCCTCGCGGGACCAAAGAATGAGTTGAACGGCAGATGGAAACAAGCCGAAACTGACGTGCAACGGGGGTATGACCTCAGACGACTCGGTCCGTGGTGGTACTTTGCCTATTAGGGTTGAAATTTTCTTTGGTGTCTGCCATCGAAAGAGACGATAGGGTGTCATGGTTTTCGTTGATGCCCTTTTGCACTGTGTTAAATTTGAAAATAAAGTATGATTCGCGTTGTTCGCCCTCCCGGGTGTTTTTAAAGCCGCTCTGCAATATCGTTACTTTAAGTTTGTCAAACTCGTGGCATTTCTCGCGGAGGTGTCTCGATAGTGGGAGGCCAGGGAGAGATTGAGCATGTGAGCGGTGGTTATTAAATCTTAATCGGAAGGAATTGTCTGTTTGGCCAATGTACTGCATCTGACATTCGCCACACTCGTGCATGTAAACAACATTACTGGAATCGCAGTTTAAGTCCTCTCGGATAACATGTTTGAAATCTGAATGGGTACCTTTAGTCAGTGCTGTGGTTTGCATGTGTTTGCAAACTTGGCATCTGCTCTTTCCGCAAGGTGTGCAACCCACCGGCCTCGGTTTATTAACCGTTGAGTGCACAAGGTGATTTTGTAAATTTTTTGGCCTTCTATATGTTACCCGGAGGACCAATGGAAAAATTTTTGAGAGCCGCTCACTTTGTTCTATGATATTGAAGTGTTTTTGAAAGATTTTGTTAATATTCGGTAGGTTGTCTGTGAATGTCAGTACTAGATTAGAGTGATGCGGCATTGGCGGGGATTCCGCAGGGATGTGATTACGGTTAGTAACTTTCGCCCTTTTAATTGCATCGTCGATGATTGAAGGCGGGTAGCGCTGTTTCTTTAGAATTTCGCCCATGTGTTTAGCATTTTTTTGAAAATCTTCTGCTCGAGAGCAAATGCGTTTGAATCGGATAGCCTCAAAGGTATGACCTCAGACGACGCTGTGGCTCAGCCCAACGGCTGAAGTTAAAGCAAAACTGACAGGCCGACCAGGCTCACGCGCCCACCATTTCTACTTCTGCTAATGTCACACGCTCTAGGAATTCTTTAAAATTAAGAAAAATTACTGACCAGCTAATCAGGCACGAGCTCCACATAAAATCTTTTCAAATATATCTTAAATCAGAAACTGTACCGAAGGGACTTCTCGTATCCCTATCGCCATCCATGAGTAACCTTTCAGAATTCCATCGAGAAGCATGGAGCAAAGAACTACTTAAGGCTTCTTTAAACCTCCTGAAAATAACAACTGAGCACTTTGGACAGATGTTAGCATCAATAATACTCGAGGAGAGGCGGGCGCGTCACAGCATGATACTCTCAGCATCCGAGACAGATGAACTCGAGGTCTTTCAGTTGAGCAAAATTAAGCAAATTTGGACGAAGAAACTTAACTTCTCTCGTGATGGCATTGTTGTTGAGGCAGGTATGGAGCGCGGAGTGGTATTGCAACTGGCAACGCACATATATCCACCCGACAATAACAACGAAACGATAAACGAACATATAATTACATTAGAACGAACACCTGGAGAGCCACACCTTCCGGAAAATATAATGAACCTGTCAACCTCACAACTCACTCCCGATGAAAAGTCCCTTTTATCACGCGGCCTAAAATTCTGTCCGAATAATGGGCAGTATAATGAATACCAATTACTCAAGGATCTGGATGACTTTTCCCGAACACTGAGACTACGGGAATACTTTTTCGACAAACCAAGCCGAAATAATGCTTGGTGCCCGAACTCTCAGGAACAGTGCACAACCAAAATTGGCAGAGATAAATATCTAGACCTATATATTAAAGCGGTGCAGAAGGACATAATGCAGGCCTTCGGGACACGATAATCTGGCCCACCCAACCTCACAAAAAACAACGTAACGCTTTCGACTCACTCTGGAAACGAACCGACATCGTCATTAGGCCCGCCGACAAGGGTGGAGGTGTAGTTATTTTGGACAAAGATGATTATATTCAGGAGGCCAACCGCCAACTCAACGACTCAAAATTC
Source organism: Amblyomma americanum (assembly GCF_052857255.1). Lineage (NCBI taxonomy): Eukaryota > Metazoa > Arthropoda > Arachnida > Ixodida > Ixodidae > Amblyomma > Amblyomma americanum. Next base: position 79,840,649 of record NC_135499.1, read on the forward strand.
TATAAGAAACTGTCATCAGACCCCACCTCTGAACACCAGAGGATCATAGCAAAAACTGTGAATAAACTAACTGATGAAGGTGAATTACCATTGCGAATAAGTAAGGCGCTGACGCCAAAAAATGCCTCCACGGGGCGCTTTTATATGCTTCCGAAAATAAACAAAGAGAACCATCCGGGGCGACCTATTGTTTCCGGTGTCGGCACACTGACAGAACCGATCTCCGATTACATCGATTCCCACATCAAACATATACCTCCGAAACATCCATCTTACATACGAGATACTAGCCACTTCCTGAGAGAATTATCCGACGTCACCTTCCCTCATGGCGCTTTCCTAGTTACCATGGACGTGGTGTCACTTTACACTAATATCCCCCATGACGACGGAATACAGGCCATGGTCGGAGCCTATAAAGAACACAGAATCCTAGTCTCTTTCAGTCCAAATGCCATCGAAACGCTTGCAAATTTTGTCCTTAAACTTAACACTTTCGAATTCAATAACTCATATTATCTTCAAACGAGTGGTACGGCTATGGGCACAAAAATGGCACCAAATTACGCCAACATATTTATGAACAAAATTGAATCAGACTTCCTTTCCTCATATCCGACCCAACCGGCTTTTTACACACTTCTTCTTGATGACATATTCATAATTTGGGCAGAGACAGAGGAAAAATTAATTCAGTTTATCACCTCATTCAGCAACATACATCCAAATATCTCTTTCACACACACGTACTCAACTAATAGCATTAACTTCCTTGATGTGCTTGTTCGCGTTGACAGGGGTTCATTAATCACTAGCGTTTATAAAAAACCCACAGACAGACAACAGCATCTTCATTTCAACAGTTTCCACCCACGCCATTGCAAAACTTCAATTCCGTACTCACAGGCTATCCGATTCAAACGCATTTGCTCTCGAGCAGAAGATTTTCAAAAAAATGCTAAACACATGGGCGAAATTCTAAAGAAACAGCGCTACCCGCCTTCAATCATCGACGATGCAATTAAAAGGGCGAAAGTTACTAACCGTAATCACATCCCTGCGGAATCCCCGCCAATGCCGCATCACTCTAATCTAGTACTGACATTCACAGACAACCTACCGAATATTAACAAAATCTTTCAAAAACACTTCAATATCATAGAACAAAGTGAGCGGCTCTCAAAAATTTTTCCATTGGTCCTCCGGGTAACATATAGAAGGCCAAAAAATTTACAAAATCACCTTGTGCACTCAACGGTTAATAAACCGAGGCCGGTGGGTTGCACACCTTGCGGAAAGAGCAGATGCCAAGTTTGCAAACACATGCAAACCACAGCACTGACTAAAGGTACCCATTCAGATTTCAAACATGCTATCCGAGAGGACTTAAACTGCGATTCCAGTAATGTTGTTTACATGCACGAGTGTGGCGAATGTCAGATGCAGTACATTGGCCAAACAGACAATTCCTTCCGATTAAGATTTAATAACCACCGCTCACATGCTCAATCTCTCCCTGGCCTCCCACTATCGAGACACCTCCGCGAGAAAGGCCACGAGTTTGACAAACTTAAAGTAACGATATTGCAGAGCGGCTTTAAAAACACCCGGGAGGGCGAACAACGCGAATCATACTTTATTTTCAAATTTAACACAGTGCAAAAGGGCATCAACGAAAACCATGACACCCTATCGTCTCTTTCGATGGCAGACACCAAAGAAAATTTCAACCCTAATAGGCAAAGTACCACCACTGACCGAGTCGTCTGAGGTCATACCCCCGTTGCACGTCAGTTTCGGCTTGTTTCCATCTGCCGTTCAACTCATTCTTTGGTCCCGCGAGGGCCATATGTCCCCTTCTCTTTCTCCTTTTTTTGTCATTATATATTTTTATATATTTTTATTTTTTGAAATTTCTCTGTGCTATATCTCTTGTTCTTTTGCATTCCTGTCAACAAGCCTTTCCATCTGGTCCTCCTATGTGAAGCTCATCTGGTTTTAGCGGCTCGCGTGTCACCATGTGGAGCCACTTTGGGCGGTCTCAACCTTTTCCGCCTCGTCCGGGCCATCTTTCGGAGCCGCTCGGGGCCGCACATACGCGGACAGAGGCATACCGAAACCCACAATTGGCGGACGCATCCCTTCTTTTAAGCCCCACCACGTTTCTTCTTTGCTTTCCCCTTTGTCTCTGCTTTTGCTCCTCTCTCTCTCTTTTCCTTTTTTTCTTTCTTCTTGTCGCAGTAGCCGCGTGCGCACCCAGCTCGGCCTCCGTCTTTCGCTTCGTGTGTGTGTGTGTTAGGGAGCCTACATACATGCCGCCTGCCGCCTGGCTTAGGGTGGTGACATCTCTCCCAGTGTTGCCGAAAACGGCCGCTAAACATGACGGGCAGCCATGTTGTTCCCCTTGAAGAGAGCATCCCCGGCTTTCAGTGGCGTGGTCGCTGGGGCGATCTACAACATTAGTTTATATTCTAGTTTATCGGCGTTTCTTTCGAAGTTAGTACCAACAGATGACGCCGTTCCGACGACATAGAGCAGTTCTCAGCGACGGTGCATTACACTCCGAACGGGTCTTTCCTCTGCGCGCGTCATCACGCCAAAAGGCAGCGCTTATCAATTACGTAAAAAGGGTTCCTCCTCACGATGAGCACTAACCGAGCTTAGTTGTTGGGCGTTCAGAATTTAATGTTATGACGGTAATCAAAAGATTACGCAGGCCCACTTTTTAATGCTTATCAATTACTTGGTTCATGCGCGGCCTGTACAGAATGTGGCCGTAGTGGCTGTGTAGCTTATGTCGGGCATAATCGCCGCAAGTGTTCTATCGTTGGATAGCTTATGTCGAGTATAATTGCACCGGACTAATTGTAGGTCTCAATTAATTACCGGTAATTAGTTAATTGTAATGTAATTGAAATTTACGCTACATCACTAAGTCGCTGGATAGCTTATGTTGAGTACAATTGCACTGAACTAATCTTGTCTTACCGACCATTAATTAGATAACCGTGATTAAAAATCAATCGTTATGCTCCATCATCAAGCTATATATCGTTGGATAGCTTATGTCGAGTATAATTCCACCGGAGTAATCGCAGGTCTTAATTACCATTAATTATTTATTTGATTTAAAATTGAACCTAATGCTATAGCATCGTCATATATCGTTGAAAGGTCTCGATGAGTAGAATCGAAAATGTAACGGTAAACCGAGCTAACGCTGGTCTATGTAGGTTCAAAATAAAACCACGCAACAGAAGCAAAACAGTAGCACCTAATGCTTATGCATTCACAGCACGGGAAGAGACTTAAGTGCCCCAGTAGTTCTATTACCGACATCACAATGGCATTTGCGTGTGCAATGTACCATTAGTTTGTGCATTTTGCTCTTCTGTGAGCAATTACACATGCTCTACGCAATGAGCTATGCAACCCCATACTAGCACACTGTAGCTTCAGCAAAAGGTATAAACATACTTAAAAAAATTTAGGGAATCTTGAGGCTGATGTTAACAAATTAAGATCGAGTGTTGTAAGCGTCTTAGTTTTGTACAGATTGCCATTGAGTTAACATTAAAGCAGTGCTTCATTTCACATTGCCTACCATTTTTCCACGTGTGCTGAGAAACTAACTTACACAGGGTGTTCAGTAGGAGGCTCAAATGTTCAGAGTGTAACATGAAACTTGCTGGAATGGAATCAGAGAAAGAGGAGCAATACAAACAATGGGACAAGTGAGAAAACCTAAAATCAAGAAACCAAATGACATTTTCAGACGCCTTCGTGTAAACATTCAAGAAGCTTCTTTTATTGCCGACACACTTCTGGCAACTGTCAATTAAAGGGGAGGTGCTCATATTCTTTCTCAAGCAAACTGACAGAATATATAAGCATCCGCAGCCAGCTAAAGTGCATATGAAATTACATTCTTCCATTATCAGCATCTGTGAAACCAGTGAAATTTTTGTACACATATCAGTCACTCCTGTAAAACATATCTGGTGCGCACACTGATGGTGTAATTGCAAACAGGCTTATTATTTTTAAACATTGACCGAAGTAAAGCAGCTTCGTTGCTCAATGAACACTTCTACATAAAACAAAATATACTGATAGCCATGAACAAATTGCATGAGTGCAGTACAGAGGACACAATAAATGGGCTAAATTAGCAGGACTAGTAATGCAAACAACTCAAATGATAATGAGAAACACCACGGCAACTCTGTGGGAGCGTATGTTTTACAGCCCCTAAATAATGCAAGGCATGGTAGTGATGCTCCAGCCACAAAAATAAGACTGTTACGCACTTCACAAAAGACTTGAAACAGTGGTTTACACATTTGCATCTAGTTCCAACACTTGCTCCTAAAAACTTCACCTTTGATGAACACACTAGTGGCACGCACTGTAAATCAGTTTGCTATTTCCAAATGCTGACTGAAGCAAAGCAGCTTCATTGGTTAGTGCACACAATCTGCAAGCAACAGCTTGCTACAGAGAGGTGACATAAAAATATGCTGAAAGACATGAACAATTTACAGGCGAGCAAAGTACACACGACATACACAGTGAAAGTGTCAGAGTGCTATATTCGGGTACAACCCAAGGAAGTAGTGGCAGATGCCCCCCGACCGTTTCCCTCCAGCCAATAGCGGTGACCGATTTTCATGACAACGCGGTCAATCCGATTAAGCCACGGTTAACTGCCGTTCATCTGCCACTCCCAGCGATGCAACTTCCCAGCATTAAACATGGTGTCATGAAAATCGGTTGGCGCCATTGGCTGGATAGAATTCTTTAAGGACATCTCCCCTATTTTCTTGAGTTGTGTCAAACTATAGAAAAACAACGAAAGCAAGGCCAAATCATTAACTAGCTAACTGCAAGCATCTAAGCATATGATGTTACCATCCTTCTCAGAGTTCAGACCAGGTTTGTTGCGGCACATGTTTAGCTAGACATTCCATCCACCCTCTGTGCATGCTGCTGTCGTAGATGGATCCTCAGTCTTGTCCTCACATATTTTGTCAGGAGGACCTTCCCTGCCTGAGCATGATGTGTTTCACAGCAACCTAAGTTCAACTTGACAGCCTTGCACAGGGCATTCAGAATGCTAGCAAATGGGGTTTTGAGCACCATGATTTCCTTCATATCTGCAAAAGTCTTAAACTGCTCCTCACATTCTATAAGGACATTAATCACTGCTTGCGTTGGATAAATGAGGTTCTCAGAATTTTTCACGTACTCTTTAAGCTTAATAAGATTGCTATACTGATTTGTAGCATCTCCAACAAGGGCATTTTTGCAGTCACTACAGTTACCAATGGACTTCATGACAGACTTGACCAGGAATCCTCCTAGATAAGCAAGAATGTCACATTCTGCTTCTGTGAGAGCACACACAAACAGGTTTTCTAGCTCTTCAGGCTCTTGGTTTTGTCCTTCATGTCTCTGGATAGTTGGGTCAAGGAGGTCAGCTAGATGCAAGCTGTCATCAACCTCGTAGCTAGAATTTGTAGGTGTGTGCATGAACTGTCCAACACAAATCAGCTTCAGTGCACACTTAACGTCGTATGCACTAGGGACCGGCTTCTTGAGTCTCAACACAGAGAATATGTTTTCGAGACAATCTTGTACGAGCCGGCCAAGAAGCACATACTTGTAGCTTTGGTTGTCCAAGAGGTCTTGCGACAGGCTGAGAGCAACAGTGGTCGATGCCAGAAGGCCAGCTTGTGAAGGCTTCCAATGTGCCGTTGCTCCCATTTTCATTTGACGGAAAGTGCTGCACGTCAGTTCCAAAAGCGCAGTGGCCTCTTTATGCTTTGAAGGATCTATATCGCTCAGAGCAACAACCGGATGTCTGGCCGACATAAGGGTGTACCACCTGCTCACGAGGTTAAAAAACCACGCTGTAGCCTCTGCTTCGGGGGGCAAAATTTTTTGTTGGATTAAATATCGGATAGCAGCAGGAGCCTCACGGAACAATTGCACAGCAATGTTCACTTTCATGGTAGTGAAATGTCCACTGCTGATGTGGATTTCCGACAGCCTATTTGCAATCTTCAGCTCACTTTGACAGTCGTACTTCAACACTGCTTCAACATGCTCCACCTTGACAGTGCCAGAAGGAAGACTTTGTTCCTTAACAGTTTCTTCACCCAGAGTGAATTCTCCCACTCGGAGTAGTTGGGCACGGATGTTCTTCAAGACGTGGGCGGGGTCAGCCATAAAGAATAGTTGCCTGCCACGGAGGTGCGGGTGCGGAATACAGCAGACAGTCTGTGAGTTTCTGTGGTTGGACAAGCCAAGCAGGCGCCAAACTGCACGGTTGGCAGCTCCCATGTCACTTGTGACAACAAGCACTCTAAGCGAGATTTGAAAACAAAGCTCAATCAAGTGGAACACAATGTCCTTCAAAATAGAGCCATCTATCGACCTTCCAGTGAAGTGATAGGCGATAACCTGTTTCCATCTCGTGTTCACGCCACCAACCATGAACACAAGAGCATGGTTGGCAACATCTGTAGCGGACTCCGGCAATGTAGTGCTCCCAAAAAAGCAATCAAGCGAGCGATCGTGGTCAAATCCTTGGGAGATTTCCATCTCATCCATGAAGAGCACACAGTCTTTTTCTATGTCTTGCATTGTGGCGACTTTGGATTTCAGGACATTAAAAACTTCATGAAGAACTCCAGGCAAAAATTTAATATTTTGAAGCCTTCGTATTAATGTCCTATTGCATGGCAGTGGATATGATAATGATCTTAATAATTCATAGCCTGCTGTTCCACATGCGTGCTTTATTTGAAGGGCCTCTCGAATAGTCTTCTCAGACCACTTAAGGCCCTTCGTAGTTTTCACCGTCAAAGCCCTTCTCTGGTCGTGTTTGAGGAACGGTAATTGTTCCAAGGTTATCATTTTTTGTTGTGGCGACTGTGACTTCTTTACAAGACTGCGCAGTTTTCTCTTTGTTTGCTCGTGAAGCCTCTGTAGGTTTCTGTACTTTTGGGCCAAGTCCTTATTTCTCTTTCTCAGCTCAGCATTCTGTCTTTGAAGAGACAAGTCAGTTGAAGCCGTACTTGAACCAAGTGTGAATGCAGCTTGAGGTATTTCTTTACTTGATCGCTCATTACTATGCTGTGACCTTTCAGCGCTTAAGGATTCGGCCTCCATGGGTGAAGCTGCGGGCAGAGGAAGTCGACTTGCATCAGTGGAATCTTCCCCACTGGCTTTATCTGTTCTCAGAAAGGAATGGGCAACGCTGTCTGCATAGATAACAGTGTCGACAGCTTTGGGCGGCAGCAAGGTGGTTGTTAAAGGTAGATCATACCCTGGTACCTGAGCACATTGTAGTGGACTGACAGTGTCCTGGGAACTCATGCTGTCACTCACAGCCGAGTCTTGTGTTTGTTCGGCTGTTGATGCGAAGACAGGCTCTAGAGCAGCACTACCACATGGTTCATTTCCGGTGGGGTCAAGTACTGGGCTTTGCGTTGGCGTGGCCGGACGAAAGCAAGACCGCTTCTTCGGAGGCTTCCGGTGTTTCGGGATGGCTGAAATAAAACATTCAGTCAATAGGGTAGCACTACACTCAAGAACTGCAGAAATTCTGCATTCATAGAAGAGTAACCTAGTACCTGCATAAAACTTCCAAATAAACTTCAGGAGTAGTAATATCAGTTGGGTTTTAAGATCCCAAAGCTGTACTGGGGGGCTTTAGATTCCTTACCGCCAGTGCATATTTAACAGCGTCGGAAAGCATGCTACATCTGGCAATGATTCAGTCGTGCAAAATTGTGCTCAACAGCAGGTTGTGTTAGCAGCTGAGGTACCATTGATGCAACTAGAATTACTAATCGTCCTGAATTTTGCCATTTTAGCTTCTGTGCCAGGTGACATAGAACAAATGAGACAGCACAGTATGCAGTCTGCTTTAGGATATTTGTTTGATTCTAGACGCCCCCTTTCTCGTAGGCGTCGGGTGAATTATAAAGAAAAAACGATGCTATACAAAGTATAAACACACTATAGGTGGCCTTGTGCTCTTTGAATACAAGGCTATATCTGTGTGTTACGTTTTGGATCTTAGTATCATATATATGAGTGCATTCAATGTGTAGAAAAGATAAACAGTAGTCCCTTAGGGAAGCAGTGGGTGTTCAAGAAAAGCAAATATAGTAGGGGTAGGCAGAGAGTTAGGTGGCAAAAGTTTTGTTTAGTGCCATACTTTATACCTTTATGGCTTACACGGAAGATTTCAATTGTCATTCATTCATTTTTTTTTCAATCTACAGTGAAAAATGAGCCAGAGGTAATGCAGAAGCCGTTAAAACACGGCTTAAGGTGATTTTATGTTTGAAGGTGCTGTTCGAATGCATGATCCTACAATAACGTGCAATATACATATTTTTTTATGCCCGCGATTTAGTTTTACAAGAAATGAATTGCATGGATCCCAACAAATTTCTAGCTAGGGATCTAGATGCTGATGCAAACATGCGCTGTAGGAATGCTTGGATATAAAAGCCATATCAATAGACCAAGAAGTTTGTGTGGATAATGTGGCCACAGATGGCACAGGAACCGGTTAAAGGGAAGTCAGTAGGATAGGCTTCGTCCTGCTATGGACCTTGAAATGCTAATGGTGATGAACCTTTCTTTGCAGCCTTCTAAAAGCAGATGAGCGCACATTTTTGAGCTTGCACAAAGCAACCACAGCACTACCGTATACGTGTAGACAAATTTCTTTGCAAACATTTCATATGAATGAGGCAGAGTTGTATTTAAGAGATGGATCAAAATTAGAAGCTTACCTCGATAAGTAAAAAGTGTGGGAACCGCATCTAGCCTTAGCTTCTTTAAGCCATCCTGTCTGTTTTGCTCGAAACTTGTTTCTTCAAAATGTGCCTGAAATGAATGGCAGCAAGTACTTCATAAGCATCAAGAAGTATATTCATACCTGCACATAACTGTGACAAATGCTGCAAACCGGAACATGACTAGCGTTACAACTACAGAGCTGTTTCTACCTGCTGTAATGTTTTCACATGCTGTCTTTTACCAGGCTATAGTGCCAAGCTAAAAAAACTGGATAAGGGCTTCCTAAAGGCTTCATATGCATGCCAGTAACCGGGCATATACAAAATGTGTTCTTTTAGTCTGATCTTGGGTTTATAATCTTTTTCTACCGAATAGCGTCGTACAGCAGAACGGTGCCTAGATAACCAGACCTGACTGAAAATAAGTTCCTCCGACCACAGCGCTCACGAAACAGCGAACGCGTACAATGTCAGAGAGATGTAGAAATTTATTTTCACTACCTCAGTCATGTTCTCTGACATGAGTCTTGGGGCATGTATTACAGCGCAAACAAGGAAGCGGGCGCCAATATATCGTGAGTGCACTCGCGTGAGAATTACAGTCAGCGAGGGCGAATGCGAACCGTTGCTTCTCGCCCTTGGTGCTCGAGACACGCCGCCAGCGCATCTAAAAACTAACGAGAAGATTGCACCCACGCCCGCAATGCGTAGCCTGTTATCAAACCCACGCCGCGCACGCCGTTCGAGGCGGCCGTGGTTTAATTATCGTAAACGTGAAGCACAGTACACCAAACATAACAAGCGAGCAGGTAACAAAAGAGAAAAAGGTACGGTACTCACAGAACATATGCGAGAAGCAGCAGTGGGTTCCCAGCAGTCTCGCTTTACTTGTGCCAGCCAACGTTTTCTTCGGTTGGAGTCAGCCGGGAAACGAAACATCCGTGTGCCCTTCCTGCAGTGGCTCGAGCACTGCGGAACGCAACACCCGGGCATTGCTGCTGCGTAAGCTTCCTGGCGCACTTAGTGCAACCACCGACAACATATGACTGTCCCACTCAACGATGAACGGCGATGAAGACGCAACTGCTGCAGCAGCTAATGCGCGCCTATGCACGGCGGGGAACAAGATGGCGCGGCGTCTTCCCGTAACCATGACAACACACGCGCTGGCAACATGGGTCTTAGCGGGAGGCGGCATGTGCTGTGTCAAAGGAAGTCACCACCCTAAGCCGGGAGGGGGCGCGACATGTAGGCTCCCTAGTGTGTGTGCACAGTGAGTTCACGGGTACGCGACGCGGCACCTTTGCTTCCCTAATATGCCATCGGTGTCAGTTGTGTTCCGTTCTCCCGGCCGCTCCCTCCCCCTTTTTTCTTTCCTTTACTTTTCTTTATTTCTTTTCTTTTTGAGCCTTCTGTGTGTCAAGTCCCATGCTATAAGAACACGCGCCCATGCACTGTATGGTCACTCTTGAAAAAGATCGGTCCTCCGATCGAAACCTCGAGTCAAATAAAAATGTTTCCTTAAATGAAGCGTATACTTCGATGTATATTATTTTAAGCAGTCAAGTACCTCATGTTTTAACAGCTATATATATATATATATATATATATATATATATATATATATATATATATATATATATATATATATATATATATATATATATATATATATATATATATATATATATATATATATATATAACTGCAGTGAATAAGTATCTATGGATGGGAGAAATAGCCCGCATATAATGCCGCAGTGCATGCAGAGGAGTAGGAGAGGTATTTTAATGAAACAGGACAGGTCTGCCTCGTTGTTGACTTGGCATGGTACTCGAGGTGATCAGGGTGAAAGAAGATATTGTAGAAGAGGATGGTTAAAAAAGAGGAAAAGAGAAAAAGAAGTGTGAATGGTGAACTCAAGCACACTCACGAACTCTCTCTCTCTCTCGCACACACACACACACACACACACACACACACACACACACACACACACACACACACACACACACACACACACACACACACACACACACACACACACACACACACACACACACACACACACACACACACACACACACACACACACACACACACACACACACACACACACACACACACACACACACACACACACACACACACACACGCACACACACACACACACACACACACACACACACACACACACACACGATTTTCAAAGAACGTCCACCAAACCCGTGGCAACCCAAGCATAGCAGGGTGTGGCAGAGGATGAGGTGAAGGGACAAGATCGGAAAATTTGCAGCGATAAGACGGCCGGTACTGACACATGACAGGATAAATTGGACTGATATGGAAGGTTTCTTTGTCCTTTAGTGAAAGTTGTTAGGCTGATAGTGTCGATGCTAATACCCCAATAACCGTGGGCGGTTATGGAAGTATAAAAGTCGGCCTGGGAATAAAAATTGTTATGTAAATAAAATTAAAAGGATGATAGCGGGAGGATAGTCTGATGTGTGTATGTATCTTCGAAGGATGGCTCACGAATGCAGGTATGCTAAAATAATATTGCATAATAAATTATATCTAAAGCTTGAGTATTAGAGAGTTATGAGATTACAATGCATTACTTTTAAGGTGTTCACTGCATATGTTACTAGGTATGTACACTAAGATAACAGTCGCAACAGCGTTCAGCATGGGGTCTGATAGAATATAGGCCAAATGGTTTCAGACGTGGAGCTGAATTCGAAGCTAGTTTTCACTGCAGGCTTACAAGAGACAATAAAAACATTGGATTCGGTGCGGCTAGGTACAGGAACAAATGAAGAGCAACCCGTCAACATAACTTTATGTAAATTATTATTATCGCTTTGTAACAATGGCAATAAATTGCAGCGCACGTGTCAAACATCGTCCCGGAAAATGAAAAAATAAATTTAAAAACTGAGACTAGTATAACTGACACATCATCAGTATTGCCGAAAGAAAATATTTTATAACAGGTAGTAAGTTTCCGAAAGTGCGAGGCCAAAAATGGATACAACGGGCGTTGGAGAGGCGGCATATCACGACAATGATAAAAAAGAGGTCTGAACGAATCTGGAAGGCACTCTGAATTTACGGACAGCAGTTTACCAATATCCTGTAATTGGGTATTTCGACATGTGAACTGTATCATGAGAGAGCCAGCTGACGAAAGAAGTTTATAGGAAACGAAAATTATCATAGGTAAGAACGCTAAAAGCATAAAGAAAGCAAACAGAGCAATACGCTACGTTAAATTTATCCTAGCTATATTCAAGAGTAAGATAGAATGAAAGGTTAAGCTGTAGCAGAAGCGCCGCACCTCTTTTGCGCTCACCTGTGCAAGTCGGTCACACTAACATGCTTTTAGGAACTTTCGTGGCATTCCCTGCACTTCGATAACGTGTGTCGCTCTGTCGCTGTGCTCATTGCCAGCCCTCGATGCCGGTAACAGTTTTACGACCGGTACGTAGATTATTCTCACATCTCAGGGTTCTAACCAATTTGTGAGGTTATAGCTTGAATTCCGTTGGCATACCAGCAAGATGAATAACGAAAAATCAGCTCCTCCATTTACCTTGATTAGATCATGTTATTCAGACTTTTTAAACGATGTACAGGATTCGTATTTCCCCACTGTTCTTTACGCTGGCAGTCGCTGAACCCTGACAAGTGTATGCCCGTATATTTACACGCTCAAAGAAACGCGGTGAGGTTAACCGGGATCGCGTATGTTAGTGAATATTATGGACGGGAAGTAGAGAAGGAGACAGGAAGAGCAGAAGAATTAGATAGCTTGCCTAGACGGCGCTGCGTTATCGCCCTGGACGCAGACAAAATGCAGTCCTTGAAATACCGTCTAATTGGCTAGCGAGTCAATGCGCAAATAATATTTTTCCGTTAATCGGCATCCAGCAAATTTTCCGTCCATGACTGTACACTACGCACCCTGAAAAATGTAACGCCAACTAGCACGGACAGCTGTAATCTAGTCTATTATTGAGGGGAAAATAGAAGTAATGCCATCCAGTGCAAAGCCTCCTCATGCGAGTATCGCTGCTCTAATACCGCACCACAGGGCGAGAATAAGTTGAAACATGTTTCGCTGTATTCTTCAAAGCCAAATAAAAAACTGGTATTTGGCATAATCTGATGAAAATATTTCGTTGCTCTGTGCATACGCGATACATAAAAGCGATTATGGAAACAAAATTTTCGCTCTTCAAAAAGTACGTCATATGAAGACATCGCTTGAGACCCTTGATGGAAATACAGAACGGTTTCATATGTTGATCAACCATGATTAGGAACGCAGTTTAATATGCCGTTACGAGTCGTTTTTAAACTAAGCATATTTACTCCTCGCCCGAAGTACACATAGGAGCTGCCGTAATCGAATCGTGTGGTGAATTCGGTCAATCCCAGAAGCTGCACTTCTTAGCTGGATTCATCGTAGCGTTAGCAGCGCAATTGAACGCGGTCGCAAACTCGTACGAGTTCTTCAGTGGGACGTTTACTCTGGAAGAGAAAAGAACACAAAAATAGAGTGAATTAATTTGCATTGAAAGCTATTAGAAAAGGCAAGTTATTTGCACATCCAACAATATTCATTCTAAAATCCGAAGAAACAAAACAGGGACAACGTATGAGGGATACGGACAGGGACTATAACTTCATCCAAGTGCCTCTTTTTGAAGACACAGAAAAGTTTCTTGAATATCTTTGTCCTTTAAAGCTAAGAGATACTATGTGGAATTTATAAGAAGGCCAGCAGTTTCATTAAATATTTCAGGTAAGAAGTGATTTTACTACTAATCACCTGTTGTATAAAAAAGAAATATAAAAATAAAAATCCCCCCTACGCATTTCCCGGTTTCATTAACGCAACACAAGGAAGGCGGGCTGCGCCAAAAAGTACCAAAAAAATTTTGAACATTGAACTAGCAAGGCTGTATACAGAATTCTGCTATCATGTGGCAAGCACTACACGGGACAAGCAGGTAGATGCCTCAGTGACCGGCTACGGGAACACAATAACGTGCGAATCACCGTGGCTGGTCATCTGGGATTAATTGCAGAGACTGCAAAGAAAAAGAAAGGAGAAAAAGAAGAAACTACGTTTCCTCATTTTCAGTCAGTGCGAAGTTTTGACACGTGGCCGCATCAACATAACCAGCAAGATCATTGAAGCCTACGAAATACATTGACGGCAACATCAATGCGCAAGCACCGGCTCAATAGCTCTGTCTGATAAAGAACTACGCTTTCTGAAAGATCGGTAGACAAATCCGCACAGGTGGTAATGTGTCACTGTTTCCTGTGCAGAGCTCTTGTAAAGTCATTATTGTCAAATTTATGTGTGCGTATTTTCATCTGAGATTGTTTGCCACGATATTTAAGTGGAAAACGCGCAATAAAGACGAGTTGTAAGTCAAACACTGCAGCCGTGTACTCCTCTCGTTCTCATCTTTTGCACTGTAACAATGTCGTAACAAGTGTAGCATTTACCTGTCTTTTTCCGCTAATTGGTTAACGATGGCCTCGTTCCTAGCAGACTTGACGCCACAGGCAGCGTAAGAGGGTTCTCGTAGAACTTCCTCCCTCTCCGATCGATTACATTCCATGTGGTGCTTGCGGTATGACAGGGCGCCTCTGCTTCCGCTGCTATGTTTGGCGGTAGTGCAGGTAAACATTCTCGAAGTTATATTACAACACGAATGCCTTTGACAGTAGAAGTTTGGACAGCCACTGTAGTAGCTTAGTAGGTAGAGCACTGCCCACTGGACTTGGAGCCCGTGTGCTTAGATACCACCGGTGGCATGCAGTTGTTTTTTTGTCTCCATAATTATATTTCAAGCAAAATATCTTTCCACTACTATATACCCACTGATTAACCCTACATAATAAAGAAACACTCCCCTATATTTTGCTCGCTTGAAGTGACTTTTCGCCCTCATATGTTTGTCAGAACAAGCACGTCATTACCTCTCCTCGTCTGATGAGTGTGGCATTTACTCATTGTTTGAGGTTTGAAGGTTAGTGTTGTTTTCCACATTATAAATTATAAAATACAATGAAATATACGTCATTTACTCAATATTTATGCTACTAAGGCTGTCTGTCTCTTTGGCAGCAAATTGCAATTAAAACAAAATTAGTTCACCAAGAACTTACTCTTGATGCAGTATCAACAAAACAGTTCCCTAGAAGACGCCGTACATTTTCGCTTGGCCGTGACTACTGAGCAGGAGCAACCAAACACTACTCTATAATAAAAGATAATTATTTACCTGTCTCGTAAGACTGTATTGCTTGATTTGCTAGTATTATCTGGCCTTGCACAATAATCCTGAAACAAGAACAGCCATTCTGTGAAGAAAGGACAGAAAGCTCTGGTAGAAACATGCACCCCTTACACCATGAGGGTAGAAGACAAGCACGAGCCAAAGCCTTACATAAGAAATACAGACAGTGCGCTGCAACACTTTATGTAGATGCGGCAGAATACAAAAATACCAATGCCTTTGCAGTTGTGGTTGCGAACGAGAATGGTGACTACATCGTCTCGGCGACAATCAAAACGAAATCCTCTGAAACGGCAGAAGAGGCGGCTATAGCCCTCGCCTTAGCACATACCCAAGGGAGCATCATCCTCAGCGATTCCAAAATGGGTATCAATAATTTCGCTAATTTGCGAATTACAAACACCTCCCTTAGAATCCTTAACGCAACCAAATTCTCACCAAATTATTCCGAATTGATATGGGTCCCAGCCCATTCGGGGAATCCGGGGAACGAGGCAGCCCACAATAAAGCCCGAGGTTTCGTCGACCGGGCAGTGGATGAGTCTGGCTCCCTGAATTTCACGAAGGACTCAATGATCACATATCATGATCTCACCAATCATTTTAAACTAGAGAGGAGAATTTTCCCCCCTCCAGACAAAAGACTTACTAAAGAACAAGAGGTTACGTGGCGTCGTCTACAGACGAGATCGATACGCACCCCATCACTCCTCGCGCACATTTATCCAGATCTTTACAACCCAAACTGCAAACACTGTGGCCAACGTGCTACCTACGATCACATCCTGTGGGACTGCAAAATATAGCCACCTCCGGGTGATCTAGTTACAGCTCCTTCTCTCGAGCGGTGGGAGACCGTGCTGGCTAGCTCTGACCCCAGAACGCAAGTTTTGGCGGTGGAGTGGGCTGACAAAGTCGTCGAGGGCTATGTACTCTCGACCACTTAACGCGACCTCTTGCCAAGCTCTTCCCGGCGAATAAAATGTTTTACAATCAATCTGGTAGAAAAAAAAAACAAGCATGTGATTAAAGGCAAAAAGTTAGAGGGAAGAAGCATCATAATGAAAGCGCATCCTACAGATGTTTGCATATAAACTATTTCGGAAGAGACTCAGGACGACGCTTGTCCATTGACGACAGTCTCAAGCGAGGGTAGACAGACTCGCGAAAGAAAATATGGCATAATTTGCACTGGAATGGTGTGGCGCAGCATCCACCAGGACGGACGGGACCATGGTTCGTCAACTACGACCCAACTTTGCAGCACCAGCACCTTCGCATGATACAAGAAGGCAAAACTTAACACAGATTAAATAAACGTGATTTTTGCACTGACGTACATGAAATACACAGTCACAGTTATGCTCCAACCACAAAAAAGCCTACAACGTTTTCAAATTGGTGACCGTTTTCATGAAGCAACCGGACAGTTGTTTGGTTCAGCGCCCTGAATTTCGCCATCTACGCATATGCCGCTACCTGGCTAGTTTTTCAAAGGCTTCAGGTTACGCCAGGAGCGGGATTCATTTATGGGGTGTGCACATGTGATTACTCACACCATGGTATACTACAATTTGTGTTCATTCGCTTAAATATACTCGGTTTATTTGAAACAAAGGAAAAAGATAAGTGTAACGGTACACATCTGATAACTGGACGAGAGAGTAGGGCTATCGAACGCAGGTATCTTCTATGCACAAACAATGGGGAAAAAGGTAAGCATTGGAGGTACTTTTTAATGTACGCAGGGTTTACAAAATACGGTTTCTTCAAGGGCCCCTCATGGCCTCTTCTCTTTAAAATGGTATGCGTTCGGTTTTCATCTATGCTTTGTCGTTCACAAGCCCGCAAATATGTTTACTTTACTGGATGAAGATGCCCTAGTTGCGCTGTCCGGTTTCCAATGTGCACTTCATCATCATTATCATCAGCCTCACTACACCCACTGCAGAGGCAAAGGCCTCTCCCACGTCTCTCCAATTAATCCTGTCCTTTGCTAGCTGCGCCTACCCAATGCTTGCAAACTTCTTAATCTCATCCGCCCACTTAACCATCTGCCGCCCCCGTCTCTTCTCTTGGAATCCACTTCGTTACCCTTAAGGACCAGCGTTATCTTGCCTTCGCATTGCATGCCCTGCCAATCATATTTCTTCCTCTTGAGTTCGACTAGGATGTCATTAACCCCTGTTTGTTCCCTCACCCACTCGGCCCGCTTCCGGTCTCTTAATGTTACACCTTTCATTTTTCTTTCCGTGGCTCGCTGCGTTGTCCTTAACTTAAACTCAATGCTTTTTGTTAGCCTCCACGTTTCTCCCCGGTAGGTGAGTACCTGTAAAAATACAGCTGTTGTGCACTTTTGTTTTGAGGGATATCAGTAAATTATCATTCATGATCTGAGAGAACCTGCCATATGCGCTCCACCCCATTCTTATCCTTTTATTGTTTCCGTCTTATGACCTGCATCAGCTGTCACAACCTGCCCTAAGGAGACGTATTCCTTTAAAACTTCCAGCACCTCGCTGCCGATTGTGAACTGATGTTCCTTTGCTACACTGTTGAATATTAATTTGGTTTTTTTGGATATTATTTTAGACCTTCCGTACTGCTCTGCTTGTTCAACTCATTGATCATAATTTGCAGTTTGCCCCCTGAGTGACTAAGCAAGGCAATGTCATCAGCGAATCGCACTTACGAGAGCGTAATATACGAAGAAAAGTTGGTCTGCCGTCACGTCAGGCAGACCATAGAGGCCATAGTCGCTGTTCATGTATTGCTTTGTGAACAGCTTTTCCTTAAAAGCCTGCATAGAAAGCCAAGAAGTAAGGAATAGTCGCAGAAATCTATGACATCATGTCAGTGAGCACTCTGCGCAAAGCGTTGAGCACCCACTTCACTCGCATATCAGGCAATCAGTTTATTCATAGCACGTTCCTTGGCGGATCGTTATGTGTGGCTTATCTTCCCACATAAAAACAACACAGTGAGAGATAATACCTTAGAGACAAAGATATCAGCGCGTTAGCACACATAGTGTCGCAGATCGCGAGTATTTCTTCAGGAACAATTATCGGGGAAAGCATGAAGTCGATTTCTGCAAGATACAAACAAAAAGCATGCTTTCTTTTTTGAAGTAAAAAAAATGCTTCTGTTCAGTGTGATTTTGAATCAGAAATTACTACTTCAGAAATTCTTCTGCAGAATTTATGACGAATGCATCAGAAATGATCCAGTAATAAACAATTGGTAAAAAAGCCGTTTTGTCTCAGATATCAATAACCAGTTCCACTAACAAAGAGTCATTGCCCAACATTTTAAAACCCACTTTTGAAGTTTCTGCAAAATTTGCAGTACACGCACTCCTAGAGCCTCATCTCACGACACATAATTGAATTCTCCTTACTATGTAGTATTGTTTATACTAATGAAATGAAAAATAAAAAAGTGTGGCCTCGAAAACATTCTGAACATATTTTTACGGCAGTATGCGGATTCAATTGCAAAGTTTTTGTGTTGGTTCGAGTACCCTTCAGAATTGGAAAATGTACAGACGACAAAAAGTCCGCCCGAATCGCCTCTGTATCTAATAGAAGTGATCGTTCACTGCTAGCTAACTGTCACGCGAATCATCCCTGTACCTCGAAGGGTGATCGTTTAACTAGTAGCTAATTATCGGCTCATTATCAGAATTTCATTGCGGTATAAAAAACTGAGCACCTTAATTCTAACCGAATGCACTAATTTTTAAAAATGGGCACTCCGTTCAATCCAAATGTGAGGTAGGTTTCCAGAAAGGGTACTCAGCAGCAACCTATTCAGTACAGTCGTTCATTCGCTTGCGTTCCCTCTCGGCAGTGATGCCAAAGTTTATTTATTCTTCTTAAATTTTAGCAAAGCTTTTAACAACGTCGCTCATGGTAAATTAATTCTAAAAGCTAAAACTATTGGCCTTCCGGCTATATAACTTTTCTGGATTTCAGACAAATAAATTACCGCAAACATAATGTTTCAATTCAGGGTGCAGGGTCAGGTGGTGCTGCAGTCTCTTCTGGAGTACATGAAGGGAGTGTACTTGGCCATTATTTCTGCTGCATAATAATGACATCTTTTAAACAGTAGCTTCTAGCATAGAGATTCGTTTGTTTGCAGATGATTGCGTATTTTACTGTGACATTACAGTGTTTTAGTCACCAGGTTGACCTCAGTATCTCTCCAGCATCCTTGCATAGAGCCAGAAATGACGCATGGATTTAAACAAAGAAAAACAAACTTTCCTCGATTACCATATAAAAATTAAAACTATCATAAATAACACATTGGACAAGCACCAGCTATGGAAGTCTCCGGTTTTAAATACCTGGGTGTAACGTTAACTACGTGCCCTGGAATCCATAAGTGCAAATATGTCTGCGTTCTCCTGTCGCAAGGTATGCTTTTTTACGCAATAAACATTCGAAAGGTTCCTTTGACGTTACAAAACTCACCTACAACTCACTCATAATTCCTAAATTAGATTGTGCCTTGGTTTTTTAGGATCTATATGCCAAAGCTAATAATAAAACACTTGAAAGAATCTAAATAAAAGCTGCAAGGTTAACTTTCTCCAAATTATCACCATCCGATTCCCACTAAACAAGTTAAATGTAACAATGTCCTACCCCTTCACGCAAAAAGAAGAAAAATTCGTCCAGAATTCCTTTCCATCTCTATAAATAACAGCCTGGCGCTTGATACTGCCCGCTGGATATCACTTTTGACTACACGCCTCACTCGTCACCATCATTTAGGTTCAGGGACGCCGCGGTGGCTCGGTTATGGTGCTCCGCTGCTGACCCGTAGGACGCGTGTTCGATCCCAGCCGCGGCGGTCGCATTTCAGTACTAGAGGTCTGTGTACTATGTGATCTTAGTTCATTTAAAAACACAAGGTTGTTTTGTTTCCGGAGCCCACCACTAGGTGTCCGTCACAACCTGAGTCGTTCCGGGACGTTATATCCGGTAAACAGAACCAAACTATTAATTAGGTTCACTTGTATTGTACTGTGATCAGATACCTTTAATTTTCTTTTTTTTTTCGACTACTCATTCCTTTTGAGAATTATTAACACCGCGGAATGATACTACATGCTACTTATAGCTGTCCATTTTGCGTGTTGTCCTCATGCTTGGATCTTCAATATGATCGGCAGTATGACAAATAAATAGAAAGAATTTTCTTTCGCAGATTTTACGTTTCCAATACTGGAAAAGGTGGAAGAAAACCTAACCATCAAATTGCATTATGTTATTGTTCTCCACCAATAGTTTTTTCAGTGCGTTCACATCTATCATTTTACTGGCTATTTTTCAGCCACTGAAGCAGGTGTATCAATTACCTCAAAGGCGATGACCAGAGCAGAACTTTCTTCTGCCCTAGATTCCATAGACATGACCTGCAGGAAGCAGAACTCATAAGTACAAGCAAAGCGTGGTGTGGCCAAATGAGTCCAAAATATTTTTTCAAGCAACGATGAGAATTTCTTTAGCCTTTGTTTCGTGTAGTAGCAACATCTATTAGCGCATCACTCGGCATTAGAACGATTGACCCATCAATGCGGGGGACTATAGATAAACTGGGAAAAAGCTGAAGCTTTTCAGTTATAAATAGAAGCGAATTAATATTTACGTTCTATATTTTACATATTTGCTGCATTAATAATTTACAACGAAACGCTGCAGCTCATTTCCAGAAACTAAAATATCGCTCCTCTTTCCCAAACCGTTTTTCTGTGAACAGAGATCTCCTGCTGAGGTCGGTCGAAGTTTCCTACTCTGCCTCATTCCCTTGTCACAAAGACGGAATGCAATTGGCCAGCGATTAAATATCTGCGGTGTCAGAAAGCAAGCATGACCCGAAATCGTATTCTGGGGTGGTAAATATAACGATTCCCAAACCGATTCCATGCCAATTTTAAGACGTAGCGTTGCTTCAGCGAATAGCGAAGTGACGGAAATTAAAACATTGTATCCATTCGGCCAGGAATCATTATACCGGCCCCGGATGGTACGGCCCCTTTGTAAAAAGTATGTTCGGGCACTCTATGAAAATTAACCTTTTTATAATATATAAAGCCGTGCTCTAGAGCAGAAAAGAAGCATCTCTTGGCAGAACGCAGCTGTATAACGTCAACGGCGCCCGTGCGTGTTCTCGTCCTTGTTTTCCTGTGCCGTTGTGATCCTTCAGCTATGTCTCTGCGCCAACTAGCTCAAACCAAAGTCTTGCTGCGGTCTTGCTGCATAAGTACCTTTTTTTCGACAAGAAAAAGATCTCAAGCCTTAGAAGCGAGTAAAATCGTACAGGCATATCATCGCATCAGCAGTTATAGTCCGAACTTGCATGTAGGCGATTCAGGATGGAGACTATTTTGTAACAGCACCGCCAAAATAGTAAACAGGCCAGGATTCCCAGCGTTTACCTTGTTTTGTTTGCTGTAGTGTTTTTCCAAGCACTTCGAAGTGGCTTCAAGATGTTTCAAAGTCACATCAGTCCAAAAAAAGTTGACATCGTTGAAAATATTCACTGAAAAGAAACAATAAGACTGTACTTAATTGATCGCCTTGCTTACAACAGCTGAGGTGCAGGCTAGTTGGTCGATGATATGTGATGAAACAGTGCAAGAGATGAGGACGTAGACAAAAGAGGACAGACAACCTGAAAGTGTTCTTCCGCATTCATTTAGATTACCAATCTTGGAAGATAAATTTTCATCGCTTAGCGGAAGTAGCGTGCCAATCTTGAACACCGTTCTAAATTTGTACGCTATTCCCAGGCACCCCACATTTAACCGTGTCGAAGGTAGACAACGGATTTCTCTCATTTCTTCCAACGATCTATATCTTGCGCGGTCTTTTGATTTGCATCGCAATAGTGATTGACACTGTTTTACCGGCGCCTTTTCCTCAGCGATCCTAAGTGTCATTCTCCAGCTAATGCGGGAGTTTTTTTATGACTACTCGCACTTACGCTATCAGGGGCACTGCTTCCTCATGCAGCCATAGCTGTTACTACACTTGATTCTGCTCAATGCGGTGGCAAATGCGAAGCCTCATCGGAAATGCAGCGCATGTTTCGAGGCTTGTAACCTACATCGTTCACAAACCCAGAAATTGTGGGTAAACACATTTTTTCAACTGGCAGTTGTTTATGAACGCATTTTTTTTCGCATACTGAAAGACCGCATCATAACGATCATTATATCCGCAGGCAGCTCTTCGGAGTGCTTGTAGGTTTCTCCTATTTATCGTCAAAAACGGGCCGCGTTCATTTCCTATGGCAGTCTTAACAACTCGCGCGAGTGGTTGACAAGCTTTAGAAGCAAGATTTTTCTACGCATCGGAACATCATATCATGAGTATGATTGTGTTCATAACAGCACCCTAATATATTCTACAGCTGTGTCACAAGTATAGCCAAAACACACCTCATTGGTTTTCTACAACAGTCTTAACCACTCGGTGCGAGAGTAAAACGAACTGTAAATGCAAGAACTGTAAATTTATGCATCGAAAGGTTAGACAACTCTCATTAGTACGTTCATAACAGCATCTCACAATATTTCACAGATGCCTTCCAGTTAAAAGTTATGGCCAAGAAAGCCCTACTTGTCCGCAATTCACAGAATCGTTGCTAACTATTCGAAAATCAAAAAGAAAGTTATAGCGCACGGTCTGTCTGACAAGCATCCGTGAACAAACGAAATGAACTTCGGAAGCATGTTATCCGCTGCAGATAACAGACCTGTAGACGACGGAGGAAAGGGCGGGGGGAGGCAGAGCACGGTGAATGCTCGCAATATGCTAAAGGTATTCCAAAGAGCCAAATGGAAAATAATTTTCACTTATATTCGGTTCTAGCACTCCCGTGCCTGAAATGGCATGTGGAATTTTCTGCCACGAAGTAAACATGTTCTAGCCGCGCTACTTCGAAACATTCCTTTGGTTGCCTAAAAAGCAGGTCGGAGATGAAGGTGATGCCGCTCCGGCCCTCCCGAAAACTGCGCCACATCCGGTCACCACCAAGCACGGCGAACTGGAGTGCTCGGTCACAAAAAATAGCCTGACTGTCCGAGCTGTGGCTAAACTAAGAAATCGCAGTCTGACCAAAACAGCCGCACACATTTTAATCGCTGGACATATACACGAACATTACCAGAAACTATCCTGAAATACTGCACCAAGTGCCCGTACGCCGCAGATGACATTTCGCTGCTAATGTAGGAAGCCTGGAGCCTTTCTTTATGGCTAACCTCAATCGGAAGTAAACAGCTCGCGGCGTATTGTTTATATCGTCCGATAGCACACCGCTTGTTCAATTGGCTCAGTAACCAGCTTGCACTGAGGCAAGAGTGAAGTTAATACCTACGTGCAGACATCCACTGGCCGGCTGCGGCGGGATGTTTACTGGCCCTGACGGACCACGTAACACTGACACTCCAACAAAGGAAATAATGCCGCGGCGATTGCCACGTGCACGTAGCGCAGAATTTGGTTTGACGCCTAATGCCTTCGCTACGTCGCGTTAGCTGGCGCCAGAGACTCTTCATCGCTCTATAGGAGGTCAAAGAAAACAGAAAAAATTCTCTTTTGTTGGCATATAAAGGATACCTCATTTTCGTGTCCCAAAGACCTGAATACAGCGCAGGCTGCTTATAAGCTTCATTTTAACCGCACGAACGACTAATAGCTACTAACACGCCGTAGTTTGAGCCGTTAGCACACCCGGGAAGGTGTGCGGTGCAGTCTCCAAACACCTGCGAAGACCTTAATGTGAAGCGCAACGAGGACACACAAGGCCCCAGCCCTATGCTTTTATGTCTGGTGTCGTATACAACCCACTGCGCACTGTATGCAACTTGACTAGCAAAATAGGCAGTACTTCTAGCTTAATGCCAGTACGAGTAATTTAGGCTTGCGCATCATGAAGATGCTCTGGAGGATGCATTCTTTTATTTCCCTGTCATTGCTTGCAGCAATCCGTGACGTCAAGGCAAGTACATAAAAATAAATTTATTTAATTGGGTGTAATGGGTGAGGTGGAGGCTACCAATACCGGAGATGGGAAATAATGAATCGAGGGAAGAAAGCTTGTTCTAAACTACAACCTGGTTCCGCAAAACGCACAGACCATCTTGATGGTGCTACATTGTTGACTGTTAATCCCGAAAGAATCGCGGGGTACACTGATCCAACGAGAAGAAATATGAACACTCTTAGTCACAGATATAGCATGTGTATCTGAAGAGCTCAAGTAAAAGCGGTCATGTAGCGGCTTACTTCCAAAAGTGGCCCGGAACAGGCAGTTCGCCAACCGGGGCCCTATTCGTGGCATATGAAACATCCTGTCGGAAAGAGAAATATACAGGCAATATCTGTTAACTTCTCGATACACCTATAAAGGATAGCACGAGGACAGTCATTACCAAACATTACCATCTGGATTATATTACTGCACTGAGAATTGTCAGTATCTATGTAAAACGATAGAACAAAAATCATTGCGCAATGTCATCACACGGCTTTTGAAATCGCCCATTGCTGCCTATAAATGAACAATAAAGACAACATATACTGTGTTTATTTATTCAGGACAATGAAATAAATTGAACACCACGTGCATTGCATCTTACGTGCATTGACAGAACCCGCTCACGAAAAATTGACCTTTACACAAAGCGCTCACATCGCTTCAGCTCTCAGCGGTTTAGTGGTGTCTAGCGAGATATCACTATAAGAACCGTAATGGGTCAGCTTTCTGTCATTTTTGTTTAAGCCATTTGTTTGCTTGAACCTGGCTGTGCCGACTTAGCTAACGTCATAGACATACGAGTTGCGCCAGATAGTTTATTAAAATTTTAGAATGAATCAATTAACTTGTGTTTCCGTTACTGAGTGCAGTAAAGAACAAACACTACGCAGGTAATCTCAGTCACTTTTCATTCTTAACGAATGCAGGTATTCCGGTTGAGTTAGAACACGAGCAGACAACAATCGCTACGCATTGTCTGGTGACTCTGAACTTCGTTTTCAGCATGCCATACTGGGCAACATTTTCTTAGTGCCTCAAAATCTGTCTCACACCATGCTACTAAGCACTGGCGGAAATGAATAGCAGTATTATCCTCCTGTCCAGTCGGAACAGTGTGGAAAAAGAGGTCCCTTTTAAATTTCGCACATTCGTTCTGTCTAACTATTACAAACTCTATGTACGGGAAAAGGCTGGTTTGAGTTGACGCGGCCAACCTGTTTGCCTTACCGAACTGCTCAAAGTATTTATAGTTAAAGAGAAACTAGAAACTAAGCGGGTACATCCTAGCCTAGCTATAGCCACATTTGATACTGCAGGTGCGCTTTCAAAAATTGCAAAACTAGAATCTCGGTTGTAGCAGTACCTAGGGAGATTTAAAATTTGACAGTCGTGACTTCATACAGCAGTATGAAGTCACGGGCTTCGAAGTAGTACGGGCAGTATGAAGTTTTTGCTTCATTCAGCAGTTAGTTGTGTCGTGCACTCACACCTCCACGTGTGTCTACATGCACAGCTCTAACGTAAAATTTGGACGTGCAATTTTCGGCAAACCAATGTTTAGAGCGCTTACCCCACACGGTTCTTCAGAATACTTTTTTTATGAATCGGCAGTGTACGACAACAATTACCTTATGAGTAGGGACGACGAAACCGTTCGGGCATTTCAGCTATCCATGCAGTGTATCAACTAAACTGGGGCTCAAAAATTTAACGGTATATTCTGTGAGAACGAAGCATAAGCAACGAAACTTTCTTAGCACATCACGTTCCTGGAAGTGTTCCTTACCGGCTAACCAAATGGCATACTGAAGTTCTAGCAGTTGCGTTTGCCAACTGCGTACAGAGAAGTCTGAAATCGGCTGCTAGCATGAAGTTGTGGTTGCTTACTTCAGAAGAAATCTTGCAGGAACGAAAAGACCGTTTTCGTCCAATAGCTGACATACCTTTACACATTTTTTCCCAAGCAGCGTATTTGAGGTGTTATATCACTCAATGCGTTCACTTGTCTCATGTTTTGGCTTATGCGAGTGTATTATTTTTTACAATTAAAAAATAGCATTCACTAAAGGAACTTTAAATTTCTGCAAAACGTACCCTTCTTTCGCTGAGGTTGGTACAGAAATATTGAAGAGGCTAAGTGGAAGAACTGCAAGTAAAAGCAAAATCACGTCGTCAACATTTCAAAGACAGACTATCTCTACAATAAGTGGCAACTTTGTGAAACCCAGTGGTTGGTTTAGCATAACTAGAAGTAGACTTTGGTTTACTGCATCAATGCGAAAGAGAAACACGACCAGCTCTTGTGAAAGACTGTAAAATCCTGTAAAATAGGCAAAGACGTGATAATGTTTTGCGGAAACCAAGAAGTAAAATATGAAATGTTGGTTCGGTACTAGTAGCTTTGTGAAAGTGCGCGCATTTAAGAACAGTTGTCTGCAAGCGAGAACATCATGTAAGTTACAAAGAGTCATACGAAGCATGAGCCAACCACTCACGGTAGCGAAGCGCTTGTAGTTTTCTAAAGTGTCTATTCGCGAATTCAGATATAAGTACAAAAATTAAAAAAAAAAACGAAAGCAGTCATAGACTTACCGACGGCATTCCGTTCCGGGTAATAATAGCAGTCAGTGATGAAGAGGGACACGCCGCTCCTAAAGCGAGAGAAGCGAAAACAGTCGCGTTTATAGACAACTTATCTCATAAGTATCTGATAGCAGCAGGCGCGCATGAAATACAGAATGGATACTACCAAACACAAGGGGTCCGATGGTTAAAATAAATTCAGCCGTTTGAAGGCCACACCTTAGGTATTATTAACTTGAAGATCTCTATATTGGTTTCATATCCACCTGAGGTTACTAGTGCGAGAAAATGCTCCTTACCTGAGGTTACCTGCGTTTCCTTATTCCACATGGGCGGCACAAAGCATTTTGCTTGATGAATGAAGTCGTATAATAGGGCACGTTGCACTAACTTCAAGGTTGTTGCGGCGCGGAAATCGGCTGCTACGGCTCACATGCTCGTGGCTGAGCAAATTATTTGCGTCTCATGACGAAGGAATACAAAACCTGTGTCGAGCTTGGTGGCAGGAAACCTAGCGCCACGTTCTCCCCAACAGCGTGTGACACCTAGCTTCGCTCCTTTTGTGCCTCGCTGAACAAATTTGCGCTAAAGAAGTCTCATTTAGCCTGTATCCATCAGGGTCTCAGTGGTATGATGTAGCTGTTTTTATGTGCCTTACTTGAATAGTAAAAACTGGCGATGGCAAATAGCGATGGCAGAGCTCGCTACGCGGAGCTCTGCTCTAGTGCGAGTACAACTGAGAACAGTTGTAAAATGTTTTTAATACACATTACAGCTGCGGTTTTATGCGAATTTCTTTGTCCACTTAATTGTAAGTTTTGTCTTCGATTCCTGGTCAGTGTCGCCACCAACATCACCGCTGTTTGTGCCCGATGTGCTACTGTGATGCAAGATAAGCGAAGCTAAAATCATATGATGTTTAAGCCATGAAAGTACTGTCATGTAACGAGCATGAACAATGCAGTGGTTGATTACCTCACGAATCTTGAGCGCTTCCATTTCAAAATTCTTCAGTGCACCCACGCACAATTTTCAAGAGTAGCGAAGGCGTGAGAGGCAGGACAACGGAGCCATGAATTAAGTGCTCTCGCGGTCCAATGGAGAGGAGCTGAGTTCTTTTCATTAACGGCTTGCGCAATTTTATCTTGTTAGTGCTCTTTCTGGTTTTCAGCTATTCAAGGTGTTGTGTAGCATCGTTCAGAGTTTACAGAAGGTCCTTTAAACGCCTGCGCGTGGCTAGTGCCTAAACAGCGTCGTATGTTGTCTTTAAATTAACCGAATTCCCTCGCGGATGAGCAGCTGTAATGACTCTAGAGCGTAAAATGAACCGTGGACGCCTCCCCAAACTTAATTACTGTGCAAAACTACCATCCTTGTTTTCATTGAACGGAAAACAACGGTCAGTATATGCTCGGCAGGGGCACGTACCTCCCTTCGACCAGAAACTGCCACCTTGGGTCGGTACGCATGGATCCAAGGAATGAGCTGATGTTGAGGAAATAGTCGAGTGGCTGGCTCATCATAGGGACTTCTGCTTGTATCTTGAATAAGAAGAAATGGAAACACGTTTAGTTCTTAAAAAAAAACGCTGAAAAATTTTCTGATCGTTCATGTTATGCGACAGAAATTTTGAGGAAAATTTTGTGAACGAAAGGAAGAAACAGAAAACTGCTCATTGAGTAATGACTGAAGTAATCATTGAGCTATGAACAAGTTGAATCAGCGTTCACTGGTGCATGGACAGTGAGTTTAGTTGCCTTCATATGTCGCGTAATTAGTAGAAAGTCGCTTTTGCGTCTAGAAATGAGCTACTGTGCACACCACTGGCATCTTGCTCATTATCAGCTAATTTACGTGAATTTCATGGCGCACAAGCTTACTTAGTACTTACAGTCAGGAATTTCTGCTAGCCATTAAGACGTAGCCATGAGGAAGCAAAAATACAAAGAAACAGTGCCCGTATTTCTCTGAAGGCAAGATCGTTTGACGTTCTTACAACTTGTTGCCGAGTTTTGCCACTGTGTGCAATGGTTCTTTGAACATAAATTTCATAGAGAACGCCTGAATTCGAACCATTTGCAGGTTCAATAAGCAAAACGTGCTTCATCATCATTACCATCAGCCTGACTACGCCCACTGCAGAGCACCGACCTCTTCCATCAATCTCCAGTTAACCTTGTCCTATTCCAGCTGCGCCTACCGTATGCCCGCAAACTTCTTAACCTCATCCAGCCACCTAAATTTCTGCCGCCCCCTGCTACGCTTGCCTTCTCTTGGAATTCACTACATTACCTTTAAGGATCAGCGGTTATCTTGGCTTTGCATTACATGTCTTGCGCAAGCGCATTTGTTCCTCTTGATCTCAGTGGTGCTTAGGATCATTCAATTAGACTAGCAACCCAGAACGAGCATCGCTCCTTGCCTGAAAAGACAGGAACCACTAAATGTTTGAAGAACTCTTCGACTGTGAAGAAATTTAAACATGAATGTTCGTTTTATGGTTAAATGAATTTCGTGATGGTATCATTACCGCATTGCATGTCGCATAATTAACTGTCTGATTGGGCGCTGCTTCTTGACATTCCTGTTTTTTTTTTCCTAGATGAGTTTTGAAGAATGTCAGAAACACTGATGATGCAGACCTTTCTGACGAGAGCTGTGACCAAGGAATTTGCCGCGTATCGAGCAGGGAAGAGGGACAGGATCCGGACGTCTTCTATCTGTTGGGTGTTTAAGAACGTCAATCAAAGTGTGACTACACATGTTAAAAACACACGCTCTTTTGCGATTATTGCTCGCATAGTCGCCACCATGTTTAAATTTAGTGTTTCGAACTGCTCCGTGCTTGCCTTAATTGCTGTTAGAGTGGGTATAAAAATTATTGGCCAAACAAGGCTACGGCTAGGTTAAAAGATTCTGTGATAGCCGCCATTGGTCAGAAATCTCACGTGGAGGTGGCAGTTGCTTAACGTGACAGTTACACACTTATACAGTTGCATGCCTTTTTAAGAGAAACCTCTTCTGTGAGAACAATTCAAGATCCGCCCCTTCGTTCTATCGCTAGCGCCACTCTCACTGTTGCATGGCCTCTGTCGCGCACGCTACATCTGACGGTTACCGCGCTCTCTGCCAGTCTCCCTTTTTTTCTGTGTTTGTTTCTTCACGCTTTCCTAACATCTTGAAATTATATTCTTTTCTTCATTGCGTTAGCGGTATAGTCCTTTTATGCGAAGAAGCCGTGGTCTGTGTGTGCGTGTGTGCAATATCCAAGCAACACTGGGGCAGCGTCTATTCGACGGAGTTCTGGAGGAGGCATCGCCCGCGCACCTTCTGTGCCCGAAGGTGCCACTTCAGGAGCACCCTTTGTTAGGAGAACCTCCTGACACGCGCTAACGGACCTCAGTTACGTGAAGGCCCAGGGTGGCTCAGTATAACGGCTGATGTCATAACAATTATTCAATTGTTTAGTGTTGTTGTGTAACCAGCTTGCCGCGATATGTTGACACCTTCCCCATCCCCTTCAGGTGCTCTGTTCACACATGTGAACGCGACATAAGCCTGCTCATACTTTTGTATACAAGACGAATTTCGTCCTTTTGATTTGCATTTTTACCCTCCCTGTCAATCGTATGGCGCAACCTCTTGCAGTTACAGCGAAATGTGTTGGTAATAAATAAGAAAAGATAGGCCTCACGGCGGTTTTTGGCGGGACGAGTGAATAGCTTTTATTTTTGCATGCTATCTTTTCACGTGGTTGTGCATGACGCGATTTAGCATTGTGAGTGTGCCATTAGGTTAATGTAGAAATGGCACACCATTGTCATAGATAAAAAAGCACTCCAGTGGACTTCCACAATGACGCATCCACAAACATGGACATGACGTCTTAATTCAAAAATGTCAGTGGCGTTTTCGGCCGTCTATGCGCGGTTTTTTCTGGCAGGTGCGGTACGAAAAAGGCTTAATGCTTACAGGTGTTGAATACTATTCTTCATAAAGGGAATGTTTAAGGACTTCTGCGCTAAAGCATTGTTCATGAAAATAGCCAATATACAAGAACCTCCAAAGAAGCATAGCTGCCCGATCAATGAAGGCCCGCAGACGCTCGCGAAGAGCCGCCACTACGTGGGGCCGCCGCCGACAAACACAGCTCACTATGATAAGCACTTAAATTCAGGAGGTCTCCGAGGGATTTGGGCCCCCTACCAATATTGAAAAGGGATCTCAGACGCCCCCCATGCTAGAGTTTAGACTGCATGAATCTGAAGCAAGGAATCCTTTTTATGCTTCTTTTCAGTGGCGATCTGTATATTTCTACCCTATCGTTTTCAAATTTCGATGTGGTATTTGGCAAAAATAATAACATTTCGTATAAAACGCGAGACAGAAAAAAATACAAAGTGGCAGCACAATACAAGGAAGATGAAAAAAGGGAACTCGTACCCTAACACCACGAGTCAGTTCAGAGCTGGACGGTGAGCTCCAAGGTTACAAAACAACGATCAGCACACCGCTGCAGCGTGGGGATAGTTTGTTTCAGGTCGCTGACAAATTTAGTAAACAACGACCTTTAAAATCAATTCATCTCTTTGTAAAACCATGTGTATAACGGGCTGCAAGCTTCTTTCTCACACTCCCTAT
Organism: Amblyomma americanum; assembly: GCF_052857255.1. Taxonomy (NCBI): domain Eukaryota; kingdom Metazoa; phylum Arthropoda; class Arachnida; order Ixodida; family Ixodidae; genus Amblyomma; species Amblyomma americanum. The sequence goes on from NC_135499.1 coordinate 79,872,078, forward strand.
CCACCTGTGCTAAGATCACTCGAGATCCATTCGATGGAGCTAGACTTTAAGCACTGCCTATGATGGAAGCAACCATTGGTCGCAACTTCTTAATATGTAACTATAAACGGTGCCGGCGTGAAGGCCGCGCATCGAAACGCCACGTTCAAGGCCGAAAATGCCAAACTTTCCTTTGCCTCTCCTCGCATAACGACTGTTGTTTTTGTTGTTGCCTTGGTCGCATGGCACATACCCACGACCGGGGATTGGCCAGGGTTTGGTGGGGATACTGCATAAATAGGAAAAGCTGGCGTCAGGCTATTTAATGAACCTTGGGTGAAATTTCAGATTATTTTAAACGAAAAAGAAGGAACAAATATCGGGAGAGAATATTGGAGAATAAATAATGTTAGATGAAAATACCCAAATGCTTTATTGAATGCGGAAATTTTTTGGAAACATTTAGCAAGGGAATCTGCCTGTAGCTATTATATATTTGTGGAGGTATTCATAAACTTGATGCAGTGCAAAACCCCTGGCGCTCGCGCCGAAAGACAGGAGGAAAGGAACCGACAAGGTGAGACCCAATTTTGTAATCGGAATTTCTAGATGTGTTTTCCTCTGATGTGCACACCTCCGGCAAGAGAGTAAGAAATGCTCCAATGTCTCTACTTCGCCACAAGCCGCACAGAGGTTTGTCGGACTGAACCCGCATCTACATAAATACAGATTTAAACCGGGAATCGTGCACCGCATGAGTGTCATCGTTACCTCACACTGTCGGGTTTTACATGCGCGAGTCTTCCATGGGTACATGAGATGTTGGTAGTCGACAGAAAAGAGTAAGGGATCGTTGCATGCAGTAGATATAAACTGAAAACGCTGAAATCGAGTCATTGCAAAGAGAACAATATTAGGGACGCTACTGACAACTGGTGCATTTAGAGCTGCTTTTGCCAAGAAGTCTGCTGCTTCATTTTGTAAAATACCGCTGTCGCCTGGTATCCAAACGAAGCACACCTCTTTCACCCATCCACGAATAAAAACGTTTAGTGAGCGGCTCAAAAAAGCGTCTCGCGTGGACTCCAATGCCAGCAGAACAGAGAGGAAATTTGAGAGGAATGTTACCTGATAAACAGTTGTGGGAATCGCCAAAGCGGCCAGCCCCAGAGCCATAAACTCTGCTAGAAATGTGGTTGTGTAATCCGAAACTCTGACCGAAAAGCTCCAAGAGAGACTCTGAGAAAATACCAACCCCTGCCTTCCTTTCGATCCCAGCCGCATCTGTAAAAATTACAATATGTTGCGGGTACTAGCCAAGGTGATCCAAGAGAATTCCATTTAATATCCTAGAAGGCAGATGCTTCGCATTTGGTGGGAAAATAAAATCAAAAGCAATATCCACACGAGACACTGCCCAACCAACTCTACATACAAACGTGAGATCCACACCAATATTGGATAGCAAATTCTGGGTAAATACAACCTGAGGTAGGCGGAACTTTGGCCAATGAGGAGTGAGAAAAAGGGCAGGGTGAGAGACGAAAATAGGAGTAGCCGCACCAGGAGGAGACTCAAATGCTCGCAAAAAAGTCCCGACAGTTAACAGATGAAACCGGAATGTAAGATCGGGAATACGAGTCTCCATGTACAGAACGGCGGTAGAAACTGATTGAGGGAGACCTAGGCAGAGGCGCAGTGCGCGCCTTTCTAGCAGCAATGGATGAAGTTTATATTTAGGGGAGCCAGAAAAAAGTATGCAGCCAAATTCCAAAATGGGTCTGACATAGGCTTTGTAGAGAAGTACAAGCGTATCACGGCGCATACCAAATTTCCTGTTGTTATCCGCAGTAGCCTACCTAGTGCACGCTCTCCTCTCTCCACGTTATTTTTGATGTGGGGCTGCCAATCCAAAGTGGCATCATAAATCACGCCTAGATACCTCAACGAGTCTACCTGAGGTATGATGTCCGAGCGATAGCGTAATGATACATACAGAGGTATGTTGGTTTTAAAAAGTAGTACGCTACTTTTGTGAACATTTAATACTGAATTGAGTGTATCATGACAAACCTCAAGCGCATTGAGTTAATCCTTGAGAGAGCGATATAAGGCATGAATGTCTGCTGCAGACGCAAAGAAGGCTATGTCATCTGCATAAACATATACTGTAACCTCAGGGTTAACTGGAATGCCGCACATCAACAAATTGAATAGAAGTGGCGAAAGTAGTGACCCTTGTGGCAAGCCTCTGGTTTGAGCATAGGTGTCTGAAGTGAAGGAACCGTCGCAGCAAAAGAACTGCGTCCTGTTAAAAATTCGCGGATCCATGCAAAAATGTAGTACGGTGCGCGTAATAATGCCAATTTAGAAAGATGGATCGAATATTCAACACTGTCGTATGCTTTAGCAATGTCATGTGTCACTAATGCTGAGACTTCATTCTTGTGCAAAGAAAGGCGGATTCTGCTATCCAAATCGACATGAGCAGACCCAATGGAGCATCCCCGGCGAAAGCCAATCTGGGCAGAGCTCAATGCATTCATTACTGAGATATGAGCGGATAGGCGGCTGTGCACAATTCTTTCTATGAGCTTCACCAAATTGGATGTTATAGCTATCGGCCGAATGTTATAAATATGGAAGCCTTTCTTTGAATATTTTAAAAACAATATAATTTTCGCCACCTTCTAGGAGTGCGGCAGCCATGCAGTTTCTAATGATGTATTAATCAGGTCGAGGAGGTGCTGGGTGAAGTCTTGCGCTAGTATTTTCACCATACCTACTGTAACACCATCCCAATCCGGAGCTCAGGATTGCATTAAAGAAACTGCAGTTAATAATTCTGATTTATCAACGGAAACATAGTCCGAGCAGGGGTAGGGGGCGAACAGGGGGACTGTACGCTGCTCCTGAAAACGTGAAGAAAGTCCTTGGGCAATTCGTTCTAACTCAACTTGCGCCTCCTGTGAAGGGAGCACCACCGAGCTGGTTAACTGCACGACTGAAGTGTTAACATTGCATTCCATAAAACGATACAATGCCTTCTTATTTTTTGGGTTTGGCAAATATGTGTTTAAATTTTGATTGTAGTCATCCTTTGCCTTTGCTATAGTTCTTTTAAATGATGCCGAGAAAACTTTGCAGTTGATCCAACTTTCCGGGCTCTGATTGCGCGATAGAGACCTCCACGCTGCTTTCCTACGAAGGAAAGCTATCTGACAGTCATAATTCCAGCATGGGGATGGTGATTTATTGCAAAGAGCAGAACGCACAGTGAACTGGGAGCTCTCCGTAGCCTTCAAAATTGAAGAACACACACGCTGAGTCCTACTGGTCCTACATGAACATGGATCAGATGTAAGGGAGGCACGCAAAGAGGATGTGTAGACTTCAAGATTAACTAATTTCCGGGCAGAACCATGCTCTCGGAGGGGGCTCACCAATATGGTGAAAGTAATTAGCAGATGGTCGCTAGATGTGCCACAGTCAATCGTGGACCATGCTCCTATATCTACTCCTCTTGTTGCCAAGGACAAATCGAGGACTGAGCGCGAGTGTCTGCGGACGAATGTTATAGCCCGAGAGTTGCAACACCGCATAACATTTGCGGACATCCATGCCCATAACATATGGCCACGTGAATCAGTATAGGAACCCCAGACTACGTGGTGGGAGTTAAAGTCCCCAGCAATGATTACCCTGCTCGAGTTTGCAATTCAGTTGTCTAGGTGGTCTGTTCTACATACTCCATTTGGAAAATAGACATTTGCAACTGTGACTGTAGAGCAGCGTGGCAAAGTGAGATCTATAGCTAGGAGCTCTTAATCAGAATCCATTACCCTTTTAGTTATTGATGCCCGATGGCACAATTTTGACGAAATCATGGTCACCAGCCCGCCGCCCCTATCATTTATGCGATCCGCACGGAAAACACGAAACCTGTTTAATGAAAATGACTTAATAGGGGATAGCCAAGTTGCCTGAAGGAGCACGATATCTGGGTTATGAGATGATAGAAGAAATTTTAAATCAGGAAGGGAAGATGCAAGGGAGCGGCAATTTCATTGTAGAAACTTTATACCAGCCATGGTGCCTATTTGAGAAAGGAGGCTGAAACAGCCTCTTGAAGAATATCTGATTTGGAAGATACACAAGGAGAGCCTTTTTTGGTCTTGATCTGCGGAACGGAAGACTTAGGAGGAGAGGATGAAGCACGACGCTTCTGCGTAGGACTAGCCATTTCTACGTCATTAGTGCAAACAGCGTTGTGAGACAGACTTACAGGGACACTGTCGAGAGGCGGCACATGAGACAGCACCTGGGGTGTTGACGTGGCAAAGACAGTTTGAGCGCAGGCTTGCTGTGATGTTCGAGGTGGAGTAACTACAAGCTGAGGTTGAGCAATAGCCTGATTTGTAACAATATCAGCCAAGGCCTGCGTGAAGCTGCTGAGCATGCGCTCGGCCACCACTGAGAGCGGTTTTTCGACGGATGCCACTATTGAGGCAGACAACGTGGCCTCGAGGTCAGGAGTAGAGGAACGCACTATGCTGGCATATGAATGTTTCCTGCGGTTAAGTAGTGCATAAGCATCTGACCGTGAGCAGCGATATTGCTCAAATAATTCCTATAAACTTTGCTCCTGAGACCGACTTTCACACGTGCCATTATCGGCGCAATGACTGTTATTGCATAAACAACAGCTTGGCTGTTCAGCTGTGCAGATCTCGGAAGAGTGACCTCCACCGCACACCCGGCATCTGGTCGCCGACTTACAGGCTCGACCACTGTGTCCAAATCTCCAACAGTTGGTACATTGAAGGGGTCGAGGATGCAGCGGGTCCACGCGATAGGCAATTGGCCAAACCTTCAACTCCGAGGGGCATGTGCGGCCAGCAAAAGTTGTTATGACTGACTCCGTAGCTACACGTACTCCAGCCACCTCGCGAGAGCAGCGGTATACAGCAATAATGCCCGCCCCGGCTTCTTGGAACTCCTCCAAAATTTCTTGGATCGAAGAATGCGGTCCACTCCTCGGACAATGCCCTTAGTGCACGCAAGCTGCTCAGGAATGAAGGCCTTAACTGGAATAGAAGCGAAGGTTTTACATCGGATCAGATCCGACACACACTCAATGTTTGCCGACTTGCAAACAATGCCACGCCTGCCGAAAGGTCGCACTTCCGAGATGTCGAGATAATGACCGGTAAGAGTTTTGAGTTGTTCCTGGATTAATTTTGGATTGTTCATTTTGAGAATTCCATCTCCAATCGGTACAAGCGCCACAGTGTTTGTATCAATCCCATTTTTTAGAAAAGAATTTAGAGGCAAGCTTTCGGTCGACAGGCTGGCGAACCAGGCTGCCGAGCCTTCTCCCGGGGAGGTGACATGCCTACACACTGCGCGCCGGCACCCTTACATCACCCAAGACAGCACAGCAACCCTGAACTCTGGCAAAAACCCCACGAACGTGGAATGACCTCACCAAGGACACGCCCAGCACCACCAACGATCACTTAGAAAAGGCAAGCAAATGTTGCAGTGTTTATTTTCACAAAGCAGCGTTGACGCGCCATGTCCACAGAAGTGGACGCGAATAAAATATGCTTAAATATAGATAGCTTTGCGTACATTTTTAAGCATTACTTCCATACGATCTATTAACCCTGATTAATACAGAAACAATTCTTTTAAGGAGTTTTAATTGGCGCCTGAAGGGGCTATGAGGAGAAGTCGCTACTCTATAACAATTCTCTGTATTTTTTTCTCAAAATAGGCAAAGTGCCCGAGTCGTAGACTCTGAACTTAAGAAACTTTGCACAGAGGCTTTTATTTTTTTAAATTCTTCAGTCGTGTCCAATATGCACAAAGTTTCGAGAGTTTGGGTGCTATCATTTGAGATATATCTTTGCGTAACAAGTAAGTCTAGATAGTGTTACTGCATAAGCAATGAAGAGCCAAAACTATGACCGGTGTCTTTGGATTCAAGTAAAGTTAAGCAAAAAAATAATTGTTCGCTTAGACTGATACACAAGTCGAACTTCGAATGAGGGGCGCACAAAAAACCATCTACTGAAGCCAATTTTTCGAGGGCCGTAACCTTTATGGAAAGTGGAGCACTTGCCTCTTTTCATCTGAACAGATCCAGCTTATTTATGCAGTGTGGATAGCTTCTTAAGGGCTCAGGAATTCAGACGGACATCGGCAGGGTGAGCAAAATTTGCTTTAATATATGAAAGTCAGTGGCTGGAAGGTATTATGGCGAGCTTTGCCGGATTATTTTGCTCAGTTAATGTTTATTTTTCGCCGCCTTTTCCATTGTCACCTCACCTTCGCGTGTCTGAAGGGCGCTAAGCAACCACAAAATTCTGAAACCGCTTGCCCAGGACGTAAAATTTCCCTGCGATAGCTTTCATCGATCAAAAGCACACGACTTATTTTCGGCTTTCGCAAAACCTAAAATACCTGTAATTATACCTTGCCCCCAGAAACTTTCTAATGATCTGAAGAGTGGCCGCCGTGCTGGTGTTGGCGCTGTTTTATCACCTTTATGAACTGTTCTATCTATCGAGAAAAACTTCTATTATGTTTAAAAGAAGAACAGCAATGGTTATAAAATGTTCTGTGCCACCATGGAGATGTCTACACGGCATTTTTTTTTTAGCGCCAAATGCGTTAAACAGGAACCACTGCCAAAGGCGTCGACGTTCGGCAATGACAGCCCTGCGCTATCTTTCGCCAACAATATCATGGCGGCATACTCCCTAGAAAGCGCAGGTCTCAGTCTGAGACTTGCTGTTTCGCACTGACGCATTGATCACCTGACCAGGATAAAATTGTGTAGGAAGCTAAAATTACCAGAACTGTTTTCATATGTGTAGGCGAGTCTTTATTTACATTATCATAACAGAAATTAGGAATTAAGACACCAAGGCCGCTCATATGCGGTGATGTCACTCCTGCAACAGGATCAAAAGTTTGTATTGCTTCTTTTTGAATATGGAATGAGCATACGAACCCTGTCATCAAACTTTTACTTCCAATTAAGGCAGGACTACTCTGTGTCTGCTCGCTTCACCGTCCTGTCGTTGTTCAGCTCGAAATCATTCTGATTGATGTAACAACAATGAACCTTTAAGAGCGCCTTAAGGTGTTCTACTGCAAAAGCGCAGGAGCCGAGATGCAGTAAAGCAGATGCCGACTACATACATCGCGATCGTGCAGCTCATCTATGTAGCCCTAAATATTTCTTCAGGTATAGTTCACCTTTTGTGAAATGATGTGCTTTGTCCAGCTGTCTACCGGCTCCAGGTGCGAGAACTCATCCAGAAAAGATGACCGCACTTCTTCCGCCAAGACGTAGGCCTAATCTCGAAGGGAGACAAAAAGAAAGTGATTGTCAGCTGCAACCCGCCTAAGAAGCTTTTTTTGATGAACAAGCCTTCCCCGCGTTTCCCTGTCTGCATTCAGACGCGTGTCCAGGAGCCTGAAAATATTTCCAGGTCAGGCTTACTTCACAGCTGGTGTGCTTTACGGCACCACCAAACCAACAATAAGAAAGCACGTGCCCTGTACTTAAAAAAAACTGTTTCCCCCTCCGTCAATCTGAAGCCCCGGTTGGCAGATGGCAAAGTGGAGAGGGATAGATAAACCCCTCTCTACTTTTTGAGGGGCAGAGGAGGCAGTCGGAAGACGAAGAGAGGGTAGGAGGAGTTGGCCGGCTGCTGGAGAGAAGTGCAGAGGCTGTACGGCGTGTCACACTGAGTGTGCTGGATCCTGAATTGCGTCGGGACAGTGGGGCTGGGGTGGTGCGTGGCATACGGAGATTGTAGAACTGCATCACGCCACCCGAGCACGTGGTCTGAAGCCGTCAGCGGCTGCGGCTGCTCCTTCTGGGGGAATGTGAACGTTAAAGCATGCTCTTCAGCATTAGTCGCATTGATCGCCTATAATTTTTTTCCTTCCGATATGTCTCCAGCGCGGCTTGGGACAGAAGTCTTCTCTGTTTGATACACAGTAAAAGGGATTTTAAGCTATTGAAACTGCCCAGTCGCGGCACGTTTATTTTTTGTTTTTTTTTTTGTTAGAAAATTCGAGTCAGTGTTACGAGTATCACGCTTTATGAGAATCGGCACTACGCAACGGGACCTGCTCTTTGTTCTTTGGGAGGTGGGCAAGATAAATGTAATCGCATTCAACCCTGATTAAGCAACCTGAACGTTAGAGAAACTCTATCTGGAGTCAGCTGGAATAGCCTAATGTATTGTCACAAATATCGGCGGGCCAGGAAAAACACTAGGCAGGAGATTGCAAAATTATATGCGTCCTACTGGAGGATTACAAAACAAATTAACAGTTTTCGAACCCTCCGCTTTAAGCGAATGGTGATGTAATATCCTGCAGCCGCTGCTATGAGGCAGGCGCAGTTTGGAAGTATCTGTGCGAAAAACGACACATATAGACAACTATAAACACGCTGCCAGAGCGTCATCCCAACTCCTATAAAAATTACGTCTTTGACGACCACACTGCGAAGATGTTAAAAATGAAATAGTATTTGCCACATATGCGAGTCAATGTGCACACATCTTAAAACTAATTCCGCTATTGCTCAGTGCCCCTGAAATTGAAAAAACTATCTATAAAACTAGATTTTGTGACATTGGACATTTTATCTATATTGCGCAACTAGTTCATGTTTTGTGGTAGACTAACTGTTAGGTGACTACTGTATTCGTAATGAATAATGTACAAGCAGCTGTTCGTGCTTAGATTAAGATACTGACTTCATATTTAGCAACGGAAGCCTATCTCCTCATTGTAGTACTGTTGCTTTCACACTTTTACTTGTCACTGCAACGTTTGAGGGATGTTGCGTTTTCCTCTGTTTCACATGTTTTCTTCTGATATTGTGATGAACAAGACCAGGCTGTCGTTTGCTTTTTCCACTGTTCTTCCCGTCATTTTGCTGCTACCAGTGTTGAAAAACTCTTTTCTTTCTAAAATACAGGGGTATCCTAGATCATCATTTCCGCTGGCCCTCGTACAGTAGTTATACTAGAAGAGAATGTGGAAAGCACTCCTTGAAGCACAAACTTGAATTCAAGGAAGAAGGTAGAATATCGAGTCCTCTGTACAAGGTTTCGATCAAATGACCAAACGAAGTGTTGAGCAAGGTTTCAACAAACAGACATATTCTTCTGTGCACATTGTCTCCAACTTCATGGTTATGTAAACCCCTCATTTAGAGGGATTTACATACATCCATTAGGGATGACTGAGTGCGCAGAGGAAACGGAAGAGTGTTGTGAGAAAAAGTGGGCGAAATGGTGGTGTATGCTGTCATCAAAATGACCTTTCTGGCTTTTTGCTTACTGGAATCGCAACACCATATTGTACTCATATATCAAGAAGAAAGCGACCATTTTTCAGCGTAATTAAATACTGTATATTTCCTTAAAAAGAGAACCTAATTACTTCCATTCACCGCGTATTTTTTATCTTGCAGGAATCGAACGATGATTACCAAAGAATGAATAGTCACATGTGCGCTGGAGAACATAGCGGAAAACTTTTGAGCGTACTTTTTCGATAACGGAATGCGCTCATCCTTGATAGTCTCTACTGCAAACCCTGTCATTAGAGACACACTTCCAATAAAAGGCAAAGTTTAACCACGAAACATAGGTTTTATTGAAACAACAGTTCGGAGCAGTCAGGTGGTTTCATAACTGTTATGAACAAAATTAAGCTGACATATATCACAAATACAAATAATCGCTTTTCGGTGGTAGTAGCGTTGCCCATGGCATAGTCTTTCTAGTGTATTGGTAGTCTCCTTTTCTGAAATATTTGTAGACATTTTTAGAACAAGTACTAAGTAGAAAGAAAGCAAAATGCTAAAATTCGTGGCCATGCCAAAGTCAAATAAATTTTTTCAGACAAAAAAAGAAACACGTTTAAAGCATCTTGCCGGGCTTTTTGACACAGGCACTCTTCAAGGCCCTAAGCTAAAAGAAACATTCTTCATTGAGGAAAAAGCATAGCGACACACAAGAACGATGTAAAAGACAACACCAGCGCTTATATTCACCACACAAACCATTTTCTATCCCAAAAATTTCGTCCTCTTCTTCCTTGAACAATTCACACAAATTGAGCTGCGAGAAAACATTTAACCTTAGTTGTTCATCGAACAGTGGCGCCTCTTTCTCCTTGACAGTTTCTTTAGACTGGTACTAAAATCTTTCATCAGGAAGCACCTGGTACTAAAGAGTAATTTAATTCAATATCTCTATGCAATTTTAATGCAGAAATGAGTGCACCGCGTGCAGTCGGCATGTAGCCAAATCCTGACGCTGTGCGTCAAAGATTTCGCGAAAATTCACCATTGCGTGTCTCTTACAAAACTTATTACGGCAGCTGTCGTGCTGTACGACCCTCTGAAAGGCATTTCAATTCTATCCGAAAGCCAAGCACACGTGGCTGCGTTCGTGGGCACTTCTTTTCCTGCCGTTTGTGTAAAGCGAATGCTCAGCTATTGTGAAAAACAAAGGCCCCCGGTGCGTATCGCAGAGCGTGCGGCGTGACGCGTTGCACGAATAGTCGGCTAGTTAGCAGCGCAGAATTTATCACTGCAGCTGCCCTACTCCGGCGCGGCTAGGGCTTTAGGTACAACGAGGGGCACCTGCAGAAGAAGGCGTGCATATGGGGGCATGCCACTATACCTGAAATTTCACTTCACGTAATTGTAGAATTATATATATATTCGTATATGAAACAGTTCACAGTTTCATAGCCTACTTTCCGCAATGTCAATCGGATCCGACGGTTGCTGTGAATAGCAAGGGTCTAAGCAAACGAAAGTGTTAGATCGCTCGATGCAGATCTTAGCCGCTATTTTTTACATTCGTTAGAGCAATGCAGTTAGGCGAATGTCCCGACGCGTGGTATATTTCAAATAAGGGAGCAATTACTCGTTGGCAACCTCCTAAGTGCTGCCGCGCAGGTAAATCTCCCATCAAAAGTATACAGCCCATGGGATTTTTTGCTAGGCCTTCAGAATGCCGGGTTATGCATGCTCAGCGATCATAATCACAGAAGCGATAAATGATTTCGCGTCACAATCCTCCCAAGCTTTTGATTCCTAAATTCAATAAAACTTGTTGCTGGGCTAGTTGGTGACACACACTGGAGTAAAATGTAACGCAAAAGAGACCAGCAGAGAAGGAAGACACCACAAACACGTACCCTACTAACAACTATACTACTACTACTAGCACTCCTGCCCTACGACTCCTCCCACTCCAAGGCTATAAAAAGAGCCATTGCTTCGCACTGCATGGAAATTGCACTTTGTAAGTCGTGTTCGCTTGAAATGCATGATAGCTTTAATAATCAGATTCGCAGGCTTTTGGCTGAACGCCTCCCTTGCTCGGTCCTAACGGCAATAGCAGAAACCCTCGTAAATAAGCTTGGGCCCCCGAAGAACTATGGCTGCAACTGAATGCGTAAGGGCCAAACCCGAGATGATGCCTTACGTTCATAAGGTTTTTCATAACCTCAAGAAAGTGGCCAGTGGGCACAATGTGCCGCTTACTTCCTCGGCGCAAAATAAGTTGGCTAAACTATGCCCCCGCATCTGCGGGGAGTTTGAGCGAGGTTGCAAGAAGCACATCAAGATGCCTTCGCTAAATGTGCCTTGGGAGTGGTTTACATCATTCCCCTGTCCTGCTGAAAATACTATAAAGGGCACACGGGGCGCTGTCTCAACGACCGTCTAAGGGAACATGACCTAAACATAACACAACAAGACAAGCTCGCGAATTTAGTTTCGCATGTTATGACGTGCAAGTGCGAGCCCCGCTGTAAGGAAGCAAAGATTCTGGGCAGGAGTGCAAACCTAAAAGCCAGAGTTTTGCTGCAGGCTTTCCACACCCACAAAAAAGCAAATCATTGGATTGGCGACGCGTCAATATATTTGCACTTTTCCGAGTGCGCTTTTCTGGAAAGTTTTTGTAAGCACAACACTGCCTCTTACTTGCGTGCCTGTTTTTTCTTTTGCTTTTTTCTGCAATGCCTGCTTGTTCTCTCCTTTTTTCGCTGCTGATTCACTTGACACTCGTTATTTCTACAATTGTAGATAAGTAATGAGATTTCTCTTTCTTTTTTCTGTCAAGAAGAGCAGCGCCGCCCTAGTGTCGTGTGCGCATGCGATGTGTACATGTATATATTAATAACTGTTACGAATATAAAGGCAGTTGTTATTAGCGTTCATGTTTGTGGCGTCTTCCCCTCGTGCTTGTCTCTTTGGAGCTCCATTTTAATGAAGTTTGATTCCTAAATATTCTTGGGAGCCGCGCTAGACAGTTTAGAAGCGAACCCATTGGCCTGTATACTTTTGACGGAGGCTGTAAGGGTCCCGCGCGAAAACCTATGTCCTAACATGAAGCCCAGTGGATTATTCACAAGCGGCGTAACATCAACCTCACTGAAACACACGTTAATTCTTCAGATATGCATTGGATAACCTGCTTATTAAAGCCATAAACCTTGCACAGTCCGTACGTTCTTGCGAACATGCAGCGAGTTTTCTGAGGCGCATCACCGCGTGCTCTGCTGGTGGCCTGTGTCCACACTGTGCTTAGCGGACATTCAAAACGCCTTACCTGCAGCCTGGCTGTTAACACTTCCCAGAAGCAAAAAAATAGCAGCAACGCGTCTCATCAGCTGCACGCGCGTGACGCCTGTTCAACAAACACCCGAGCGTTCCAGCACGCACCATGAGTTCGGAGAAGCCCAGTGTGTTGTTCATGTGCTTCTCGAAGGACATGATGAGCAAACTGGGCAGGACGTGATCGACAAGTCTCACGCACAGGCGCCACTTGGGCACTGGGCCTCGGCGATTGTGTCCCGTCAGGAAGTATGCGGCCGTGCCCCAGAAACGCTGTCCCTCTTCCAGGAAAGGGGAGAGGTACACGGTCAAGTGGAATGCCAAATACAGGTACACGTGTGATCTGGGATAGCACAGAGAGAAGCAGCGAAAACACTGTTAAAGCGCATCTGGCAAAATTGAGCTACACTGATGAAAGCTGGACTTCGGCCAAGCAGCTTTGCTTGTTGTGATCAGAATACGTATTCGAATGGCGTGTACTACGCAAACGTGGCTTCTTCATGAAAAATCTATGGTTTGTTCTGTTCCACTAGCCGGCCTATAGGGCCATCATCACGTTAGATCTATATTAGAAATATAATAACGACTAATCAATATATTTTCATCTTCTAAGGAAACATGATCGCCACTTCCTTTTGCCACATGCGGTTTCCAAATCAAAATAAAAATACCATTGTCCAGGCATTTTTTCGCATTTAGCCTTCATTATTAGCCGTTAACAGCGACTGGGGCAAAACTCTGCAGCTGAGCGTCGCAACCACCAGCGCTTAATATAGTTCAAAAGAAGCTACGACACCTCACATCTGCACTGCCAGAATGGGTTAGCCTCTGAAACTCCAGCGTACGCTCATACGCGTATTAGAGCGGATAATACAATATAGGTGGATAGAAAAGGAACACCATTCCCTATAGGATGTTAAACTATAGTATCTTAAGCTATCCAATTAAGTTTCGATGTATTGGTTTTATAAAATAAAATGATGACGATGATGAAAAAAAAAACCATGATGAACGAGCTTAGTGCTCTTGTGACACAGCGTTACTGTTTACAGAAACACAAAGACTGTTTACAGAAACACAAAGAACAAAAAGAGACAGCAATAATTTTCGCTCTTTCACTGACTAAAGGTGAATTAAAAAACAGCATCACACTCCTCACAAACGCATTCACTGCCAAGACTGCCTGAATAATGCGACGACGCAGGGGCCAGGGCACATTGTCGATACAACCCCCTTAACACACAACATGCGCCTAACATGGACCAAATATCTTGCGGAGCTCTCAATGTAAGATATAGAGAGACCTGCATGAGGACCTGTCTTGAGAGAAGCCGCGTGGTGTTGTTAAATTTCAATGCGTCCTGCACCCATTAACATCTCACAGACAACTTAAGAGTCTGAATTTGAATTTCTAGGTGGTCAAGAGCGCATCTAATTGGCCACTTGTAAATATACATGCTATAGCCACAAGAGCTTACTCAAGCATTTGTGTGTTTTATCTGGATGTCTTAGTATTTTTCTGCATCGCTTTGTGTATCTAGCTAGGTTTGCTGTTTTCGTGTTGCGATGAGGGGGTACGTTTCAATGTAGATCTTTTAAGGGATCGTCACAGGTTTTCGCGGCGGCGTAGGAGAGATATTGTAACGAGATAATGTTTGCCACAGGAAGCATCCAGAGATTGGCTGCAGTGGCGCAAAGTGGCCGGAGTGTTACGGCTTAAGAGCGCCACGTGAAATCGCAGCACCATACCTCCGGTCACTTATACTGTGATGAGTCATGCTAAACGCGCCGGCCGAAGCGCAGCTAAATGTAAAGCGGGCAGATTTGCGCTGAAAATACTATTACAGCAGAGGGAATTTTGTTCGGGGAATTTTCAGTCTTCATATCAACTGGTGATGATAAGGAAGAAACGAATATCAAGTAGAAACAAGCTTTTGTGTTAGCTGGTTTAAATTATTCTTTAAAAGTAGCGTGCAAAATTTTATCAATATTCTACACAGCACCTAGCTATTATTGAGAACACTGCCTAGGCGTCGTAATATTCAAGTCAGAGTCGTTAGTTATGAATGACGCATGTGCGACAATGTTTGCGTGTCACTCACGGCTCCGATGTAAGGAGGAATTCCAGTTTCTTCAACTGCATGGGGTTTTTCACGACCACCTTTGTCGCTCTTGCGATCACGCCATCAATCAGTTTCATCTCGGATATCATCTGCAGGAGTTGACACGAATGTCAACTGTTGCTCCACAATTAAAAAAAGCTAAATTGCATTTTACCGGAGTGAAGAAGGCGATGGAGGAGAATGGTTTCGCGCTGTAGTTCTGCATTCGGTCGACGAAAGGGTCCTGTTTTGATGACGACTGCGCAGAACGAAAGAGCACGCGGGTTAATTGAAGTGATGTTCAAAGATGGATGTGATGTGAGGATTTGAGTTGCTTATGTGATGTCAGGCTGTATGAACGACAACCAAAGTGATGGCCACGCACTAGTACTTGCTCTGTGCGAGCGCGTTCCATAGAGCTCCTGCAGCTGACTTCCATTGCAGCCACGACGGCTGCCGTTCAATCCATAGTCTTATCAAAAACCGTACCTGCAGCCTACCACGGCTGTGCCGATATAACTGTCTCTTTGTAATGTACGACACCATGCGACTTGCTGCTATGCAGGGTGCCAGAGACAACTGCAGTACACTGGGGTGGGCACAAAGCCTGCAGAACAAATAAATGCTGCTCAAGCAATTCGTGCATGTTACGCCTTGCCTCTGGGAAGAAGTCCGATCTATATGACCCTGACGCTGGCTCATATATGTACGGCTCCACAGCAGCCGCAACTCGATAGATATCTGTGTTCGCTCGCTTCCATACGCGCGTCTTCGTGTATGGAACATTTTCGCGGTCAAGTACAATGGTAGATACGCAGAGAACGGCAGAAGCCAGTACGCACTCGGTGTCCCAGATAACGTCGGCCAAAGGTTCAGTTGAAACTTCCCGGGGCTGCAGCACTCTATTAAAATTACTGGCTGTCGGTTTAAGCAAAATTGTGCATCTTTGGCCTCATGTCTATTTATTGACAAAATTTCAACGTCCTTGTCATAAGCGTAAAATTTCAATCATAACGTTCAAGGAAGACAGACCAAACTTCAAACAGTGCAAGCATTGGTACGGTATATCTGAGTAATGTTTTTTTTATATTTAAACTGGGCGCGAATTTCGATATTATAATGCAATTGTGCGCGCTTGAGAACGTGCGGAGCCTGAAAGTGTTCGCATTTGGCTTACTGACATTGTGCGCCCACACAGCTTCTCTCCCTAACGCATGCTTGAGCCGGTATAGTGAAGTATTTATTTTGTGTGCTGCTCACTGAGCGCAGAGTTCAAAAAAAAACGAACGTTTATAATGGCATTGTTCGTCTAAAATTCGTGGCTCAAATAAACACCCTACACTCGTCGGATAAGAGCATATATGTAGTGCTTGGCGGGTGTCCATCAAGTGCGGGAGAGCACGAGCGCTCTCCTTTTCTCATTAAGCATTTACATTTGAAGCTTTAGTAACTCTAGAACTTCAGAAGTTACTTATTAAAATCCAGGATGTAAAAGGTGCTTTGACCGGCGTAAAAGGCTTCGGCGCCGGCGTCGTGGCAATGGGCGAACAGTACCGAGTTCACTCGGTCACATAAACACTGTTTGATGTTGATCGAGTGGGCCTTAGCCACAACGAACACGTGTGCCGTCTGTGTTTGTGCGTTCCAAGTGCGTCAGGGTATGGGCGGCACTCGTGCGAGTGGGGCGTGTAGACATGGCAGGCGTTTTGGGGCTACACAACACAGACTGTATGTGCATTTTCCAAATGGCCAACGATACTGATGCAGCTACACTTTGGAATCACGTTAGCTAAATAACGTTACGTACTCGCCAACAGTCGTTTCCCTGAAACTTAATTAGGATCAATATTTTAGTCATTTTGTAACCGCCACATTTTTAAGCAGACTAAGCGGTAATGTCTTTGCACCTGACAAAGAGTTCAGCCTCTTTCTGCTCTACGCCTGATAAACTCTTTCCCTTAGGGAAGGACACAAACCCTGCCCGCGGCTGGTCCAAAATGACCCCTCCCCTGATCGCCGCGTAAAAAAAACATGATAAGTTAAATGATCAGAAACACCAACTCGCAAAGGTACACAAAGCTAGCCGAAGGCTTCCTGCCTGCATAGGAAAACGCACAGGCACGCTGTACATAAGTACGCTCTTTGTTTCAAAATACTGTGACGCGAGCTTGACTGATTCTCAGAGTTCATTGCGAAGTATCCAATAAACTGGTATCAGGAACTACCCTTCCCTGGCCGGTGCACACCTGACCAGAATTCAGAGATGGCTATTGGTTAGATTTTTTGGGGCGTCACGAAGCTAAACTGGCCGCAGCCAGACAGCAGCGTCGCCCCGGCGGATCAGGAAACGTTGCCCCCCCCCCCCCCCCCTTCCCCGGGAATTCCCGCGTGTGTCGGCGTCCTAAATCAGATTGTACAAAACACATTAAAGAAACCTTATTAGAGGTTATTCGTGTAGCGGCGCACTTTAACATCCCAGGGGTTCCACACCTTTATTGAAAGCACGTTTCAGAGCCCCTTTAAAACTTCGCAAACAGCAGACGAAACCGAAACTCAGTGCGCTGCCAGGGGCAACGCTTCGAGTTACGCAGCATTGACATCGCAAGCATTAGTAGGAAAACAGTCGTACGCACATTGAATGTGTAGAGTAGCGACTGATCAGGATGAATCCTTTCATATAATGCTTAAGGCAACGTAATACCGGCGTCAAAATATTGTTACTATAGAGGGGGGCCGGATATTAACGTGCCGAAAATGTTTTCGACGAGAAACGTGCAGTGTTTCCCGTGAAAATAGTCCGACCTTTGGCACCCGAAGCAGTGAACGTCAAAGTTGATTTGCGCCTGAATGCAATATTGGATGGCTGTCTAAAACGGGGGACTTAATGAAAAAGAAGACGAAAATTAGTGTAGGCTTCGTTAGAACACGGCAGCCACGAAAAACTCCTTGAGCGGCTCTTTAAGAACTATACCCCTCATTGGAATACAAAACAGAGCAGGCGCCAGCATAGCACGTTCGTTGCGGTTGCCTCGGATCAATCGATCGTCGTCACAGCTTCTCACGCACTCCGTTATAGGTGGTAGCCTCTAGCGAGGAGTGTCGCATGCCATTCTTCTCGCCTTTGTCCGTAATGTTCAGCGCTTCCAACGCTTGAGCCAGTAGGTAATAATTAATGCTGCCATCGTGGCTGTGCAATTGAGCCGGTCAAGAGGTATAGAGGCTGACCTATTTCGCGTACAGCATTATATAGCCGCGCACTAATTGCAAAGGCGGCCAAAGCGGCTAAATGCGCCGCTCAGCCAATGGAAAGCAGGCGAGTGATGTGACCGGTCAAGCAGCTTATAGGCAGGGAAACACGCTTAACGTGACGTCCATAATGAATTGGTAACGCAGCGGCATATAAAGCACCAGAAGTGCTGGATAAGTTCGAGCTTACATTCCAATAAAGAAGTCATCCTTTCTCGAGGCTGCTTAGTCTGTGAATGCAGCGTCGGAGAGTAGGAGTGCGCCCTACCTAAAAATCACAGTAACCGGCGAAGACAGGTGCACGCTCAGCAATCAAGGTCCCTGGCACACCACCAAACATTATGCGCCGTTCTAGAATGCGCAACGCCTTTCCAGCAATGCATTCCCTGCTTATACCGACTCCAGAGAAGGAGATAGTGTGTAGTGCATAGACTACATAGTGCAAAACATTTTTTCCCGCTTAGCACCAAGGCGCTTTATTGTTTACAACCAAAAACAAGCAATTGCTGTGATATTTGGCTGGAAAGCTTGAAGTGTTTTTATAATGGGCGACATTTGCGAGGACTGAAGCAAGGGATAGCAGAACAGCAAGCCCTTGCTTGTCATATAACAGTGCTTGCGAACGCCCAAGTTCTGGGCGATATTGTCCTAGGTTTGAAGGAGCACAGTCACGAAATTCTTATAACTTTTTTCGTACAATATAGATTTATTCATTTGCCGCCTCTAACGATTTCCCTGTAATATTACAGGCATGTGCAAAGCTGCGCACCTTTATTACGAGCTTGATGCGCCTTCGGATATCATAGTTAGTCATTGAATTTTCTTTGCTTTCAGCCGCTTTAATTTTTCCTTAAAAAGATTACAGGTTCAAAGTTAGACGAGCTATTAATTATTTCAGTCTAGATCGCCGACTTCTTTTTTTCCTATGTTTACTTCTTAAGTTGTTTGTTTGATTCTCCCTGGCTCTTACTATTCGCGGCCTTTTTATCCGCTTCCAGGGGGACGGATTGCAATTCAGAACCAATGCTGTATGACAGCTCTGCTTATTGACTCAGTCTCTATTTTCACGACGTTTCGAGGTGGTGCTAGCACAACCAAAATGAAGAAAAAAATATGGAGCTCACGAGTGCAGACCATATTAGTCGAGTAGTACTAGTTGCCAGGCCATAAGGAACAGAGAAGCGCAGCGCGGGTTCAGCACACCTCATGTCGGTACTCCGCAGGCGTTGCTTTTGCTAGCCGCCAGTACCGCGCACCTCGCAATAACGGCAATGTGGTGTCCGGTTGCGCGCGGTCAAGCGGCGTTGGGCACAACGAACACCGACTCACCCCGCTGGCGTCACCCCTGTCACGCCACCAAAAGTCGATGTATTTCTTTTCGCTGAAGTCGCGACGCTGAAGTCTATCGCTAGCTGCAAAGCTAGCGTGTTGCTGTATTTTGGCGTGGCGTAGGGCTAGTTTAGCACTGTTACCGTACCTGTCAACTTGCTGCTGCCAGGGGCACAAGCAACGCGCCACTGTCGCTTGCTGTATCCTGCTCCTGTATCCAAACCGGTGCAACCTGCTGCTGTTTGTAGCCAAGGGAACTTTTTGCTGCTAGTGGTTTGTGGCTGGTGCTAAAAAACTCTGCTGCTTGGTTGAAAACCTACAGCCTTTGTCAAAAGTTTCGAGCCCAAAGAGCTTGCTTCAGCATCATGCTAAGTGGTTCGCCGTGCTTCGACAGTGCTTCCCAATCTCCAGAAGGTGGGAGGAAGTGCCGTCCTCACAGATACCAAAGTTATCAAGTTTTCATATGCCACAAGAATCCCACTACACAGCATAGAAGCAAACGTCGTGTTCTCGTTACTTTTGAGAAATGCTTATATCTACAAAGGAATTCCCGCTGACGCCTTAAGCGGCGCTCGTAGCAGTGGCTCTCGCAGCCTAAATTTTAGTGAGTGTGCTGCTGCTTTGAGTCACTTCCCGATTGGCTGAGGTGTGCTTAACACAGCACGGCAGCGATGCAGAGCTCTTCGGGCTGAGCGCTACGTGCAAAAGTCTGACTGTGAAGAACACGCGCGATGGCACTCGAAACATCACACGACGAGATGCTCGGCTAGTCAGAAAAAAATTCGCACACCGAATGGGTGTCGCAAACTCCTCTGCGGTGTTCGGTTATTTTTTGAATGCGTTTAAGCTGTGATTCTAACAGAGCGGGAGGAACACCGCCTGTCAGCGATGCGCACAAAATCTGTTCGAAGATCAACGTCGGACCTCCCGCGTTCCAATGATTGGAGATTGCTTTGGCATATCTTTCCTAAACAAGCCCAAGCCATCCTCAGCAATACTAAAGGCCGCCCTTTGTCCTAGTGAGCACCTCTCCAGAACTAGTTTTCCTGTATCAGAGACACAAAAGAGCACAATGAGATGACATATAAAACCGGAATAAAGATACCTGAAACGTTCAACGCGTATGGTTTGCGCCAATGACAGGAAAGGATTTGCGCTATCACTCTCGAAAGGCGTTCTTCAAGGCTAACGAAAAAGAAGACATACGTTAAAGTGAAAATTCATCCCATTTAGTTGCGACAGGTCAATATTGCAAGGACGTTTCGATGTGTATGCCAGCACGCATTTTCGATGTGTGTCTTGCCATTTGTAACACAAGGTACACTGGTTTGTTTGTGTGGATGGAGCAGAGCTTTTCTTTAGACGAAGTAACGTTGCCACAAGGAATGGCCAAATCTGCGGGCCGACCAAATTTTACCTTTGTTACAAGCGCACGGCAATGCCCTGTGTGCCAAGAGCTCAGTCTTGTCGAGAAACACCGACGCCAGAGCACATTAATCTACCGAAATTTGCCGGTTGAATAAAATAAAGAACCCCTCTCCTGCGTCGGAAAGACATAACAGGAGCCCTCTAACTAAAGCCAAGGAAGGAGATCGTGGAGGCGCATGATTGATGCAGGGCTCAAGAACTTTGTCGCTACACAGAATCCGTATTTTCCTGCGAAACGGAGAACAGAGCGCCTGGAAATCACGCTCCCGCAACTATACTGACGAATTATCTCATCGTCTTCAATGACCAGAGCACGTTCTCTGCTCCATGGCACGATCACTGCTGCGTGTGGAGGCTCCTGACAGGGGCTGTTTTCCGGACTTTAACCTATTTGTACCTTTTGCCAGGAGTTTAGAAAGAGCGCTTCTACTTCCCTTGGCGGCCGTAAAGTGGCACATGCCATTGAACATTAAAAAATCGGGCGTTGATATATTAAGTGACATAAGACAGAAAGAGAGTTACCGAGTGACTGCATACCAAACGTGAAAGGCTGCTCAACTTAGCAGCGCTAAACCGGTATGCTTACCAGAATTCATGGTAATGGTAGCCGGCCCTGTAAAAACATCTCTTTTACTAACAACTAAGAACAAATGGAACAGACCACATCCTTATCGGTTGCCTCGGTACACTTTCTTGTCAATTCTTTTTCCATTCTTAAGAGAGGGGCCAGGTAGAGTGGGCTTGTTAGGTCTTAATGGGCCGACCTAAGGATGCTTTTTGACAACAGGTGCAGCTTAAAAGGACAAGAGCACACTTTACATTTTCCTAACAGGGTATACGGCTTAGTACATCTGTGCGGTTGAGAACTGTGGGCGCTTCTACATTGAACTATTAAACAGGTTTGAGATGGCCATCGACTTCAAGAAATCCTTCCCCATTTTTAAAAGTGAATGTAGAAATTCATTTGTTAATTGAGCTGTTTTGTCCCTGGCTCATTGACATGTATTATAGATTTTTGTAACTAAATCTCCTGCATCATCAAATCCTAGTTATTTCCGTGCTCACACTTGAAAAGTGCATCTAATGCCTGCCATTAGATGCAAATTTGCTTTTCTGGTTGTAAAGTAGCACTTTTGGCCTATTGCTTCTGGGTAGCGCTTGTTAAGCACTTGTTGAATATTGTTGCCTTCGCTCCTTGTGTACTGCGCTACAAATGTTAGCAGAAGTGCTTTTCCTTTTTACTGTTTTGGGTCATTTTGTATGATGTAAAGAACGGTACAACTTTGCCTTCGATATTTTGGAAAGTTGCTTGATTGCCTTCTACTGCTGAGCGAATTGCGAGCTCTCTACATTGATGTAAAAACTTGTACAACAGGCCAAGGCCTCGTCAGACTTTTAGCTTTTACTCTTTGCCTCCTATTAGACACCGTATAAGGAACAAAATAAAAGAAGAAACCATGCGCGTATGGGCAGGAGTCGAGAAAAACTGCTGCTGAAATCCACGTCAGGATTTCGACGCTGACACACTGCTCCTCGCTTCAATTTTTTGTTTGCAGCCCTTTTTTGACGGCCCCTTCACGAACAGCAGATTCCTTCTCCAGCACGACCTAAGGCCAGTTCACACGACCAGAATCATGCGAGGAGATCCTTGAAAAGCGTAACTTTCGGACGCCTTACTTGCTAGAGAAAGGGAGAAATCTCAGTATTAATGAGAACTCTAGGGAGTGCTTTAGAACGAGCTCACCACACTGAACCTCGGGATGGATGCTGCAAAGAACGTCTGGATCTGTATGAGATCAATGGAGTCGCAACCGCAAGAGGAACGGTCTTGTGCACGCATTCACTGCGCGTTCAATTCGGTGCATTTGCACACTCAACAAATAATTGTGCAAGCCGGCAAGGATGGCAGAATTTGAGGTCGCCAATCGCGCAGTTGGTGCTAGATGACCAGTGTCCTACTATCCGTACGGTGGCTGCTAGTCGCCACAGTGTCATGTCATGGGCTGACTTCAGGAGTAGCATCTGTGCGTCACCGTAATGCCGAGCTCGTGCTCAGGTGATCCTGTTTTGACTAGACGCCGTCCCGGACACGGCACACTCGCGGCTAGCAGTTGGAAATTGGCTGTCCAAGCAGCGGGGCTTCGTGGGCACGAGCGCCACTTTCTTTGTCAGCGCTGTTTTGCGCGCCTGCGTCTTGAGACGAAACAGCAGCATCTCCTACCTCCACGCAAAGCGGCCCCATCTAAGCTCTCATGGAACGCCCTAGGAGCAGAGCTAGTAGCAGCTGCTTTGTCTTGCTGAAAACAGCAGCTCCTAGCGTGGCTAAATTGTAAGAGCAAAGTGCAGAAGCCGCAAGTGACATCGCAGCATTGCAGATGAGCTAATGGTTGGAAGCAGTAGCATGAATCACTCTAGCAAGACTTCAAATTAGCAATGTGCCGCAACGGCGAAGCGAACCTTCCCCGCACGATTGGGCGCTAGAGAGGCACTAGGTAATACCAATTGAAAATGAAATTTTAAGCAACAGCATTTCTCGCGATAATGCCCGTTTCCGGGCGCTGTTGTTATCTGAATAAATAAACTTCCGCCTTGCACAAAGAGGCGCAATAGGGGTGAGGTTCCTGGAATCTGGCACAAATCATTACATTATGATAACATTGGCGTTTAACAGCCCTCGAACACAACACTTCCAACGTAGGTGGAATCAACGGTGTTGCAGTTTCAACGATCTCCACATTGGATATGCACGAAAGTAAACCGTGCGAAGAAATGAAAGGTTCCCACATCAAAGAGCCGTGCGTGTGCGGGGCCCGTTCCAGTCTATCCGAATGCCGCTAAGCGGACCTGCGATGACCACCGCTTACGGACCACGCTGGCATCTATCCGCGCTTCTTTTTCCTCTGTTGCAGTTATGTGCAAAAGACTGTGCGTTGAAAGACAGACGCCATACTAAATTTTGTAGCTATGGGCTGCCGAAGTCAGTGCGCCATTTTGGCTTCAGGTCACGCGACTGAAAACTATTAACGATATTCAATCATTTTTCATTTAGTTAGTGTTGTGTCGTCCTGAGGCAAAAACCACGATCCTCTAACGCCATTATATAAGAACCAGTTGAATCTTCCAGCGCATTTTGCATTTTGTTGCACTCTATATTGCACACTTCAGTGCATAACAATGAAGCTTTTTATGCACTGAAGCCACTCAAGCTGTGAGGGACGTCGTAGTGAAGGGCTCCCGAAATTTCGATCATCTGGGTTCTTTAACGTGCACTGACATCGCAAAGTACACGGGTCAATAAATTTCGCCTCCATCGAAATTCCACCACCCCGGCTGGGATCGAACCCGTGTGTTTCGGGTCACTAGCCGAGCTCCTTTACTTACTTTACTTTACTAAATTACTTTAGTGTATACGTGACCGATGCTCTTACTTTCTTGATTACACAACACTTTGTCCGCGGTGAAACAGCATACACACCTTGGCCATCTCGATTGCAACCTGTGCTATGAAGTCGCATCCAACAACGGTCATATTTACTGTGGTTGCAGCAACTTCTACAGACTGCAGAAACTTGCACACAAGGCCCGTGAACTTTTTCGCACTCGCATTTCCACTGGCGTCCTCGCGACTGAGCAACACATCAGCTTCGTCGAGCTGCAAGAATAAAAATATTATTATCAGCGCTAACTGGAGCGGTGCGGGGGAGGGAGGGGGGGGGGGGATTGATATACGTGATAATATTTAAGCGAACTTAAACAAACTACCCTTGAAATCCAAGAAGATTCTCAGAATGTATGCGCTTCTGTAGTTAACTATTCCTCCTTCAGAACTACCTTCAAGAAAAGCGGAAGGTTTCTGTCGGAAGGAGAGTGTACCTGAGTTCAAACGGACCTTAGCAGAATGGCGGAACGCGGAAAATCGTCCCATGTCTCACTACGTTGAAGTGGGACGTGCAAAATCCTTGAGTGCCTTAACAAATTCGGAACCAACTGACAATTAATTACACTCACCATAATCACTATTCATTCTTGATACAAAACAAGCGCCCTTTTTGGTAAATTAATACCACTACAGTACTTAAAGGAGTGACACATAATCATGACAATACTGCCAGTATTCACTACTACTTAAGTTCACAGCAGAACGAATTGCACTTCACATCACACCTATTTTCCGTACTACTTAAACCACGAGCCTTGTTGTACACAGCCTACTAAAAAAGTAAAAGTTGGCTTTTGCCGCATAACTTTATGAGCCTTTATGCGTTAAACATGCCACGAATCGTACGATATTTATTAGAATACTAGCCCATGCAACGAGATTCTAACCCACATAGAAACTAAATAAATTTTTTCCACGTGTACGCTGCCAACACTAACTTATCACTTCCCTCGAGACACGAATGCGTGCACTCACAAGGGCAGTAACAGATCTACAACTTGATGCACCTCATCTACCTCTAACCAACAGGATCAACATACTACACACGGGCGGTCCAGCGACGCCAGACAGAGAACATTCTGCCACAACACTGTGTACCGACCAAGCGGGCACGATCACATGGGCCACTGGTATACATGAACATAAACTCCCGTAGCAGCTGAGGCACTCGCCATAGATTTTGACATAACACAAATCAGCGCAAACAGCACAAACAATTACACACACTCGCAGACATCGTACTGACACCCCAACGCGGATTACTATACCACCCTCGTCAGACAAAATCCTCCGAATGCTTCTATCACCAATATATCCCAAACGTCCATCTGACTCTAAAGATTGTTAAAGGCGGAGGGGAGCTTAATCTAAGTACATCTTGGTGTGGGCTAGTCGGTGGTTCATCTTAAGTAAGAGTAGTGCAGCGAGAAAAAGAATGACAGAAGGAAAAGACACAAACAACAGCGCCAGTGACCAGTGCCAGTGCTGTTTGTGTCTTCTTCTGTCCCTGTTTTTTGCGCTGCACTACTCTTGCTTATAGGGGTTTAATGTTCTGTTGTCCTATTGTTCCGACACGTGGATCCCTTGGCAGAGTCTGGGAGAAAATGGGGCAGAGTTTGTGTCCCGGGGTGTGCAGAGGAATGGTCTGTGTTGCCGAGGTATTTTATCAGGTGCAGGTCTGCCAGGAGTCCAGAGCTAAAGCTTGCAGTAGCGGATAAGCCGTTTTTTCTTCGTTGGCATGCCGATACGACAAAAGATGGAGGTGCATTGCTTGCGCAGGATTCGTTAATAGAGCATCAAGTGATGAAGTGACAAATGGTTTCAGTATTGTGAGAGAAAGAACTGTTTCGTCTGGCCGCTAGGCTATGACAGTATTTTCGGGATCTGATCCATTTATACTTGATCCGAAGGAGCGAGAGGAGAGATCGTTTCCTTGTAGATAATTCGTCAGAAAGGTTCCTACGTGCCCGAACGCCGGCAATGATTAATAGCATAAAAGGTGACGCTACTAATTAGTTGGACATCTTATAACACACCGCACAACAGGACGGCACAACAATAAGAAAAGCTGCCTTCGACATGTGCAACTTTTATTGACATCATGTGCTGAAAATTACAATGAGCACGCTGATCGAAAGCGATGTTTTTTTCTTCATTCCGGTTACTAGCACTCACGTTCGTCCTGTTTTCTTCTTAGTGCACCTTCTTGTGGCTTGGTGTTTGCATGACGACCGGCTCATTGCTCACAATCCCCAGTACAACCGCCGCGGTGTCGCATAGCTTATGATCCGGGGTCCCACAAAGGGAAGATGTCTTCGGAGATAGCGGCCCTCTGGAGACGCGCAGCGTACTCTCACAAAGCGGTTTGTAAATGATCATGCTGCCGTGTATTCGCGCGCACTTGACGACAGGGTCGTTCTTTTGAGCGGTGAAGATCACATAGCGAAGAGGTAACAAACAGGAAAAACTCTCAATGCAGATAAATAGCTCGGGAAGCCAACACCAACTGAGCGGCGATGGCAGAGCAACACACGACGCGAGGTCGGGGTCGTCGGGAACACTGCAACGACGCTATGCCTCACCGTTCACAGCGAACAAAAGCCATCGCCTCTGCATTAAATTGCGCTCACAGCCACGCTGACGCAGCAGCTGCGTCTTCTGTGCATGTTGCCGTGCTGACGCGGCAGCTGCCGCTTCCGTACAGATTGCACATGCTGAAGATTGCCCCTCCTGAAGGGATGTTTAAGCACCTTTAGGTTTGCTTTGCGGAACTGCACGTCAATCTGAACGATCCTCTTGAAGCCGCGTGCAGGCGATTCATCGCGAAAGTGTGAGCGAGTGCACGCGCAAGAAAGCGCGCGTGCTTCCCGACAACTGTCCGTGAAAAACTATCTACCTCCAGAAAAACTATCTACCTACTCTCAAGACGGGCTCAGGGCTGTGGCATGGAAGGCGACAGGCCCATAACTCGACTGCTTTTGCACACACTGCTTAGGGAAAAGCCCCTGCATGCTGTGTGCTTCACGCATACTGGAAGTGAGACTCTGTGCACTTAATATATTCATGTTTTGCAGCGAGGAAAAAATTTGCTCTCCTAGTGCGATAATACTACAAGCGTTGATGATTGCGATCTACTTGCTGAGAAATAACTGAATGCCTATATAATTAACCTCATGTATCCTGGAGCCACATATCTGGCTAAAGAGTAAAGCGAGTTTCGAATTTGTTTAGTATGAAGTAATACGGACAGTTTAGGTAGCTGGTAAATCAGTGCGGGTTGTATAGAGCACAATAGACGAAAGAGGAGGCATAAAATCAGAGGGACGAGCGCTCGTTCTTATGGTCTTCTACTTTGTCTTTCCTCCATATTTCTTTCCACCACAGCAATTTAGAATATGACGCGGAACTCCACGAACACAATCAAACAATTTCACCACAAGGACGTTTCATGAAAGCATCCCTAGATGGGAGCAGGTGCTGCGACAAGAGTCGCAGAAGAACGCAAACCATGCCGTTCTACAGAACTCGTCACACGAAATATGTGCCTTCCTTTTTAGTTACTGTTTCCTAACCTGCCATTCAGTCGTTACGTTTTACTGTATTCTTGCCAGAACAATAGTTGCCCTTGCCCCTATCTAAATTTTTTCGCAATATGTGCTGCGAATTTTTTTTAAGAGATCGATTGTCTGTGCGTCATCGTGCGTTGGTGTTAGGACCAATGTTACCGTTGTGTGGGAGTTTCGCAGCTTGTTCACTAGCAAAGTGTAAGGAACAGGCTTCGAAATGAAGCTTGCAGAGTTCAAAATAAACATCGTATTTGGTCTCATGAGAGCAGAAAACATCACAGAAAATGATAAGGCAGGGCGAATCTCCGCCATTGCTGTGTCCAGCATAGCGTTGGACATTCCGGGTGCTAATAAGTGCAATGGAGTAGTAGTAGTAGAAAACATTTATTCCAAAAAGGTAGGATAGAGAGGCGAAAATACAGATTTTGGGTGGAGTCCTTATTTCAGGACCCCAATGTCCACCGCAGTTGCTCTTGCTTGGGATATCAGCTTTCGCTGCGTCGCCAAGTCAGAGCTGAGCAGGGCAGTCTCCCACTGTTCCTCGGAGTGATGTTTGTCTAGTTCGGGGGGCTTGGGACCGGAGCAGCCCCATGTTACATGATATGTTGTTAGAATTCCGCCACACAAGAGGCAGATTCTGTCATATCTGTCGGGGAAGATGATGTGGTACTTGTGTAGGTTAGGAAAGGTGTTCGTCTGTAGTTGTCGCCATTCCCTCGCCTCTGCCGCCGTTAGCTTACGGTGTGGTGGGAGATTGTCATATCTGTCGGGGAAGATTATGTGGTGCTTGTGTAGGCTAGGAAAGGTGTTCGTCTGTAGTTGTCGCCATTCCCTCGCCTCTGCCGCCGTTAGCTTACGGTGTGGTGGGAGATAGACTTGTCTTTGTGTTCGGAGAAGGAGAAGGCGCTCGCCGTACGTAGAGGTGAGAGGGGTGAGGTCGGGGAGGTTAGTCGCTCAGTTAGTATATTCTCGAGCTAGACTGTCCGTGGCCTCGTTTCCCTCGAGCCCCTCGTGCCCAGGAGTCCAAGTGATTTGGTGCTTGCATGTGGAATTTTGAACTTCTGGGGTAGTCAGAATGGGAGCGACGGAGTGTAGAAGTCTGCCAGAGAGGAAGAGGCGACACGCGGACTGGGAGTCGGTAATAATTTTATGCGTTGCATATTGCAATCACTCAGTTCAGCCCTTGGGCGCGGCCGGGCAGCCACCATTGACCTTTAGCGCAACCACGTGACGTGACGTCACGACAGCCGGAGGAAAAGCTGGGCCCCAACTCGCGCGGTCGCGCGCGGCCGCAGCCATCACCTGACTCCCGCTCCTCCCGCTAGGGGCGCTGCGCCGGCGCGTGACGTCACGGAGGAAAAGCTGGGCTCCAACTCGCGCGGTCGCGTGCGGCCGCAGCCACCACCTGACTCCCGCTCCTCCCGCTAGGGGCGCTGCGCTATGATTGACGTCACGGCATATGTATAAAAGAGATGCACTCCTTCGCCGGGACAGTCTTAGTCTTACAGCCAGATGCCGCCCACGGGTAAAGCAGTTCGACAGAGCGCAACTGCATTAGCTTCACCGGCAACCACGTATACAGCCGCTACAGCACTTCTCGCCTCACTACTGGTACTTGCACACAGAATGACCAAGAATTAAAATAGCTAAACAAAGTATTACCGAGTAAATCAAGTATAACCAAGTATTGCCGAGAAAATCGAGTGCCGCCAAGCAATACCTTGCCCTCAAAAAAAAAAAAGACCGCGCAATATGCAACGCATTCTTGGCTTAACCAAGCTAAGCCTGGCCACTTTTTTAGCTCATTTCCCGTAGCATCGCCGTGCTGGATTGCGAGGGCAATTGCAGCAGTTCTGCTACTGCGGTAGAGCAGTTTCGTAGGGAGGCGCTGGCAATTTCCTTGAAATTGGTGTCCAAGACGACCGCCACCGCGTTTGTTGAATCGGGGTACATGGCTGCGTCGACGTATACAGCATTTTGTGCCTGTCGATGTGTGCGGCGCAGATAGTCCATTCGCGCCTTTCGTCGTCCCTTTTGTGAGTCCGAGTGCATGTTCTTCGGGAGTGGAGCTACATACACGCGTGTTCGCAGTGTTGAGGGTAGGTTTCGGTTGTCCTGGACGGCGCGTATGTCAGCCGGGGAACCCACTCTTTCCAAGATTGCGCGTCCAGCTTTGGTGGTGAGGAGGCGTTCCTTTTGCGATGCTAGGGCGTCTTCTCGAATTTCTTCTATTGTGTTGGTCAGTCCCAGGTCCTCGAGGTGGCACCTGGCCGTGTACATCGGGAGGCCTAACGCATGTTTGTAGGCGGTACGGATGATGGCGTCTGCTTTGTCTCGCTCATTCCCCAGAAGTGGTAGGAATGGGAGACAGTATGACAGACGGCTCATAACTAGAGCCTGTATCAGTCGAATTGTATCCTCCTCTCTCATGCCTTTTCGGTTGCGGGTGATGCGCCGAATAATGCGGGAGATCTGGAGGGCAGTTGCCCGGAGACGCTGTAACGTGTGGTTGGCTTTCCTGTCGCTCTGAAGCCAAAGACCCAGGTAGCGGATAAGAGGGACTTCCTTTATACTCGTGCCTTCGAGGTAAACCTCGATGTTGCCGGGAGATTTGTAGGCATAGCCCTGAATGCGGATAATTCCGGATTTTTCGTGTGCGCAACGGAGGCCGCAATTTGCTGCTTGTCTTTCCACGCAATTGACTGCCTCTTGTAGGGTGTTTTCTTTGTCGGCAAGGGAACCCCAGGTGGACCAGATGGTAATATCATCGGCGTAGATAGTATAGCCGATGCCTTCAATAGCCTCGAGTGCTTTTGCCATGGCGATCATAGCTATATTGATGAGGAGAGGAGAGATGATAGAGCCTCGGGGAGTGCCTTTGTTGGGTGCCTGCTCTGTGCCAGAGCGGACATATCCTGTGCCAATCGTGGCCGTGCGGTTGCTGAGAAAGGTTTTGATGTAGTTGAAGGTCTTTGGTCCGCAATCGAGGGCGTTGAGCTCTTTCAGGTTGGCGTCGTAAGAAACGTTGTCAAAAGTGTCTTTCAGATCAAGTGCCATAATTAGGTGCTCGCCGCCTCTCGGGATGTTACTGAGTACTTCTTCCTTGAGAAGGAGGAAAGCGTCTTGCGTAGAAAGACCTTTCCTGAAGCCGATCATAGTGGGTGGAAAGAGGTTGTCCGCTATGTAGTTTTGGAGGCGGGCCTGAATAACGCGCTCGTATAGTTTGCCCAGGCAAGAGGTGAAGGAGATGGGTAGTAATGCTTCCAGGCTTGGTGGTTTGCCTTGTTTTGGGATAGTAACGATTTCGGAGTGTTTCCACTCGGCAGGGAGTTCTCCCTCCTCCCATAGGGTGTCATTTATGTAGGTAGTTAGGACCTCGATCTCTGACTTGCCCAGGTTTCGAATCATGCCATTTGTGATCTTTTCCTCGCCACCTGCCGTGTTGCGTGTGGCAGATCGAGCCGCGGCGTAAACCTCGGCAGTGGTGATGGGGGCGTCCAGCCTCTCCTTTGGGCCTCCCGTGCACGAGATTGTGCTGGGAGGATGGAGGGTACCGATGTATTTGGTTTTGAGGGCGGTGAGGAGGGCCGCGTCGTCTCCGGGGTACAAATGGGCGATTTTCTTAAGTGTACGGTTAATGGCAGACCGCGATGTTTGCGAATCGACGAGGCTGCGGAGGATCGCCCAGGTGCGGGAGGTCCCCAGCGTGCCGCGTAGTGACTCGCAAAATTCCTGCCAATTCTGTTGAGAGAGGTGTTGTGCATACTCTTGTGCTTCTGCCGTGATCTGTGATATGCGGAGTGTCAGGGGACGATTGAGGCGTTGGCGTTTCCATCTGCGAACCAGAGTCCGTCGGGTCTGCCACAACTTCAGAAGGTGACGATCGACCGCCGGATAATCGGGTGTGCATTGTACTTCGGTGGTGACCTCCTTGTGTGCTTTCCGAATCTGTCCTCTCCATTCGCGAATTGATTGAATGGGGTCTTCCGGAACGGGCTGTGCACGGTATTTAGTCTAGTCCGTGATTTTGGCTGTTCTCAGGGTGCGACGAACGTTTGCGGAGGTGATAGACGCGCTTAAGATGTAGTGGTCGCTACCTAATCACTCTCTGAGATTTGTCCACGTAGCGTTATGGATGTTCTTGACGATTGTAAGGTCAGGGCATGAATCGCGCGTGACGCTCCTTCCTTCTCGGGTTGCGTATAAAGGATCAGTAAGTATTTCCAGGCCCAGGGCATCCGGAGCTCGTACCACGCTCAGACCACGCAGCGAGTTCGTTTTGTAGCCCCATATCCTGCGGGGGGCGTTAAAGTCACCTAGTGCGATAAGCTGATGTGAAACCGCTAGCTGATCTGCCTCTTGAAGTATGTCATAGAAATCGGCCTTGGTTGCTCGTGGGGGGGTGATACACGTTCAGAACGAAGGTGCTCTTGCGGCCCCTCTTGGTGGGAATGACCTCGATCATGTTGTAGGTGATCTCCTGTTCTCTCAAGGAGTGTTCGACCACCGTGATGTCCTTAGAAACAAGGGTGGCAAC
Source organism: Amblyomma americanum (assembly GCF_052857255.1). Classification (NCBI taxonomy): domain Eukaryota; kingdom Metazoa; phylum Arthropoda; class Arachnida; order Ixodida; family Ixodidae; genus Amblyomma; species Amblyomma americanum. Next base: position 79,904,380 of record NC_135499.1, read on the forward strand.
TTTTGGCGAGCTCGCGTTGTGGACTGTGTAATATCCTGGGAGAGTCGGCGCTGGGACGGCTCCTACCTCTTGCAAGCAGATTATATGGGGTCGAATGAGGGTGACATTGATGTACGGTTTCAAGAGGCTTTGTTTTCTCCTGAAACTTCGGCAATTCCATTGTCAGATCTCTAGGCGGTCAGGAGTGCCTGATTTAGAGAGCGCAGCCATCCTGGTGGCTGGTAAAGCTCCTGACAGATTCGTTGTCGCTACTCATAGCGAACGCCGCGGTCGCGGACCGGTAGGTTTTTGCTCGAGTGTTGTCAGAGCTGGTAACACGTTTTCTGCTAGGGGCTTTGGTGTTTATCAGTGCTTGTAGGGTAACAATTTTGGCGTCATGTGCGTCCAGGCGTGCGCCTATTTGTGCGATTTGGGCTGAGAGCTGGGAGGTGAATGTTGTGAGAAGGGGGTTTTAGTTGTTCATAATGCTATTCAAGAGACATCCCTAAATTTATTCATATGTGTTGAGGAGGGGGGTGGTTGTCGGTTGGCGAGGTGTGGGAGTGGGTGTCGCCACTGGTGGTAGAAGTGGTTTGGGGGAAGTCTCAACGTCCCGGGGCGCGGGAGGTGATAGAGGTTGGACATGGGGGCTGGTGAGAGGAGTGCACTTGCGGGCTAGATCCGCTACCTCGGATTGTAACTTGTCGATAGTGTGTGCCATTTTTGCGTAGTCTTAGCATTTGGGTGGAGTGGGTGTGTTCGAAGGAACAGTGGGAGAGTTCTTAACGAGCTCTGCCCAGCTCACCTTTTTGTCCGTGGCCTTGGCTTCCCCTGGTGTGGCCGGCCAATTTCCTTTTTTTTGCTTGGGTGCAGGAGGAGGACGGGTTGACCGGTTGGTTGAGACGGATCTCGATCTGCTGCTACTGCTGCAGCTTTGGCTGGATGACTGGTCGTCCGTGCTGAACCAGCGCGGTGTCTGTGTTCGGGCCTGGTTGTCTTTCCTGGACCGGTGTTGTTCCTTGATGGGTGGGGTGGAGGATCGGACGGATGGTGGCTTTTGCTTGAGTAGTTTGAAGCGATTGGGGCACTCCTTGCTGCCGGTTTCGTGTGTTCCTCCGCACAGAGCACACTTCGGCAGGCACTGATGTCTGTGAAGAGGACTTTGGGCACCGCATTTCCTGCAGGCCACCAGGTCTGGTGTGGGGCACACATCGGAGCGATGACCCGGCTGCGTGCACACATAGCAGAATTGTCGGGCTGGGCGGTACAGATGGCAACGAAATTCCGCGCTCCACCCCCAAAGTACACAACTTTGGGGGTGGTCGGGCCGTTGAAAGTGATCAGCATTGACGATGTTCTGCCCATGCGTCGTACGTCGAGTACGGTGGTCCCGCGTGAGCGGATGTATAGGCCCGTCTGGAGAGCTTCCGGTGTCACGTGGTCCGGAATTCCGTGGATTACGCCCCGTCTGTCGTGCTCTGTGAAAGGTATGTAGGCGTTCACATCATGAGTGAGGTCTTCAGGGGACAGTGCCTTGATTTGTCGAAGTTCGTTGGCAACTTCTGCGTGTGGAGTGCTCGGTAGGAGGATATTTGAACCGTAGTGGGGGCGGAGGAGGTACCTTCCTTCCACCTGCTGCGGCTCTGGACAGGCGTTGCTTACTGCTTGGGCAAGATCGAGATTTCAGAAGTTCTTTAAAGCGAGTCTTCGGTGAGGTCGAATCACGATTTTGATGTCCGTTTGCGGTAGAGGCGGGAGGCGGACTCGAAGGCCGCGTTTCTTTGGCGTAGGATGTTTGTGAGTTGGTGGGGGGTCCTGGGAGTCGGTGCTGCCCTGTACTTGGCTGTTGGTTTCAGTCCGGGCTGCTTCGCGAAGCTTCCTTTCTTGATGTCTGCTCAAGGCTATCAGGGCCGCCGCGGTGGCTGAGTGGTTATTGCGCTCGGCTGCTGGCTCGAAAGACGCGGGTTGGATCCCGGCCGCGGCGGTCGAATTTCGAGGAAGGCGAAATTCTAGAGGCCCGTGTACTGCGCGATGCCAGTGCACGTTAAAAAACCCCAGGTGGTCGAAATTTCCAGAGCCCTTCACTACGGCGTCCCTCATAGCCTGAGTCGCTTTGGGACGTTAAACCCTCATAAACCTAAACCTAAACCTGCTTAAGGCTATCTTCCAGCCGTTGGGCAGAGGGGTAGTAGGCGGTGGCGAGGCCGGGGACGAACTGGTCATCGGACCGTTCTCCGTTCGGTCTTGACAGTCGGTTAAGTCCATGTCGGAATCCAAGACTTCATTTGTTGTTGGTGGCAGGGACGCTTCCGAGCTGATTTTCAGCGCCGCGCAGCGTGGCGCGGGGCGAGGCGTGGGCTGGAGGACCGCCCTTGTTGTGCTAGGTACAACGCGAGGCCTAGCGTTCCGCGCCTGGCTCGTAGCGTTAGAGTACTTTTCGGGCAAAAATGCAATGCAGTGGAGGTATGTGAGACGCCATAGTGAATAGGTCCGGATTATTTTCGGACACCTGAGGTTTTCCTTAGCTCACATGCAAAGCGCAGCACACTGATGTCTTATGCATTTCGCAGTCATCTAAATGCTGAAGCCACTCCCAATATTCGACCCCGCGATATTGATGTGATGAGTCGATAGCTGTAACAATTAATCCACAGTGATGAATCAGTCGTGAAATACTTTCATGAAAGACAGCAGACCAATTCGCTGCCGGGTAACTTGACCGTCACAGAAGGCGCCGCACAAATTAATTTGCAAACGAAACTAGTCACGTATGCGCAAATGATGCGATATTTCGGATTCCGATTACCTGTAGAAAATAAATGGCGCTAGCGGTGTCCGACATCCATCAATGAGTATTTCTTGCTGATATCCTATATGGCCTCTTCACTCGTTGTCTTCTAATAAGGAGTGATTTTTTGAACGTTGACTGATTTTTATTTTAAAAACTACAATATGTAATTTGATTTGGCCCCTACAGCCTGACAATATTGAACAGCAAGGCGGAGATTCTGAACTTTATAGAGCTCAATTACATGACTATTAATTTAATTTACGTATTACACTTTTTTTAGTTTTGATTTCAGGCGGCAAGAATGTATTGCTAATTCAGCGGCCATCAGTATGAACCGTAAGCCCAGTTTTTAAGTTTGCTTGATCACCAATATGGTTTGAAGCATCGAACGTCAAAAATAAGCATTTGAAAGCTCGTTGACTTAGATTTCCCGGATTGGGCGTTTAAAGAATAGCGCGCTCGCACTTCTGAAGATGCAAATGCAGACCGAGCTTGTGTATATTATTACGTAGAAGCCGCTTTTGTGATTTCAGAGACGAAGCTACACGCAGCGGTACCATTTTGTAAATGTGCAACGTGGGGAATACATCTCGGCGATCTTTCAAATGTGTATTTTTGACGTTCGATATTTTGATCCACATTGCCGAAGAAGAAAATAATTAAGAACAGGGTCGACTGCAATGTTTACGCCATTCGATTTCGCACTGTAATCTTGCTTTTTCAACAAAAATAAAACCTTGATTAGTTAATTGCAGGTAATTTATCTTCTAGTAATAAGACATCACACGTACATATTATCCACATTGGTCTACAGTCCACTTACGTGGACCGCGCGGACACATTTTTCGCAGTTCTTAAAATGAAGATTTGTATGCGTTCAAAAAACCACCCTGCAAGCAGGGAGATCATTGCAAGTATTTTGAATGACTGTACTTTGAGACATCAACCGCAACAAGATGAGTTGCGCTGAGTGGAGTTCACTTTATTACTTCTTTCAAATTAAACTTGAAGACATTGAAAAAAGCCTAAAGCCTTAAAAGGCCCTGTCTTCTATCTGAAGTTGACAGCAGGTACAACTGTGAAACACATTCACAAGGAAATGCTCCTGGTAAAGATACAACATAAACAGGCTAGGGATTATTACAGCTTATGCGCTGAAACAAAAGCATAATTCATTAGGTGACAGCATATTTGTATGTGCTAAGACCACAGCGAACGTAAATACGTAGCGGATTCCTACGCAGTGGAGGCCAAATAATCCTCAGCTACAAATGCTGGCTAAGGAACTGAAATCATCCTCACCGCCAGAACCTTGGCGGTTCTGTCAGCAAGGTCCGGATGCAGCGCGACCGAGAAGAGTGGGGCGATGTCGAACCCGACCAGCAGGCTTGCGGCCGTCTTCAGGACGTCCTCAGCTGATGCGTTATCAGGGTTGGTGAGGTTGAACCCAAGCGACGCCAGCGTTTTTCGGAGGTCATCGTTACTCGCCGAGGCTGGGCAAGAGTGTTGTAAAAGTTGTTGAAGTGATCCTTCTGAGTGGCAGGCGAACACTGCGAAACGAGGCGCACATAGAAAAGAGTGGAACGATTGTCGGTATATCAGATGGGCCTTAGAACATACGTGAGTGCACCCACAGAGGTTATTTTTTTCGGTGGCACTTATTTTGGATCCATATAAAGTGGGGCACGACGGTACTTTCGTCCTGCCTCCAAACTGTAGACAAGAGGTCTACCGGATGTGTAAGGGGCGCATGTCTTAGGGTTAATATCGTGACGTCATTGCCCACTCACATGTGAACGCCACCAGCACGGACAGTATAAGCACGGAATAAGAATTCGCGAGCATTCTGAAAGTTACACTGGCCTTGCTCTTAATGACGAGGAAGTGAAAGAGGGCGCAGTGACCGAGTCCTCTTGTACCGCGGTCATATGGACACATTCGTGCGGAACTAAGCTCAATGCAGGCCCAGCGTTCTTACACGGCCAATTCAGACGCGATCGAGCCCGATCCTGCTCTTTTCCAAGCAGGCTTCTGAAGGGGCTTCGGGAATTTCAGTCCCGGATGGGTGTTCGTACCCTCGTGCTCAGAAAACAACCAAGTAAGAACGGAATTGAAATTACCCGAAAGATTTTAGATAAAAACAAATTCTGGAATAACTTTTTTTTCAGTGCATGATTTAGAAGAAATATTTAATACTCTCCATACAACGGGCGCCTAGACAATATACCGGCTTATTCTTTCTTAAATGGATACAAATATTAAGACACCTTCACAAAAGTCGGCGCAGTGTGTGCAGGTTGTTTGCACAGCAAAACAAACATTACGAGCGAGGCATAGCTTAACTAAAAGGTGAGTAGTTCACAAAACAATGTGCAAACTTTTTATTGTATCCTTAGGGTTCATGATTTTGCAGCCAATTTGAAGGCGGACAACTTCGAATGAGAACCTTGTTTTTAAATTTGCTTAATTATCATTTTGTTTTTAATATTTTCATGCTAGAAAATGCGCCTTTGGAAGCTGCTTTATGTGGCGGCCCTTAACTGCACACTGATAAAAGGGAGTTGCTCGGATTTCTATTGCTGCGAATATAGACACAATGTTCGCATTTATTATGTAGAGGTTAACGTGATTTAGGAGACGATATCACGCTAAGCACTATAATTGTTATATAATTGGTCCACACTGGAAAGCCACAGGTCTCCAAAGTTTTTTTTACACTTTGTATTTCGAACCAATATGGTGATTCTGGAAAATCAGAAGAAAGGTTCGCGATCAATGCTGACGGCCTTGCTTTTCAAAATATAATCTCGCCCTATAAAGCAAAAAATTAAAAAGCTAAATAAATAATTTCGGTTATATTGTCGTGTCTAATTTTGAAAGAGTCAGGTTCGCAAAGTCTGCAGTAATATAATGCGCGCATCCACAGAAAGCACCGATGTACCTGTCACCGTCGGAAAAATAAAAGTCTGTGTAGATAAAAAGGGTCACGATATGGTTAACAAACGGAGCAGCGAAGCACGGTTCGGCAGCATGGCGATTTGCTTGATGTTTAGAAGGAACCTTCTGTAGCTACGTTATAACTACGGGGTTTTGTTCAGAGCGTTTAATTTCTTCGCTTACACTTGACTGCAAATAGTTTCAAGCTTATTTTTTGCCGCCATTTGCTCAACAGCATATGCATGGCGTGAAAGGTGTCATTTAACAACCCGAATATTCGATCGGTATCGACTGGGAACAAGTAGCAGCGTTATATGTTGAGCGGGCTCTGGACTCTGATAGGTATCGGACTGCTTGGGGATCAAAAATGCCTGTAAGGTAGCAGTATTAGCGGGAAAACGTGGTACAATCTTTTTTATCCGTGCGGACGAGAACTACGGTTGCGGTGGCTTCATTGGCTTATGTGTTTTTTATAAGGGCGAGTCAAAAGAAAGTGAGGCATGCGCGTAGCATACAGGCACCTCGCTTTACGAAAGTCACATGCAGGTGTGAAGAAAAATGTCCTTTATCGCTCTCACACACTGGATTTAACACGGTTTAGTGACATAGTGGAGGCTTCAAAAGCTGGACAGCGTGGTGTCGCTTTCTTTTGCGGGTAGTTAATTCGACTGTTTCCAATGTAAGCTTTGCCTTCGTGCTTCAAATTTGCAGTTTTGGCACGACGATTCGGCCCCGGCCCCAACTGCTGAGAAGAGGTCGTCGCCCTCATTTGTTATACCGGATCAGATGAGTAAAGCCAGAGCCGAACCTCTCCCGTCTTGTGGCGGTCGTTCAAAAAAGGTGCTGTTAAATTTTTTTAGATCGTCAGGGGCTCTCACTAATCTAATTTGCTCAGTCTTCAGAGGCTATCAATCGTTTCCAATACTGTGAAACGCTAGATAGGTCACGTGTCGCAGCCAAGAACAAACGACGTGGAAAATTCACAAATGGGGTCATCTTGCTGCACTACAATGCCCGTCCCCACGTCTCTAATGTGGTTAACACAAAACTGGCAAAGATAAAGTGGGAAACGCTGCAACGTACGCCATGCAGCCCAGACCTGTATCTCTGCGACTTCCACATTTTCGGGCAGTAGAAGAAACTGCTCAGGGGAACCAGATACGTATCGGACAATGACGTGAAAGAGTCGGTCAAACTTTCTGAAGCAGCGCAGGAAGTTTTATGAGACGAGAATCACGGCACTCGTTAGTCTGTGCGACAAATGTTTAAATGCTCATGGAGACTAGTTTTAAATAAAGTGTCCCGTTTGTAACATATTCGCTTTGGCTCACTTTTATTTGACTCGCCTTCGTAATAGAGAGAGCCATGAGTTTATAGCCGAGGAGTCATAATTTTGTACTGAACGAAATATAAAGAAATACGCAAAGACACTTGGGTGCAGTAAAATTACACTGGTATCTCAGTTTATTTGTCCTATATCTGCTAAAACATTCTTTTCTGAACAGCGCTTTAAAAATTCAAGTCAGAGATTACAGCGCACAAGACAGGGCTGAGTAAAAGGACCTGATAAACATACAGCGTCGTCTGTCTCGCTTCTTCTCTTAACGATGTATCTTAAGCGGTTCTACCCAACAATTGGCGTTCATAATAGAGCTTACCGACCATATCTGCTAAGGACTGAAATCAGAAGCATGTGCTGTGCATGCAAACGAAGAATCTATATCTGGCACCCTTTAGATATCTCGTCAAGAAAGGTTGTGGTTTCACATTTTCTTAAACTTCCTCGCGATAAATTCATTGGGCAGTGTAGTTGTGGCGTCTTCTAAGACTAATAGAATTCAAACAAAAATTGAGAAGTGTACGGCATCAGAGCACTGCCCATAAAATAGGCAATTTTCATCTAGCTAACTTTTTGTTCCTGCGACGCACCTTCAACGAAAGTAGGTAAGTTAAAAATATAAGGAGCCGTACACAAGACCTTATGCTACGGCACTTTTGCCAACATAGGCAGAGCTTCCTACTTGGCCGTTTCTAAAAGCTAGTGATATTGAAGGATTTTAGCAGTCATCACAACAAAATGAACTTAATACGGTCTGGTAGCACTTAGCAGCGCTCAGTGAGTCACACAATTAAATTTTAATTCACTACCTTATAATATGCTTCCAGCCGTGAATTCCTCGGCATTTGGGTGGCATCTCAGTAATGAATGGTCTTATTAGCCTTCAGACTCACTTCAAGGAGAAACTCTTAACTAGTATTTGCGCGCTAGATCAACTAGTTACCGACAGTGCGAATATTGTGTATACGCAATTGCTGCAATTTCTAACTAGGTTTAAGTTACGTGATCGAAGCCAACCTTAGCAAAACTCTTATAATTGCGATCATTTAAGCACGCATATTTTGAGCGCACACGTATCCAATGATAGCAAAGCAGCGCTCGTAAAGGGCACAGGGGAAATGACAGCATAAGAGGTGACTTAAGTCTAGAACATAGAAAATAGGTAATGCCAACTGAACCAGTTTTCTTTTTAACTGTAGGCGTCCGATATGAACCGCGCGAAGCACACCGTAGAGTAGGAAGTCCGCAAAGAGGAGATAAACAACACACAAGCCGTTATGACACAAGATTTGAAATCTCAAGTCCTTTGCGCACGATTGTGTATAACATTAGTGCTCACGGTTTAGTCGTTATAGCGCATGCGTTGTCACGTTGGCTTAAATCCCGGCTGTTTCAGCATTGTTCTTATGTGATGTGCGGCAACGAAGTGATCCTGAGCAAGAAACCTATTTAGAGTGGCAGGATATTCACAAAAGTAATGTGGTTTTTCACTTAGACATATCGCTCAAAAATTTTGATCGTTGATTAAGCAAGGAAATTTGTACTTAAGAGTGTGTGAGTGGCATGTATTAGTTAACCCATGGTAACTTAACTGCTGTCTGTTAATGAACAGTGTGAATGAGAAGACGACCAATGCAGTAGTTAATTAAATGGCCGTAGTTATGAATTCTTTTTTTTTCGGAATATACGCGTATAAATAGCGCACGCGGCATACATGTTGTTTTGCGTGATGAATGCAACTGACTTGAAAAGAATTTGTATATAAGAGATATCCATATACTCTGAGCCGCTGCTGTAATTCAGGGCAGAGCAAATGTCGATAACTGGATGAGATAACGGCACAGTCTTTCGCCGTGTCTCATGTATGCCAAAATGGCGGCCACTGTGCTGTCTGTTAAGCTTCTTATGAACGATAAAACAAAACATATCGAGCATGACAAGGCTATTTTTTCGGAGAGAATTTTACGATTAACACTTCTATGAAACATGCTGTAGCAGCGTTCACTAAACGTCTGCGCTCAATATGGTAGGCTTCCATATATGCTGCGGTGGCTTAGTTGCTTTACCATTGCGCTCCTGGCAGCGTCTTAGTTTCAGCCCTAGCCGCGGCGGCAGCATTCTAGGGGAACGTAAACAAAGGGCTCCAGTGTACTCCAATTTTTTAGCGCTTCAAGGACGCCGGTGGTCAAACACTTCAAGGCTCCAAGCATTGTTGGTTTTATACATGAGTATTTATTAAATGCTCAGACTGCGCACCATTTTTCATGCAGGCGCCGTAGACGTTTGTCAAAGGCTTCAGCGTCGAGGAGGAACCATCTGGAGAATAAAACAAGCAGGTTAACCGTTATTTGATTCGCGTTGTAAAAAACGACTATCAGCTTAGCTGCTTCGGTATTTTCATTTTTCGATATATATAGGCAAAGAATTTAAGGGAGACAACTACATAAGTAGAAATATAGACCACAATTTTGTTTCTCCACATATACTCGTTCTTCGGCTAGCAGTCCGGCTCAGTCCTCCAATCAAAGGGCGCGGTGACGCCGCCATTAAGCCTCTCCTCGGGCGGTGTGATGCGCATCAGCCACCGCAAGTGAGCGTGTCGCATCATACTACTCTTGCCATAGCCACCCTCAAGATGGGTGGCGCTTAGTTTGTACCGGCAGTTGCGAAATGATTTTGTAAACCTGTTTTTTTTTTAGATAGACGTCAATCTTAGAACATGCACCGCAGCCCTCTGCGCAACAGCGACTGCGGTGGAGGCGGTAGCAGGCAGATAACCCAGCAACGCTTCCATATAAGGCTGCAAAATTTTTGTGCCAAATCAGAGGTTTGTGAACAAATGTGGTTTTGTGAAAAAATGAATTTTGTGTGGTTCGTGCTTTGTGAAAAAATAAGAGGTCGTCCTGTGCTAAAGTAAGGTTGAGCAAGGAGTTAACGACAATAACGACTGTTTGGCTGCAAACACGACTTGTTGGCCATTGCAAACACCTTCTTTTATTCACTCAACTTCTGCTCAACCACTGCCAACACTGCCAAAACCGCCTTGTTCACACCACGTCAGTCTTCTTCTTTTGTTGCAACAGTGGCGGGCTTATGACACTGTTTAAGGTACTCGAAGGCATGGCCCATTTTGCTTGGTTCATGTTTGGCGCGAGACCGATGTGAAAGATCAACGCCCGGAGGTTCTATAGGCGAGCCCGTGGTAGCTTTCCATTACCGTCAACGGAGGCGGAGTTTGTATACGTCATCCACCATCTGTTCGCTTACGCCATTTAAAATGACGTCATGGAATGTTCTACCGCCACTGCTGTTTTGCCGAAAAGAAAATGTATGTTCACTTCTATCCACCAACTAACACGGCATTCGTCGTGGCTGTGACGTTCCGTAATCGCTTCCTATGATAACTTACTATAAGGACCCACAAAGATTGCGGAAATCGTTCACCGCGGCCAGTAATGCTAGCGCATTACAACGGAACAGTGCCTTGCCGAAGTGGCGATTCCTTGAGCAGAGATTGTGGGCCGCTTATGTTGCACAGGAGCGTGACTAATTATGTTCGGATTAGCACAAAAGCTACCAGAAAGTTGCCAGTCACAACTTGAGGAAGCCATGAATCAGCAGTTGAACGTTCGACAAGCACATGCAGGGGAGTCTAATGGAGCCGTTTGCCAAGCCCATGCCGTTTATCATTGGAACGAGCACGCGCTGCTCTGAATGTGTGGGCCACGAGCCTCTCAGCCTGCTCCAAAGGAAGACGCGTCCTTTGTCGTTTAAGCGCTCCTGCTTGAGCCAGTGAGAGAAGCGAGTTGCGACGCGTTCTTCCGGGGATCAGCAACCGGAAGAAAGAACGCCGCAACCGGACAAGGGTTCCACCGCGTCTCTCTACGCCCCTGAGGAGCGTTCGTTCAGTACGATAATTTATAGGATTGGACGAGAAGGCAGCAGGGCATCGCATTGTACTCTCAAGAATAACTTAAACGTCCTCCAAGCTCTCCTGGCTCTTTATATCGCCAAACCAAGCTGCGTACAAATACCGTATTAGGAAGTGTATTAAAACTGGGTCAATTTTTTTGTCGAGGTTAGTTGCTTCGACACGGCCGTTTTTATGTCAATAGACTTTGTACTGCATGTGACTAGAATTGTACTGCAATAGCTAAAACTAGCATGTGCGAGTTTTCGGACAAGTTATTCGTGAAAGAATCTGCCCGCTTGGCGGAGTTTGACCACAATGGTCTTTGGAAACTACACACAGGCGGCCAGAATCAAAATCACATTTAAAATATTGCTGCATCATTCTGAGGATTTACATAAGCAATTTTGGAGGCGCCAAATGTTATGGTCATGGTTATGGAATGCTGCGATTCATAAGCAAGAAAAATGAAAGCAGCAGACGAAGCTAGAAAGGTGTGCTCTGTATGCCTAATTTGACAGCCTACTATGGCAAGAATCTAAATGCGCTTCAATCTCATTGAAATGGCGTCGCAAAGCGCTCACCTTGCAGTAGAGTTTTGACGAGTTCTTCGATAGCACCAGCGATGGCGTCGTCCACGTCCTCGTACATCTGCGAAGCAGTTGACTTCACTCGCCAACTGGAGCAGGCGAATGCGTAGAAGTCGTCGCACGGGTCACGTCCGCTCTTGAAGATGCCAGACAGGCGCGACCCTGGGCATGCAAGACGAAAGAACACGGCGGTAAGCTTCAAGGACGAAGTCTTATAACATTACTGAACAAAAAGAACCTCCACAAGCTAAGGTTTAGAAAAACGCGAGTGCAGCTTATTGGTGAAACTTACAAAGAAGTAAACTGATGTCATAATTAAAAGCCATAGCATAAAACAATTAAACTAGAAATCTTTTGGTTGGAGACATGCCGCAGTTTACTATAACCTAATGCCAGTACGCTGACCTGAAAGACGCGGCTTCGACCCCGGTTCCCGGTGCTCGAATTTCGATGGAGGCGAAATTATAGACGCTCGAGTGCTGTGCGATGTCAGTGCGCGTTCAAGAACTCCAGGTGGTCGAAATATCCAGAGCCCTTCACTACTGCGTCTCTAATAGCGTGAGTCGCTTTGGGACGTTAAAGTGTCATAAAACATAAACCTAATGCCCGTACGAACTTACTTGGCCTCTTAGATATTTTCAAGCGATCATAAGGGTAGCGTTGAAGCTGAATATAAGTTGAAATATTTATTAATTTCAGCCGGGCGCATTTTCTTCGCACACCTCTGCACAATCTCACCAACATGCCGCGAACGTTTCTCGGTCATATAAGGTAAACTGAACACAGAAGCGCTGGCAGACGACGGACGTAACTGACACGTCTCGATTTCGGCGTGATTGCGGGTGTGCCTGATGTCTCGCCAAACGGAGTGAGTCGGATCCCCTTGTGTCTTTTGTTTCTGTATGGTGTGGCTTCAAAATGCGCCTGAGCGCTTCCCCTGCTTTATCGTTTGTTTGTTTTTTTTTGCTTTGAATGGCGCATGCTAATCGCCCTCCTTTGGTATTAAACATTAAACTTGTTAGTTCAGCGCACTGTGTGTCTCGTCCTCTCTTCGTCCGTCGTCTGCCAGCGCTTCAGTGTTCAGAATGTCAAACCAACTCGCCGAGCAACACGCTCCGCTTATACAGGACAATGTTCTTCTATAGCGCAGAAATGCACAGTACGCAAAGCACGCTAAAATGTCGTACACTCGAGGATATAGGAATCAACAGTAATGTGGAAGCTGTACTATTTTATAGAAGAAACGATTCAACGTGTTTGTCAAAGGCGGAAGTAGAACACAAGGCGTATCCTTTTTACAGCGGCCCTGCATCGAATATGTAGGCTTTCTTATGAGAACGCACTATAGGATAAGCATCACAAGTAGTAAAGAAATCATCAAGGAACAAATAATTCCTCATTCTATGCATTGCCTTTGCGGGCAACTGGCCGTCGTCGAAGGGTTGCTGCCATGGACCGCCTCATAGCAGAAAGGGGAACAGCTAAATCTTGAAGTGACAGAACGACGACCCACCTTAAACCTCTGTCATGTAGCAGTTGCCGGCGTGGTAGTGATCGCACGAAGTCAAAAGTTCGTAGCGCTAGCACCCTCCTTCAGCCCTTTGTTCGCACGTAAAGATGAGTAGAGATTGGACTATGTACTTGTCACGTTAATATGCATGTTTCCTTTGATCACCTTGCTGCAGAATTGGCCGTTCCGGGACTATAGCATGGTGACACGTATGCGTATTTGCGCAACTCTGTTTTTCTTGTATATTCTCGGAAGAAAGCTTCAATTCTTGATTCGCCTTCGAGAATTCGCTCTCAAAACAAAGTTTTAAGCAGCAGACACAACTTTAATTTTCACTGGACGTAGCTCACTAGCCGCATCATTACTTTCCGATCTCAGAGTTGCAACGCTCGGAGCTATGGCAGCTAATTTGGGCGATAGAAGGAGAAGATTACTTAAAGCGTATACTACGTCTAGTTGGTACTGGTCACATGAAAGAAAATTCCCAGTAAATCATCTAAACCGCTCTTACAAGAAACACGCGTCATAGAAAGGTTGGGAATGCGGTCAGTGTGGGGCATTTTCGAGGCCATCTGCGTAAGAGACCAATGAAGACAATAGATAGTGGCAGCATAGTGCGATCTATGATCCGTTTACGTGATCCGCTTCAGCAGAGCACGACTGCCTACGCCTTGATTGGTCCCGAAGCGGCAGGAGTGCGCGCAGCTGACGGGTACGTGGCGCAATCTGCCGCCTTTGGGCGATCTGCGCACGCGCAGTGGCACCCCGCGGAAGAGGGTCACGGTTGCGGATCCCATATCGCGCTATGCTATAAGTTTGTCAGCGGATCATCTCTTCTTCAACCAGTAAAAGCGGTCTCTTATCTTCTACATGCATGTCTGCTTGATTTCGTTGCCACTTTCAAGTGAGAATTAGTTATTTTGTTTTTGAGAAAAACGAATGGCGCAGCAACTGTCTTACATATCTCGGTAGACATGCGACCCGCGCCGTTAGGAAGGGATAAATGATGAAGTGAAATAAGAAGAGGTGCCGTAGTGGAGGGCTTCGGAATAATTTCGACCATCTGGCAAACTTTAACGTGCTGCGACCCAGCACAGCACAATGGCGCCTTTTGCGTTTCGCCTCCATCGAAACGCGGCCGCCGCGGTAAGGTTCGAACCCGGGTACTCTGGCTCAGTAGCCGAGCGCCGTAATCACTGAGCCCCGCGGCGTTTTGGTCAAATAAAAGACATTCGAAGATAGCGTCGCTTCCGTGTGTATAGGCTCTGTTCTAATCTTTGCGTTCTCTTAAGCTCTAGGCGTCATGAATTCAATCTTGAGAAGGGCTCACTGAGGGAGACGAATTCTTTTGTTTAAAGCTGAAGGTATGTCAAGAACTTCTCCGAAAGCTTACCTTCTCTCTTGCAGAAAGATGTGTTGCATAGGATTTGTTCCCCACCGCTGGGCCTCTTTGCTAAATCACAAAAACGAGCACAGGATAAGCGATCCTGCTCTGTTATGACGTTATTGTCATTGCATTCAGCAACACCTTTGAAAATGACGCACATTAGGTTCCTTTAATTCCCTTCGTTAGTAGACCACGAGTTTGAACGGCCTATGACATCACGGCCATCCTGCTGTCTACTGCAGAGCCATGGAAGCCCCTTCCTCTTTCTGAAATGCTTAACTTTTTTATTTCAACATTGTCAGTTTGCATTATGCCCTTAAAGGTAGTTATGAGCCAGGGTGTGTGAGCCCCAGTACGATGGAGAGACGAGTATAGAACTTGAGGATTGAAATCTGGAGGTCATAGTCACCGCAGGTGCTTAAATTTTACAGGTTTGAAACATCACGCTTCTTTACTTTTCACAGGGTCAGTACCCACCGTTTTAATCATAACATTCTGTGCCCCTTCCCAAAACACGCGAACTGAGCAATCGGTCTCAATGAGAACACGGCTTTGGCTGTAAGGACAGGTGCGATGCTTTTAAACGACATCGACGCAAAACCACTCTGTACCTAGGTCTCTATCTGGCTCCCTCTCGTGAAACACTTGTGCTCTGGAGGCGGCTCAGCCAAGACGAGCAGTTGTTTACACCCTATCACAGGAGCAAGGCTCGCATGTGCATATTTTGGAACATTCGCTAAGATTTCCTTTGAAGGAGATCACGTCTAGCAGGGCATTACAAGTTTTGCCATTATTGTCATGGTCAACACTCCAAACATGAATTATCCTCTACGGGAGCAAAAAGGAAGTAAGGTGCCCTCTAGAGCACCCTCTTTTAGGGTATTGTATACTTTTGGTGTGCCGAAGTAGATGTCTAAAATTAAATACACGGAATGCTTTCTCTCTGCAACAGAGGCATATTCCCACCGCAAAGCATAACAACATGATGCATTTAGCAGTAGGAGCAAGCTTTTAAACCCGGCACCGGATGTCTTGAGGTCAGCAAGTAGAAGATACTGAAACCTCCATTAGGATCTTCGTAACTATTACAAATTTGCATGTTTCGAAGTGGGTTTCGCATGTTGGTTTCTGTTGGGCAGCATAAGTATTCTGTATTTTTAGAGATGGTGATCTACCATAGGGCTTTGGCAGCATACCCTGTCCCTAAAAAGGAGTGCACTAGAAGACAGCTTACAATACTTTTACTCCCAAATAGGCCAAATCGTGTTGACAGTGTCCGCGGAATGTGGTGCGTCAGCAGGACGGCCTAGCTACTAGCAGCATGCGCTCTGTGTGCGAGCCCGTCTTCTCGTATGCTTTCTCTCGCCGCTCCACGATGAGGCGCTGAACTCCAGTCGACTCGACGCTGGGGTGATATAACTCAAGATTGGAGAGTTCTACATTGCAAGGTATTGCCTAGCACGGTATGAGCCTAACGCGCAAAGTCTAAATAATTCGCTCTAAAACTGCCAGTTTTTGAAGGCCTTCGAATGGCAACGCTCAACTATTCCACGTCGGTGCTACTTGCCCTTGCTTCCATATCTACAGCGTCTCTGGACATGGCAGGACAGGCACTGTGTTTTGATTTTCCAGCGTATCACATGAGTATTTGTAAACACTTAAGTAACAACAATAGCGCCATACGGAAGTTCGTTTTATGTTCACTTTCTGACAATTAAGGTTTCCGCGTTATTCAAAACGCTTTAAATATTCGTAAAATAATTGCTGCCGAGCTGGGAGGTTGGTGTGAAGTATAAACGACTACTAAATTGGCTGTTCGCGTCGTTTTCTTACGTCAAGCTTAGCACTGTATTGCGTAAACAACTTACTTGTGTTTTTCGGGACGCTGCTGGTAGAAATAACCTGAAACAAAGTGACACAACGCAAGGGGGAATTTAACTTCTGTATTCGACTCATCAATTGGACGAAATTTACACACTGCCTCCAATTATTGTAGAAAAGCGTCATAACGCGACTGTAGATGACAGCCGTCCAGCCTCCCTCTAGGTAGCCCCAACGGCATTCGTATCACGCCTGTGTGACGTTCGTTCGCGCGATAGGCTGCAAGAATGTTCGCTACTTGGTAGCTGAATGCCAGCGTCGCGCTATGTTCTTAACGCTCTGCAAAAATGAGGTCAATAGATCCGGCAAGCTAGTGTAATGGGGGCAGAAGGCAGCCACTTCGGTTAACAAAGCCACAATTTTCAACGCTGAAGACGACCCTGCTGCCAAAATGATTACTGCGATTCGTTAACCAACTCTGAGACCAACGAAAAAACGCACCCTTTCCTACGGGCCTAATAGGTAAGTGTAAGTTTCTTTCTACTTATTTCGTCCAACCGTTTTCACCCTACAGTTTATTTTTTTTCGACAGTGCCGTTATAGAGCTCGCCACTCTGATTTAAGTTGACGAAAGTTCAGTCTGCCGCCTTGATAGAAATTACGTTGCATGAAATTACCTGATTCGTAATTTGGATAGAATGAATTTTTTATAAGGCACAAATGGGAGCAGAATTCTCGAGCAGTAAGTATTATGCATTGCGCATAACGGATAAAATTTCTGAATCGCTCATCATATCGAAACTTAAAAGAAAAGATTTGACAGAAGTCTGTCGGGTTGGGAAAATTATTTAGTAGAAAGATGACTGACGCCAACCAGGTTCATTTTTGAAAAACACGACATTTCGGGACCGGCTCGGTCCCTACTTCACGGTGTGACTTGTTTTTTTATCATCGCAGGATGTCACAGTAGCAATATTTAGTGCTACGGTTTGTTCCAGTAAGCAGGAAATTATTGAGAAAAAATAATATTTCCAAAGACTTTGCAGAAAATAGTTATTTTACGCAAGAGATTACATTACAAGCGCTGACTGCTGCATCAAACACACCGAAATAAGAAATGGCTTCAGCAAGAAAAAGTGAACGAAAAGTTTTTGACAAAAAGCTTCCTGTGTTCGTTGCTTTACGCCATTCAAATTTATTATGAAACAACACGCTCAACAGCAAGTACTACTTTAATAGAAGAAAAAATCTTCGCAAGCTATTCTACGCCACAATACTCACCTTCGTGGTGGCATTAGAAACGGACGTGAAGTTGAGAGAATCTCCATCTGTCTCCACAGTGAACATTGATGTGTTTGCCTGCGGGTTTTTCGTCGACGACAGCGAACTGGAATTGTAATCCTCCGTGTCAGAAGTCAATGGCTTCGTCACGGAACTCCGGATTGAAGATCCTCTTTCTGTTACATTCCTACTGATTGGTTCGGTGGAGCGGGTCATCTGTGACAACGTAGGCGTCAAGGTTGTCTTGTTGACACTCGATATCTTGCTAGATGTTTCCTCGAACGGTCTTTGGGAGGATGTTTTCATACTTCGCACTGTACTCGCACTTCCTGGGCTCGATGACGAAACTGAACCAGTAAATATATCGGTTATATTCGCACCATTCGTAAAGTTCCCGTTTGGCGACGTCTTCATGGTTACGCCTTTGGAAGTTGATTCCACACTTGCCGTTGGTTTCATTGAGCTCGAACTCTGTGAAGAATTAGTGCTCGCATTTATCTCAGGCTGCACAATCACTGTCACAACCACCACGACTTCAATTCCAGATATATTGATGCTGAGGTTATGCCCCGATGGTTGTCCGCTTAAAACGGGTGTCAGAGTGCTTGCATTTAGTGGCATTGCAGAGCCAGTCGTCTCGGTAGTTTTCCGCGCTTCTGCTTCTGGCGCGGGAGCGAGGGCTCTTCCGTCATCTGTGTCTGGCAATGGTGTAAATACTGCACCGACGCTCTCAGTCGCTGACGTAACGTCCTCAGGAAGTGCTGAATTAGGTGTAGGCGCTTCGTCGTTTTCTCTGTGAGCCGACATAGAGCTGAAGACGTTCGAAGACGTTCCGTCATTGGCAAGCACCGGCAGGTGCGAGCTTTCCTTTGAAGTATCCGTCGAGCCTGCTGTCAGGGTAGTGGACGGGGTCTGCGTTGGCGAATCGCTTCCTCTTGAGACAGTTGTGAAGCTCTCATCCTGCAAAAAGCGCAATGTTATATCAGGCTTCTGGCGTTAGGCCCTTTTGTAGCCACTGAGAGTAAATAATTTATATTAATTTATATTAGTGTGTTTTAACAACCCGAAGCGACTCAGTCTTCGAATAATTTAGACCACCTGGGGTTCGCTGACGTGTGCTGATATCGGAGAGCACACGGAGTTTCTGTATTTCGCCTCCCTCGAAATATGGCCGCCGCGGATAAAACCGAACTCGCCATCTTGCGTCCAGCCCCTGAACGCCAAAGCCACTGAGACACCGCGGCGGGTTAAAGTAATGTTACCATGTTGCCCGCATTATCAGCTCTTCGGAGTTTCTTTTTAACTTTTTGGTTAGTTCGCGAGCTGATTGCAGGAAACAAATCAATTTGCTCAAATGCCAGAGTTCAGGTGACAAATATCGCATAGAGAGACGTACATATCCAAGTTTGGAGTAGGCTTTGCATATGGGACCGCAGATCCACACAACCTTCAAATGTCTTCAGGCGATAGGTTTTCTTTCCACCCGAGTAGTGGGGCATTCAAGGCACCCGTCAACTAGGAAACTTGCCTTAATCTCTCAATGAACCACTAAATGGAAATAACAACTTAAGCAAAACAGAGAGATTGTTCTTCGGAGACTATTCCGGCGCTTTTCTGCGCGGGAAAGAGTCTGCGCGTTATCGAGAAAACAGCAAATGAAAGCCTCGAAACCCTGACGCATTTGAGCCGCGTGCGGAGTATGGGCGTAGTAACCATATTTCTGTGACGCATTTGCAATAGAACCTTCCGAACAATCAGAGGCGCCACTTCCGAAATCCAGAAACGCGTCCAGGAACCGCAAACCGAAAGTCAACAATTCAGTAGTCACTGCGGCAAGGTACGAATGCAGGCCGTTTAACCCTTCAGTTCTGCCCACTCCCAATGAAGGGCAGGTGTTCTCCGCTGCATCGCGTGCGACTGCGTATCACTTCTACGGTGGCTACGCACACGTACGGTAGAAATAGGCGCTGTGGGTGCGAAAGCAAATAAGCGAAGTAAGCAAAGAAGCGAGCCTGTTGCCGCGCTCACACATGTATGTAGTAAAACTCACTTGCAGTAATAAAGATTTTCTGTCTGTCTGTCTGTCTGTCTCACGCATGTATACATCGGCGACGATGAGGCGAACTTGCGGCTTTCGGCACGTTGTGTGCTCACGGGTAGTGTACACGTAAGCTTCCTCAGAGATCCTCAGAAGCATGTGAGCAGCAGTCGCGCTCTGGCGAATTTCATTCACCACCGCATCCGCACATTGCTCATCAAATGGCAAGCTGTGGTGCAGATTATCGCATGTTCGTAGGCTAACCATTGTTTGATCGGACACCAACCTCCAGCCTCAGTTGACTAGCGCGCGGACTCCTCCTGGGGCGTCAGATGATGAGTCAGGAAAGGCATAGTCACGCAGTCGACTCACGATGCAGCCACTTTGGCAGTGGCGACAGCAGAAAGCATACTTCCGCCTTGCAGCGGGAAAAAAAATGTGTACCAGCCCTATCTCGCCGCATACTAATTTCCGCGACGAGCCCATAATAGATACTGTTCGAGGAAGGAAAAAAACTATAGACACTAGATGCTTTTAGCATGGCCAGTACCGCTACACTAACGATTACCGCCTATAGGGGCCCCCTACTCCGCATGTTAAGATAAACTCGAAGGTGCCAGATGGTGCCACGCACCTGACAACAGTCAGCAGCGTGCCCTCCTGCCACGTCGGAACCAATCAGCACGTGCGCGGCGGCGGGGAGCGGTACGCGGTAAGCCTTTAGCGTTAGCGGTGCACTCAATGCTAAAGGTTCCTAATGGCTCGGGGCTGCGCCAGCCGGACGGCGCCTTGGCAGAAAAACGCCTTTTTTTCTTGGACATAAAACGTCGATGGCGGGTGCAGGACGCCGCCTTTTCCCACCCTACGGGCGTGTAGAAGCGGATGACTAACGCCTTTTGCGTGTAACCTTCCTCTCCGTTGTCTTGGACTGTTTTAATAAGCTAATCTTCGCATCGATGGCTGCGCTAACCTCGTTGCACTCCTCGTATCTCGACGGGGATTGCCTGTTGACGGCGAAACAGCGCTTTTAGAAAACGCTTATAAATACGTCACCTGCCATTGTGGCACGGCTCTACAGTCGTGGCACTAGGTTTTCTTCGCTTTTGCCTAATTATCTGACTAATGAAAACTTTGAGCGATAATGGCATATTTTCTATCGCGTGGCAGTCTGGGCTAGCTTGGTATTTCCCTTTAACCTTACTTTAAATCCTTTTGGTCTTAAATTTTACGTTAGTTCTCCGCTGTGCACCTCAAAACCAGACCGCGATCTCACGGCCTTTAACCAACAATTTCAATAGATTACCGGGACTCGAAATATGTGCGTAAATCGGAACAATCAGTTTGTAATGCCGTGCGCCTGTGGTTTGAATGGTGCACTGCTATCTTAGTGTCGAAGAAGCAGTTATTCCAATTACCTGAAAACGAATATACTGCGACACTGACAGCTTCGGTAGTCTCTAT
This sequence comes from Amblyomma americanum, assembly GCF_052857255.1. Taxonomy (NCBI): domain Eukaryota; kingdom Metazoa; phylum Arthropoda; class Arachnida; order Ixodida; family Ixodidae; genus Amblyomma; species Amblyomma americanum. Next base: position 79,925,424 of record NC_135499.1, read on the forward strand.
CAAGTGCATGAACACTTGGACGTGAAATAGAAATAACGATAGGGCGCCTTCCGACCTAGTGTGCAAAACATTTGTGACAAGCAAGCAGCCTCCGCTGCTGGCCAGGTACCCTGGACGAATAATTCAAGAGCAGGCAGCGGCGAGACTAACAGGGCAGATTTCGTTTCTTCATGAGCCAACCTCGACAATACCCCAAACGGGAAAGTTCAATATACTGCCCACAGCACTTTCGTTCGTACTCATTCAAAATATTTTACGGCCCATGAATATGCGGTTACTTGCGGCAGTTGAGGCACAAGTGGTCTGTTTTACTTTCTAGGTAACAAGGTCCGCCGGAGTAGTGCGTTACAGACTATCGTGTATCATTCCGTGAAATCTCCAACAAAAAGGTCAAATCATCTCGGCGCATGTAACAACCGCGAACCTTGATTATTTTCTCGCGTCTATATCGTAGTCAGCTTTCGGTTTATAACTCTACTCGAATGGTTGGATAAAAATTTCTTCAATTTCATATGCAATCGCTAAGCAGTGGCCGTGTCTTGCACATGAGCTGATGTCCTGGCATGTTCTTCAAAAATTAAGAAATTGAGGTGGTCACATAGGCTCCGCCTTAAGAGTATGACGCGATAAGGTTTTTGGGTTAATGCCCACATATGCGGGATTAGTGATTCTCGACTTTACATTCACTGATCTCCGGGAGTCCCCATGCTACTTCGGGCGCAATGGTGCAGCGGTTAAGCGATGAGCGACTGCCCTGTGACGGTAGATGCTGCCACCAGTGGGGCTTGCGCGACTCAGGTTGCTCTTCGAGAGCAATCTCTCGCCACCAACCAATAATTTAGCTGTCACCTGTGTGGCCAATCTACACCGACCCCTTTCACTTACAAGCCTACGACGCCTGGCAGCCTTTATGCTATCGCGTTAAAAATATTCACAACGCTTATGCTACGTCGCGTGATGCGCCAAGCTCGGACAGCGCTTCGCTCCGTGTGCGCGATGTGAAGGAAATGGTTGGTGCACGCGGTCAAGGCACTAGAGCCATCTCTCTTTACTATGCTCGCATGCCCCACGCTGCACGCTTACCCCACGCCCGGGATGTCAGGGGACGTGCGTCAAACAACTCTGGATGCAGCAAAAATGCAACGCATCATGTGTCCGCGCTGGGCAAATAACAGAAGATGAAAAAGAGAGAGATAGTGAGCTAAATAAATAATGCGGCAGCATGTGTAAATGTGGCGCAGCGCGCTAATTAAAGAGACACTTAAATTTGCTCTACGCGAGGTTCTGTGGGGTATACAAATATTTGTACGCGGGCATTTATGCGCCCGAATTTCTTCCATGCTGGATGGTTTGGTTTAGCTTTATGGGTTTAACGCCCCAAGGCGACTCAGGCTATGGTAGACGCCGTAGTGGAGTGCATCGGATAATTTCGAACGCCTAAGGTTCTTCAACGTGCTCTGACCTCGACACAGCACACGGTCCTCTATCAATTCACATCCATCAAAATACGAAAACCGCGGCCGGGATAACTCCCGCGTCTTTCGGAACAGCATACGAGCACCGTAACCACTGAGCCACTGCGGCTGCATATGATGTCTGCTGGCCCCAGGAGCGCTCAATTAGAATCACGATGATGAACAAGCGTGGAGCTCATGGCAAACGATATTCCTTTTTAAATCCAGTTTTGCCAGCGGGAATTTTATTACTACAGTGGCAACAAAATAAACGCATCACACCATTTATAACTTTCTTAGTGTGCACCAGGGCGGCAAATATGAAAGGACTCTAGACTCCCACTACCGCCTCTCTCATCGTCACGCAAGGATACATGGGTTGCAACATATTTTTCAGTTTTTTTTTCATAATGACGCAAGGAACAATTCTTTGGAATCTTTGCGACTACCTGCCCTTGAATGCAGTGCATTAGCAGTGGATATGCTCCCTGTGAGTGAGGGATCGAGGTATAAAGGTACCGAATGCGTGAAATTTGCTCGGGAAGCATGGGAAGAATATTTGTAGAAGGATTCAAACGGTGACATGACGGTCGAAATAAAGCCGCGATGGCGTTCAGGCTTCTCCGCAGCACAAAGCGGCCAGTAGGAGGGGGGGGGGGGGGGGGTAGGCCGGTGACGTCATTACGACTGCAGTACATTTACAATCCACGCAGGCTTCTTCGAAGGAGCAAGACCAATGCCGCCGACAGTGCGTGGGCCGATGCAGCGCTAATCTGAAATCTAACCGCCCATGAGACCAGTATAAGTTTTGCTGCACAAGAGAGGTGTCTAGAGAAAAAAAAAACATTAACATTGTCACGTCTTTGAATGTTCAGAACGTTGTGGGTCGTGGTCACGCTCTCTGTGCATGCTGTGCGGCAACGGATGTTGAGTCACTCTCTATGAAGGCCTGGGACAGCTGAGTAAGTTTAAAAAGCCGGCGCAAAAAGAAAGAGCAAAAGAACTTTTCTTGCCTGACTGAGAAGCATCCTACCCTCGATAACTTCTATTTCGTCAAATTCGAAAAAAATATTTCAGCTTCCTTATTAGAGCTGATTGTGATACTCAATATCTTACTTGATGTGGCATGGAGGTTGAATCTGACGCTTGTTGAAATGCCTCAGATGACTCGGTGGTGATGGCGAATGGCTCTGTCTCGGCGTCCATTCGAACCTTCTGCAACAAATGTGGAGCATTAATTAACGGTTCATCTCACGCCAACTCACCCAGACTTTGTGCTCGAACATCTCCGATTTCCTTTTAAGAAAATGACGGTTTATTGCATTGCTCTGACAAATATTGTCCCTGCATTGTTTTAGCGAAAAAAGGATTCTTCTTGCTCAGGCCGCCGTCTGTACTTTCAAGCGGTACTAAAATCGTCTAACAAAAGAAGTCGTAAAAATTAAAATAGTTTACACGTTACTCTGAGTTTTCTGCGCGAATGAAAGACATTACGCTTGCATACAAATAACCTGAAATGAATTTTGGTGGGCTTTATTATGAAGATTACAAAAATGCAAAACTTCGCGGTTCTGAAATTTTTATCAAAATTTGGGTTGTTACAGCAGTAAGTCCTATAGTACTTGCAAGTTGTCCGTAAGGCAAAGCAGCCAATAAAAATATTTCAGTGATAAAGAAACGTAAGTCGTGTCGGAAAAAAATCTAAATTTCGCAAAAGTTGCACTTTCCGGCATGTTACGCCGTCAGTTGCATAGTGAGGTAGTCGTAGTAACAATATTAAACATAGTAAGTTACAAGGTAACATAATTACATTGTTTCTAGGTGTTTAATCAGAGTAAATACAGTCCCAAGCAGATTTAAGTACCGAAACGTGGATGAAAACGTCAGCTGACCTTTCAAACCCAACATAGTAGAATGAACTTGAAGGACCGAGCAGTGCAGCTTTTATCTCGTTTGCAGCCGGCTCCAGCGTGAACTGCAGTGGAGAGCTGGCACGCAGCAACGCCGCAATAGGGCGTCGGTGCTTTACTTGCAAATGAATTTCTTGCCTAAAAAAACTTCTATAAATGAACTTCTTGTAATAAATGCAATTGAACGGTATTGCGGAGCTTACTACCCGTCATCTCACTATGCAACTGACGGCTGGATGTGCCGCAGGAAGGTACTTTTCTCAAATTTAGAATATTTTTTTTTTCTGACAAGGCTTACGGTTCCTGATATCTGAAAGAGAAAATGACACTTGATAAAAATCTCTAAGTCTCTTAGTTTTGCAAGTTGAGTTCTATAATAAAGGAGTACAAAACAAAGTAATTGAAAATGACTGTGTGGAAGCGTAATATCTGCTATCGCACAAAATAAAATTTGATGGTGATGCGTAAGACATTTTTTTACGAGCTGTTTTGCTACACTTGGTTTTGCTACCGTTTAGAAACTCAAGATGGCGGCCACGACACGAAAACTTTTTTTTTAGCCAAGGGCAAGCTCCGTTAATTTGTTTTTGTCATAGGAATGCAATAAACCGTTTTTTTTTATTTGAGGAAATTGTAGTATGGGTTTGTGGGAGTGGAATGACACCATTTCAAGCTAAGAAGACAGCTGTTTCCTAAAAATGCTGCTACCAAGTCGCTTAGTGCTGAGATAGCTCGAAGTTTAAAGCATTTACAAGAAACATTAACTTGTGCAAGAAATTGCACGATGTGCATTTAAATTTAGGAGAGCAGATAAGCATTGGAAAAACGCCCTCGTACATGCGTGTGCTTAAAAAATGGCTCAGAAAAAAAAATTACGTAAGCGGGAAGAACTTCAGTGTTCTTCAGTATTGTTTCCAAGGACGTCTCATATCAGCGCTCAAGTTCTCGAGTCTGTATGAGACTTGAGTAACAACCTATTTTACTGTACCAAATATTCCAAAACAAGGATGTAATGTTGCAATCAACGGCTAGGAACTGAAGAAAAATGGCTGTTCCCCGTAGAAATGCACACATATAACCAGAATTGAGCAGTGGTTAGGTGTCATGCGACAGAAAAATGCTTTGTTATGTTTGTTTTTGCCAATCTTCTTCGCTTATCTAAGCCAGTAAATGGCCTGTCGTTTTGTTTTCCTATGTGAGGCGAGATTACGGCTATAGTTTCGATACACTGTGGCCAGATTGCCCTGAAAGATAAGCGGCAGGCCTATTAAATACTGGCTTATGCTAACCCTTTTCTACCAGCCTTCCTTTGTGCTTTATGACTAGGCTCAGGTGCAATTGTCGTGGCCACATTACCATGACGTCGGTGATTACGGTGGTGTTCTTCACTGCGCCGTACTGCCGGCTAAATCCTGCAGTGAAAATAATTCATTGGCAAGCGGATCATCAAGAGCTGTGAAATCACTGTCTAATGCTAAAAAGTGGCATGCCTATGATATGTGTTCAGCTTCCAAATTTCTATTTACTCTTGACTCTAAAAAGTTAAAAAGCGCTCTAATGCAAATCATTTCACCACTTTATTTGTACACATGAAACACTGGCGTTCTGACGTTCGCTACCAATTGTCTTACTGTGTAGCAAGAGCCATCTTCATACTTCAAAAATCTTGACTCAAACAGTAGCTGCGGTCTTCGCTGATAGTCCCAGTGTAACGCCGTTTACATGAACTCGACAGAGTGCGGGTCTAGTTGATTATTCGAGAGAAAGGACGACTTTTCATAAGGAAAAATGTGACTATAGTTCTCTATTCAGCAATGTTCGAAGGTTTTTCACTTCCCCTCAAAAAGTGCACGTAAATCGACTTCTGTCCAGTTAATGTAAACGTAGAATATTGTTCCTACATATGCGATGACACCGGCACGGCTCACGCTCTACAGCTTGCACGTCACTGCGTTATACAAAGATAACCGAACTAGAGCAACAGTTGTCGGCAACCATAAATCCGTACCGTGCGTTGGTGCGTTGGCTTGTTCGCGATACAGATCCAACTTGTGCGGAAAAACAGCCTCTGGAACGGAAAGAGTGTCATGCTGTGAGCATCGCCTGAATTACAAAACGGCGGACAATTCTCGACGTTAGTCTCGCTCCGTCAAGTACTGCTGCCGTAGACTATACGTCTCAATAGAGAAAATCAAAGAAAAGGTACTGTCTTGTGGGTCATTTGAAAGCGTCTACAAATTTGTACAAAAGTATACTGCTGCTCTCTGACCCTCTTTAATATTGTACAGTTTAGAGCCATGGCGTATGCCGTAGGAGCAGTATTACTTCTGCAGTAATGGCTGAATAAAGCGTCACGTTTCTGCTAGGACAAGCGTCAAAGCCGTCAAAGCGATGCACAGCGCTCTATTTAGTGCTTCTAGCCACTACGTTTCATAAAGCTTGGGACGAATGAAAATTATTTGTGCGCATTTGCAGTTTTCCAACGCGGCCGCTACACCGTGTATACGCTGAATATGGCTAGTGAAAATATTTAAGGAAGCCCGGAACACCACGTAGCAAGTCCTTAAAACGTTGTCAGCAGGATATCCTGCCGCTCGCGGTTATCGCTTTTCGAAGTAATTCTTCGAGCGTTGTCGGTATTGCTGGAGTTAAGAGGGGTCGAGAATTTCACCACCGTACTCCTCATGTTTCTGCTCTTCTCCCGTTATATCAACATATTTGCTATCCACGTGTCGTCCCACGATTAGAGTTTCTCAATATTACCTACAGGAAAAGCTGGCGCCACCGTCAATGCGAGCTCCATAAAAATGATCCATATACTCTGCGGGAATGCCGGGAGGACGAGGTTTCTTATCTGTCTTGGCTTGTATTGGGCTGAAAACGTGGATTATTCCTCAAAATCAGGAGCTGCACCTCGAGGCTTTCGTCTGCGCTGAGAAGAAATTAATTTATTTGTGCGTTTTTCACTTTTTTCATAAAGTTATTGCGAGTGTTCCGCTGGTACGGAAGTTTTCTCAGCATTTTATGAGGTTTCCCGCGAGAAGGGTCATATTGTTACGACTGAATCGATATTTTATGGCCTACAATAGTCGAGCCAAACACGAAACCTCGTCTTCCAGGCGCTCCTCTACCTCTCCATGGTGGATAAAGTGCAGCGCCGCCAGCTTTCCCTCTAGTTATATTTGGAAACTATGTGATCCCAGGGGCTGTCGAGGTCCTCGAGGTGCTCCGCCCAGTATTTGCTGTTTGTTAGCACCGTTTCTTCCAGCATATATGTATTTAGAATAATGACGGCTAGGCGAAAGACTCGTCGGGTTTGATCATCTTTTTTTTAGGTTCTATTGGTCTTCGCCCCTTACCACCTTCTGTAGTCGGTACTAAACGCTAACTGGCTACAGCGATCCGTCGGCGCGGACGTATCGGCAAAAGAAAAAAAATTGCAGGGGACAATTAATCTCTGCCTAAAGGATATGACCCGATCGCGTAGTGCGTTTATTCCCCTGTGCAGAAGGTCACTCTCTACTTTGCATTCACAGATCACTGGGAGTCATGCCCCTCCTGGCGCAGTGGTGCCGAAGTTAAGCGATGCGCCACAGCCATGTTATAGCAGGTGCTCTCATCGGTGGGCGTTGTGCGCCCCAGGTTGCTCTCCCCGAGCCAGCGATCATTAATATAACTGCCGCCTGGAACGATTGGCAGCTTGCTCTCTATCCTGTGGTTAGGTTGTGATGACGCCGTAAAGTCACGTGACCTAGGTGGCCCACCTGCCTCCTAGGTTTCTCTCCCGGGACCACCTGCCAGAGTCGTGCTCGTCATTTTTCGCTCACTACGCCGACGCCTACAATGCTCACACCTGATGTTTTGGAGAACGGGGCCTTTAACGCTACCGCGTAAAATGCATCGATGCGAAAGGGGGCTCAGCATCGCTGACCATTTCAACAGAAGATTACACAGGGGCCGCACACTGTGTAAACGTAGATCGAAGCGTAGTTAAGAAATTGGGCGGAATTTTTGATTTACTGTAACCGCAAGCACCTTTGCTTTGCAGAAGTGAGTCGGGTTAAAACAACAACAAAAGTTACGTAGACGCGTCAAAGGCAATGCGTGAAAGTTCGGATGCTCCTGGCATGTGGCAGGTGCCGGTTTAGATCCCCGCTACCATTAGGCACCCACCGGCGATACACTGGGTACAAGTTTTCTCTTGACTTGGTGGTCGGTTTTTCTGGGGTGCATTGCTGAAAAATGGGTCTTTGACCCCACCTTGCAAGAAAATGGTCACAATGAACTTTTCGCGTAAGCCATACATTTCGGTCACTCGAAGGTAGATTGTCCGTCAAGGTAAGGGGCAGGTGAGGTTGACCAAATACCCTTTCCCCAGGAATTTCATCCTAGAAGGCCAGGGTATAAGGCCGGGATATACGTTGAACCTGTAAGAAAACCGGTGGGCTCCCGGCGACGCAGGGGATGGAACTCACCACCTGCCGAATGTGAGCCATTTGTTTTACCACGAGGCCATTTCCTTAGTATTCTACGTAGTTCTGGGAAGGGTTTACATAAACCGCTACGGGATCCTACACGGTGCCTGCATCTTAGCTACTAGCTGTTGGGAGAATTTCAAGCATAATTTTAAATAGCTAACTCTGAATAGAACTTCTTTTACAGTCAAACCGAGACTTTATTTGCTTGCTATATAGGTACTGGGCATAAGGTTAATAGCAAGCACAACACACAATAATTTCGTACTTTGTCGCACTTGTAATTGTCTCCTCCCGAGAATTTATAGAAAGCACACAGAGAAGCTAAATATAGGCCTGATTCAGTGTGGCTAACAGCCTCACAAAAGTGCGCACATTCCCAGTTGTCCTGCGTCTCGCGCCCTAATCAACCACAATTAATGGTTACCGCACAGCTACTTCAAATGCAGAAATAAAAGCATGCACAATGCGTCAAAGGTTACAAAAAATAAAAATCATGCATGTCCTTTCGCATCCTTCGCGCTCTTTTAGGATTTTTTTTTCACTGCTTTTACTCTAAAATACAATAAAGCCCCAAAACAGAAGACAGCCGCGGTGCTTTAAATGTTTTCTAATTAAATCTACCGCACCTACTTAGCATCGTATGTCATGCGAGGTAAAAAGAAGCAATAATCAGGCGCGCGCAGGCAAAACCTACAGCTCTCGAAATTATACAAGTTGCTACTCAAATAAGATGGGAAGCAAGCCGCAGCCAATTCATCGAAAATAGCAGTAGCAATCAATTCGCTTAGCGGACTTCCAACACTAGCGTTTGGTTCTGTGGCTTGCCTTTTTGTGTTGGCTTTCTCACGTGCTCCCCACCTTGCTTATTGTTCGCAGAACTCTTTACACTCAGCCATCATTGCTTGGTTGCCGGGTAAGCTTACCGGGATTCCATGTCGGAGGGCTTCCTCTGAGCACACAGCCGAGTGCCAGGCAGGCTAAGCAGGCCAGCGTCACCCACAGACTGCAGTAGCCTCTCAATCCCAGTCGTTGCACGATCAGTCGTCGCGGAGGAGAAGGAGGGTTCCCGCCTTCAGAAGGACGGAATGCCCGGGGAAGGACATCAGTAGCTTGCATGTCGGCATGCACCGAAGGGAAGCTGAGTTTCTTCTTCCTCATTGTCGACTATTTTCTTCCTCTTGTGTTTATCGTCGGCACGTGCCCCACAGAATGGAGCTACGTGTTTCGGAAAACAATCATGAAAAGGACGGCTTCCTAACAACACATCAGTGCTATCATTATCGAGAGGGCGCAGCTAACTCAGGTATCAAGATAGTGCGAAGAGTTTACCCGGAGATCGACGGTTTGAACCTCCACTGGGCGGTCTACTTGCATCCAATGGCATCCCAGGCTGGCAGCAATTCTTCCATGACTATAGGATATCACCTCTAATAGATTAATCGAGGTGCGATCTTCAGCACGTATTAATCATATAAATTTGTAACATTAAAATAACACCAGTCATGTTTCTGTAGAGCATTTCTTGATACTTTTAGCTCAGCCGCTTTCCACAGGCACCATGCCTTACGAATTGAAGGTGACAGAGGTCTTCATTTCTACAAATCCGGCAGCAAACATTTTCCATTAGTTACAGAATTGACTTGCTCACACGCGTGACCAGAAAATTATGAAACACGTGATCTGCTCTGAAATCATGCTTCAAAAGATGTTAATATTGTATTTGAAGACAGGGCAGGCATTCTGGAATGTTACACTTTTTATTACGGTTTTTCCTATTGAATGAAATTGACGAATTTTGTTTAGATGCGTGATAATTTAGAACAAACTCTTCTCTTCTACCTTCTTTTATGTTATCTTACGTCTAAAAGAATTAATCATTTTTATTCCTATCCAGAAAAATCTTAGCCAAAAAGAAAATGTAACATTCGAAATAGGGATGTAACAGTCCTCAAAGTATTGACGCCTGCAAACCACGATCCCTAATGGCGTTAGCTATAATGCTTCAAAAAAATGCAAATCCAAGAGACGGGAGCCGAATAGACGAAGCAGGAGATTTTGTCACGTGAAATCCACTGGTGTAACGGCACGCGGAGGCCCGCAGAAAAGCGAGCCGGTTAGTGGATTAGGCCTCTGTTCATAAATGAGGCAGTCCGTTGGTTGATTCTACGCCATGCTGCATGTAGTCGACATCCGCTAGAGGGTGACGCTGGCGTGAGGATGAAATATGTTCCAATTTCTCTTGAAGTACATGATGAAGACAAAGACCATGATCCTTTGTGGTTGGAACTCCTCTTCGCGTTTTCCGAAGGAATCGCGTGTGCCTGGCTTTACTCACAGTGATTGATGCAGAATACTTTCACAAATGCCTGCAGTGCTTCTCGTTCATCAAACAATGAACTTCAAAAGTGAGGAAAGCCCGTGATCCTATTCTTCTGGCAGATCTGAAACAGTCTTGAGGCTGCCACCCAAGACTTCCCCTGGTCACGCTTTGGCCGCGGGTTGAAGAATGCCTGAAGGCTGTACTTAACGCCTTGTCAGCTCAGAAAAGAGGATCAGCGTGTAGTTAACAGACGCCTCACTAGTTACCGCTATATGTTTCGGGAGGAGATAATGGTATATGGGTTAGTGGAAACACATCTTAGGGACATGGAGCAACCGCCCTGTAACCCACACTACGCATGGGAATATTGCAATAGAACAGAGGGCAGCAGAAAGGAGGGGGGCGGAATTGGGGCATTTTTTCATAAAGTATGGATTTTCAAAGGGTTAAACAGGAATGCAAGTAACATTTGTACCTAAAAGGAAAAGTGGCAGGGGAGCAAACACTCTTTGGCTTTGGATACCTGTGGACAGGAACTGATGCCAAGGATGAATACATGAAAATGGTAGATAGTATCGCAAGCGACATTGATGAGCCAGGAGGACAGGGCGAGATAATAATATTAGGCGACATGAAGGCACGCATAGAATACCTGGATGGGTACACAGATTCCACAGGAAGCACGCTGCTGGATATGTGTGACAAGCATGATTTAGTTGTATGGAGCAGTACCAATTAGTGTGAAGGTCTCATAACAATGGAGGCAGGAAGTCTGCACTCGACGATAGATTATGCACTTGTGTCACATAGGATGTATAATAGATTAGGGGTAATGAGCACATATGAAGATGGTTCGAGAAGTCTAGGTAGTGACCACGAGCGTATCAAGTTGAGTTTCGGCAGAGAAACCAATGTAGGACTGAAGCGAGATGAACAATCAGAAGAGAACTTTTTCTCAGAAAAGCAGTTGGAAGCAGCAGCCGAAAAAATTGAGAAAGTAATTAACTTCAATAACACGGAGAGTTGAGCGAGTTGGTACATACTGCTGGGAATAACAGCGCTGAGACGAGGGACAAAGAAAGAAGCGGACAACAGGACCCGCGCTGACTAACAACTGAACGTTTATTAGAAAAAACATGCAAAATATACTCCTTTGACAACCACGGGCGCGTGCGCAACGCCAAAAGCCACAATGATTAATCAATCACTTGAATCCAGATACATTAGTTCACAGTCATAAACTGTTACAGAGGGGGTGCTCACGCATGAGTCAATGTTTTTATGAATATGAAACGCTTCAGTGATTTTCTTTGTTAGTTTATATTTGTGTTTGTACAGGATTCTAGTTTTATTAAAAATGGGTGTACATGATTTTTCAGAAGAATCAGGTTGGTTATTCCGGGGAAATTTCCTGTAGTGTAAAGCCTGATTTGAGGATGGAGCCCCTTTCAAAGAAGTGTTGTGGACTCGTACGCGGGTATTCAGGCACCTTCCTGTTTGACCTATATAGGTCTTCCCGCACGTGAACGGCACTTCATACACAACCCCTCAGCACAAGGGATAAACCTCAGGTCATGCTTTATCTGGCACCCTTTTTCAGTTTTTCGTTTTTTTTTCCTCTTCCCTGGCCTTTCTATCTACAATGGCACATAATTTGCCGAGCTTTTTTTGTGCAGAAAATAAAGCATCATCGCCATATCTGCTGCCCACTTGCTTCAAACGGTGTGACGTTTGGTCAATGTACGGTAGAACAGCAATTTTCTTATCTTTTTGTGAAGGTTCCTGAGATTCTCCCTTTTTGACCTTTTTAAGTATCTTACTGCAAGCAAGTACTCAAACATCATCTGGAAAGCCCGCAATTCCTAGCCTCTGAACCTGCTGATTAAAGCTCGTGCTGATACCCTGCACGCATGACTTGTCAATGGCAGCACCTAGGCAAGAAATTGCTATGCCACATTTAACTGCCTTCGAGTGCGCCGAACGAAAACTGAGGAAAGGCTTTTCTGATTTCTGTAGGAAGGACCAGCACACAAAATTTACGAGGGTAATGATACAGAATGGACTTATATCAGACTAACTCGATTACTTGAGCTACAGCTAGCTAATGCGCGAGTCAAGCAAAAGGGAAAAGATTACGCAAACTCAAGAGTTAGTGTGAAGAGGAGGTCAAGAAGGCCATAGAGGAACGTCAGGAAGCATCCAGGGAACACAGCTATTCCAAGAGTGGGGAACCAGAAGCTGAAGTAGACAGAAAACGGGACATCCTCATAAAGTGTAGATGAGACACATCCTATTTGATCAATGAGAAAATTAAAAGTAAGGGTGCCGAATGGATGTCAGAAGTAAATAAGATGGATAGAAAAGCAGGTCAGAAATTTTGGAAACATCTCAACTCCATGATTAATAAGACTAAGCTAGAACAAAGGTTTATTGTTACAGATCAGGGTATTAGGCTAGATGAGGCTGAAGCAATGGAACATATAGGAACAAGAATGCCAGAAAAAAATTTAAAAAGAAAGAAATGTTTCAGGTTATTTATCGAAGGAGGATACCCAGTTACCGCAGTTGTTTCGCTTGAGCAAAGAGAGTTGGAAAGGGAAGAGAAGGTTTCTAGTAGCACGTCGACAGGACCAGATGGTATTCCGATTACTTTAATCAAGAAGCTAGTACCAAACTCCAAGCAAATGTTAATAGAGGCAGTGAGCAAAATGATGGTAGATGGCGAAGCCGGCGATGGATGGCGATTAAGCAGAATGAACATGATATATAAGGGAAAGAGGGACAAGGCTGACATAAACAACTCCCGTCCCCTTACAGTGGCGTCTGTGGTTTACAGGGTGGTGATGCAGATTATAAAGGACAGGATGCAGGCTTGTGTGGAGAACGAGGGGGTGCTAGGGGAGCTACAAAATGGGTTCCAGAACCAAAGGAGGTTGGAGGACAATCTGTTTTGATTGAAGCAGTGTACAGAGATTACTGAAAATGAACCCAGGCCGATAAATGGCTAGCATTTCTGGATATCAGGGGAGCCTACGACAACGCTATTCAACAGGATTTGTGGGACATACTGGGCACATTGGAAGTAGAAGATGGAGTAATTACTTTTATAAACGATATATGCAAATGTAACAGAGTGCATATAAACTGAAAAAAATGTATCAGGGCCTATAGAAATAGAGCGGGGGCTTAGACAAGGATGTCCTCTTTCTCCTTTGTTTTTCATGTTTTACCTGGAAGGGTTAGAGACCAAACTAGAGAAGAGCGGATTGGGCTTCAACCTAGCTTTTTTCAAACAAGACGAATGGATTAAAAGGTCACTACCGGGACTAATCCACACAGATGATATAGCGGTAATGGAAGATAATAAGGAAAGTTTGCAGAAGTAGATAGATATCTGCGGTGCAGAGGAAGATAGATTAGATTTCAAGTTTAGTAAGGAAAAATCTGCAGTCATGATATTTAATGATGAGGATGGCGAGCATAGAATGCAGGAGATCACGCTAGAAGTAATGGATAAGTACAAGTCTCTTCTGGTGTCAATAAATAAGTGTGCAGAATATTTGACAGAGCTTGAAAAATATGTAAGGGAAAAAACTACTACGAACGCAGCTGTCATGAAAAACAGGGACCGTGGAATTATAATAGGTACGAAGTGGTAAGAGTGATCTGGAAGGGGTGAAGTTCCTAACCTGAATTTAGGCAATGCGTTCCTGTGCATGAGTCCAGAGGTTCAAGGAAGGTTAGAAATCAAACAACGCGGCGTAGGGAGGTTACATTGGGAGCACGTGGCAATATACCAAATCAAGGGGTACAGGGCGATATGGGATGGGCGTCGTTCGAGGGGAGAGAAGGTAGTAGTATGATAGCATTTGAGGAGCGATTGAGAATAAATGGGTGTGCTTTAGATCTGGTTAGACCTTGAGTGACGCGATAGTTACAGCTGGCCGAGTCGAACTCGCTCAGGTCGCATTGCAGTCAGTCTTTCGCCGCTCCGTTTCGCTGGGAGTTCCTTCTTCATCTTCGTCCCTGGACGTGATTCACTCTTTCTACCGCTCCACTCTCCCCCCCCCTCCCCCCTTACTCGGTTTCACCGGTGCGCCGCGCCGCCGGCAGCTGCTCCGCACCACGTGACAAACACGCACCCCGTGACCAACCACGTAACCACGTAGCGGTGCCGTGGCTGAAGGCTCAAAATTCTAGCGTAATGTAGATATCCCTACAAAATGGGGGAAAAGCAGTGGGCTACGAAAGTTTTCAGGTATCTGTACATGAGAAATGTGGACACAAAGTGGAGAAAGCGAACTAGAAAATAGACAAGCAAATATCTGGACAGCAGTTGGGTGGAAAATCAGCAATTATTAGTTAAGAAAAAGGTGAAAGAAACAGTCGGGGCTCTGTGGAAAACAGGGATGCTGACGAAAATGGCACTGGGAACATACAGGATCTTTAAGCAGGAAATTTCCAATGAAAATATCCATGATAATTGTAGGAGAAGCTCTTTGTTCTTCGAGGCCAGGACGGGAGTTTAGCGGACTAAGACATATAGAGTCTTGTACCATGAGATAGACACGTTGTGCGTTGCGTACGGAGAGGAGGAGGAAATGGCTGAACATTTGATTCCTGTCTGTAAAAAGCTTCACCCTGCAGTGGAAAGCAGTGGGGCTGATTTATTGAAAGCATTGGGGTTTAAGGACAATGAAGGAAGAATAAATTTTAAGCAGGTAGAAGCAACCAAGCGAACGTTATCTTCCTGGTGGCTAAAATCATGACAAGAGTAAAACTTTACGAGTCATGGCTAGGTGGCATGAGCCACCGCCCGATTTATAGGGTGCAGCCTCATCCGTCCGTCCGTCCGTCCATCCATCCATCCATCCATCCATCCATCCATCCATCCATCCATCCATCCATCCATCCATCCATCCATCCATCCATCCGTCCGTGCGTCCGTCCGTCCGTCCGTCCGTCCGTCCATCCATCATCATCATCATCATCATCATTCTCATCCCGGTACAGAAAATTGTGGGATGAAATTAAGGCTTCTCGTCATGGCTTTCGCAAGGGGCTGACGTGTTCTTTTAGCATGAAGCGTACAATACGCAACATTCTTACACTCACACTTCAATGGTGATTTTGGTAATGGCTGGTATAAAAAAAAAGGCATCTAAATTATCTCCGTCTAATTTAGCAACCAAAATTTTGCACGTTTTTTTTCCTCGTTCCATTTCTTTGTCTGCTGAATGTGCACCGGGTATTTCAGAGTACACTTTCGAAAATTTTCAAAAAAAGGCTTTTTGGAGTAAAAATGTGACTTTTTCGGCATTGTATTACCAGTGTTTGTGGGCACCAGAAAGCTGGCGAATCGTCTTAAGTAGTAAGCTAGTTAATTAATTTTTAATAATTAGCTTTTTATCTAGTAGAGTTATTCGCCTAGTTGCAATTAGAGATTTGTAGCCACGGTCGTAAGTAATAGCCATATCGGCTTCTAGAATTTCGAAAACGCGATTATTGTCGGCGCTGTCGCTCGACAAAATTTACCTACATCGTGCCAAAATACATGCGTTCTCGAAAAGCATGTAGGCAAAGCGAGCTTTCCAATGCACGAAACTAGTAGAGAAGACAAATTTTGTCGAGCCACAGCGCCAACGATAGTGGCGTTTTCTAAATCCTAAAAATTTATATGGCTGATACTAACAACCGGCATAAAACTGGCGGTGGTTTAGCTGTGGCTAAACCTGGAGTGACGCGATAGCTACGGCGGGCTGAGTGGAACTTGCTCAGTTGATTTGCAAAGTCAGTCTTTCGCCGCTCCGTTTCGCTACTTCTTCTTCGTCCTCTTAAGCCATGACACATAACCACGGGGGGAAGGGGGGGGGGGGGGGGGTTGGCCAAGGTATAGTGGCATAAACAAGGAAATTTCCATTGGAGATAACGACAAAATTTTAGCACCAAGCGTGAATTTTGAAAATAGTGTCATTAAAAACGACAGAAGAATATTTAAAGTAAAATAACAGACAGCACTTTGGTGAAAAAAAAAGAGCTCGAAGAATTTTAAAAGAATTAACAAATCAACCTTCCAGTTGCAATTATGTAATCATTTAGAATCCCACGAATTGAACCCAATTCAAATCATTTGGTGCTTGCACCAAACGATAATAACACTGGCAGAGATAACGGGAGCCCTAACATCGACAGAGGAACCTCCAGGTGAGTCTTCCTCAGAAGTGCGAACTGTGGACAGTAGAAGAGAAAATGGCCTACAGACTGAACTACCCCGCATGCGTCACATAGGTTTGTCAGTGTCAACGCACACCTGAAGAGATACAAATTCAAAGTGGGAATTGATTTTATTTATCAGTGTTTAACGTCCCAAAGGGATTCAGGCTATGAGGGACACCGTAGTGAAGGTCTTCGGAAATTTCGGCCACCTGGGGTTCTTTAACGGGCACTAACATCGCACAGTACACGGGCCTCTAGAATTTCAAACTGGGAATCCTGCACCGCTACCACGTCATTGATACCTCACACAGCCTGGTTTTACACGAAAGGACATTCCAATTATAGGCTAAGTGCTGATAATCAGTTGTATTTAGGAAGAGATCCCGTAACCTGGCTGATACGTCTTGTAAGCACTGAAACCTGGAAATCGCCAGGAGGCTGAGATTCGCGACAAGATGTGTCACTGATCCTTCAAGAGCCGACCTTACTAAGTAATCAGCCACCTCATTTGAATGAATACCTGCATGGCCACAGACCCAGACAAAACGAACCTCCTTCAAAGTGCATGGGACAAAAAATCACAGGAAACGTCTCAGAGAATCTTTTTTTGATGTTTAAAGGGAGACTAAAACTGACAAACAATCAGCCAGAATAATAATGTGAGACACATGACATGAAATTTTGTGCAGGGCCAATCCAAGAGCCAAAAATTCTGCAAAGAATATTTGAATATAATCAGGGATGCGGAAAGAATAGCTCCAGGCCAAATCCTGCGAAGAGATGCCGACTGCAGCTTTTTGGCAGCTGACGGAGGCATCGGTCGAAACTACCGTATGATAAAGGTATTCCTCTATGTGATCAGAGAGAAGACCGTTTAAAATGTTTACCGGCATGTGTTTTGAATGAGATGGGAAGATGTGGTAAAAATGAAATTCCACTGCTGCCGGCGCGTCAACAACCCACTTCGAAGAAATGAAATCAACACCAATCCGTGTTAAAAGGTTCTGCGTTAAGACAGTTTGTCGCATTTAACCGTGGCCAATGATGAGAAAATAATAAGGCCGGCTGCGACACAAAAATAGGAGTACTGACATCAGTCACCGGATCCAACGACCCGAGGAAAGTTCCCACCGTGAGTATTTGCAAGCGGGACATTAGATGAGGAATACAAGCTTCCAGATAAAGCTGGGCGTTTGAAACTGATTTTGGGAGACCAAGGCAGAGGCGGAGAGCACGCCTTTCCAGTCAGATTAAGGGTTGAATCTTGTAGTTTGCCCTACCAGGAAACATAATGCAACCAAATTCAAGTATAGGTCTTACATAGGCTTTCTATAATAGCAATAATGTGTCGTGGCGCATCCCAAACTTTTTATTGGCGATTCTTGTAAGTCGGCCTAGAACGCATTCTCTTTTAGACATATTGTTCTTTATATGAAGGTTCCAGTCTAATGCTGGGTGATAAGTGACAACTAGATATTTAACGGATTCCACTTGTGGAATCTGGTTAGGGCGATGAAGTAATGAAATGTGCAAAGGCGTGTGTGGACGAAATCCAAAACGCCGCATTTGTCAACATTCAGGCTTAAATAAATACCTTGCAACCATACTCCAAGAGCACCCAAACATCCCTCCAGAATCTGGTAAAGGGAATGGATATCCCTGGCCGAGGTGAAAAAACTATGTCATCTGCATACACAAAAACTGTTATATCAGGACGAATGGGGATGCCACTAACGAGAATATTAAAAAGCAGCGGTGATAGCACCGATCCTTGCGGCACATCTCTTGATTGATAATATGTATCAGGAAATAGGCTTCTCTCTGTGCAGTAAATTTATCTGTCCTTAAGAAATTGAGATATCCATGAATAAATGTAGGTTGGAGGATGTAACTGAGCAAGTTTGTTAAGTAGTATAGTATGTTCTACACTGTCACAGGCCTTTGCTACATCAAGAGTTTACAAAGCTGAAACACCCCTTCTGCGTAGTGAAAGCCGAATTCGGCTCTCTAGATCCACATGCGCGGACCATATACAGCATCCGCGACGAAAGCCAATCTGTGCTGATCTGAGACCGGTGACGTCATGAACATGTTTTGTGAGGCGACTGTGCACTCTTCTTCATAATAATTTGACTAAATTTGAAGTTAGCGCATTTGGCCGAATATTATCATGGACGTATCTTTTTCCTGCATCTTCCGTCAATAAAGTAAATTTCGCTGTCTTCCAAATGATAGGAATCCATGCATGTTTCAACGAAGCATTGGCGATAGCTAAGAGGTCGCTTGTATAATCCTGGGCTAAAATTTTAATCATACCAACAGTGACACCTTCTTGTCCTGGAGCTGCAGGATGCAACATTGCCAGGATTGAGAGGAGCTCTGATGCGTGAACCTCGGTATAATCCAAAGGGGATGAGATTGTGCACAAAGGGACGTTTCTCTGCGTCTGGAAAAGTGAAGTCAATCCCTGAGCAATACGCTACAGGGTTTCCTGAGCCTTTTCTGTTGATAACACTGTTGAATTAGTGAGGAAAGGTACTGCATAACGCTTGTTACGTTCTATGAATCTATACAGGGCCTTGCG
This sequence comes from Amblyomma americanum, assembly GCF_052857255.1. Classification (NCBI taxonomy): domain Eukaryota; kingdom Metazoa; phylum Arthropoda; class Arachnida; order Ixodida; family Ixodidae; genus Amblyomma; species Amblyomma americanum. The sequence goes on from NC_135499.1 coordinate 79,944,386, forward strand.
ATTACGAGGATTTGAAAGATAAGTGTTTAAATTTTGGTTATACTCCTCTTCGGCTTTTGAAATTGTTCTTTTGAAAGATGCACAGAAAAATTTGTAATTTAACCAATTAGCTGGATTGTGGTTGCGGGATAACCTCTTCTAGGCCGCTTTTCTGCTACGATAGGCTTTCTCACAATCTTCTGTCCACCAAGGAGACGGCTTTTTATTAGAGGCTGCTGCGGGCACAGCGAATATTGAGTGGCCTACTGCATATTGCAAAAATGAAACCGTATGCTGCGCTCTGTCACCCCGACTTGTACTAACTAAAGAGGCAGTTGAGGCGGACATCAGATTTTTATAAATATTGTGGTTGAAAAATATACGGGTTACACAACTAGTTTTGAACGGAGATAACCGGATAGTGAAAGTTATAGGAAAGTGGTCACTAGATGTACCCGAATCCTGTGTCGACCAATCAGTCACCTCTAGCCTACCTGCTGATAAAGGTAAGTCAATGGCTGAGCGAGCAACCGCTCGAATAAAGGTTATACCTCTGGAATTGCAGCAGCGTACAGCATTTGCAGACAGCCACGACCAGAGAAGCTGGCCGCAGGAATCACTACGACTTCCCCAGTCACTATGGTGACCGTTAAAATCTCCTGCGATAACTTCACTGCTTCTGCCAGTCACCAAGCTTTCTAAACACTCTGTCCTGCGTGCACCTAAAGAAAAATAGACATTAGCAATTGTAATATCCACACAATGCGGAAATGAAATTTTTATCGCTAAAACCTCAGTCAGCAAGAAGAATTTTCTTAGAGATAGATGCCTGATGGCATAAATGTTTAGAAAGCGTGGTTACCAAACAACCTCCCCTACCAGCATTCCGATCTGACCTGCAAACTCGAAAGTTTCTTATTGAAAATGATTTGCAAGGTAATAACCACGTTTCATGTAAAAGCACAATATCAGGTTTATGTTTGTTAATGAGTATTTCTAGATATGGAAAAGAAGACAATATGGAGTGGCTATTCCATTGCAACACTTTGATCCCTGCCATGTTTAGTGACCAATTTAAGAGGCAAAAACCGCCCGCGTTAAGGATATCAACATGGGGAAGAAGTTTGGGTGGTCCTTTTTTAGCTTTCATCAGCGGAGAACTAGATTTAGATGGTGACGAGGAAGTACGGCGCTTCTGCGTAGGGCACGACGTTTCGACATGTGTTGTGCAGATGTCAGTGCGATATGCACTGCTAGGAACAAAGACGTTAGCTTGGACCTGGGGAGCATCAGGACGTGATGTTGAGCGGCTAGCACTAGCTGCACAAGCTGAAACAGATGCAGACGTTGCTGCCAGAGCGGAGGTCGATGGTGACACAGACTGAACAGACCCAAACTGAGCCAACGCCTCAGAAAAAGTGTTTAGCATTAGCTCAACCACATTATTAAGGGCTTTTTCTACTGCTGTCACAATTGAAGAAGTCAAGTTGGACTCAATGTCCCCAACAGAAGGGCGCGCACGACTAGCATATGAGTCTTTTTTCCTGTTAAGAATAGCGTAAGCATCGGTTCCTAAGCACCTCTTCTCTTTGATAATTTCCAGCAAGCTACGCTCTTCACTACGTTTTGCGCAGTCGGCATCATCAGCTGAGTGGATGTTGCTACAGAGGCAACAATGAGGCTGCTATTACAGTTGTTATTACAGACTCAGTAGCAACCCGCGAGCCATTTACCTCTCTACTACAGCGGTAGACTGAAAGCACCCTGACTCCTGCATTCTGAAATTCTCGAATTTCTTGCGGGGACGATGCTGGGTCGACTACACGTACGATACCCTTGATACATGCAAGCTGTTCGGGAATGAATGGTTTCACCAGCAGTGAGCCGAAAATTTTGCACTGAAGCAAGTCTGCAACACAAGCGACGTCTGAGGATTTGCACACAATGCCTCTACTGCCAAATGGGCGCACCTCAGAGACCTGCAGATAGCGGTCTGTCAATGATCTTAGCTCCTGTTGAATCTGTTTGGGGGTTTTCATTTTGATCGCACCCTCACCGACTGGGACGAGAGCCACGGGAATTGCATCAATGCCATTTTTTGGAAGGGCTCAAGCGGCAGGCTTTGGACTGGCAAGCTGGCAAACCAAGCTGTCAACCCTCCATCTGCGGAGGTCAATGACATCTCTCAGCAAAACGCACCCTCTCACATGAACTGCGGCTTATCCTATGCCTTGGCCAAAACCCCCAACGTAGTACGGGCTCACCAAGATGAACAAGCCGGAACCACCACCAGAAGCAGAGAACAGCATCAGCCAGCAACGACACGTTCCTCAAGGATGCGTGCCTCAAACCAGTCCAAAACCAGGTTAATACTTAACCAGCTCAATACCTAAAACTATTCACCGGTTTTCTGGTGTCCGTTTCGCTGGGCAGTCCTTCTTCATCTGCGTCCCACTCTACACGACGCATGTGCACAGCTATGGCAGCTCGGTTTCGCCGGCGCGCCGCGCCGCCACCGCACCACGTGGCTGGTCACGTAAACAACCACGTGACGAACCACGTGACCAGCCACGGTGCCACGCCGCCTGCAGCTGCTCCGCGCCACGTGACCAACCACGTGACAGCGTGGCGGCGCACCCACGGGGTGAAGCCGCAGCCACGTTGAAGGCTCGAAATGCTACCGTAATGTAACTATCGCTACAAAATCTCTAATTGCAATCAAACGCCTAACTCTAATAGGTAAAATGTTATTAGTTAAGGTAATTAGTTAAAACTTAGTTAACCAGCTTAATACTTAAAACGATTCACCGGTTTTCTGGCGTCCGGCAACAACGCCAATAATATGTTCATAAAGAAACACTTTTATCTCAGAAAATATATTTTTGAGAATTAGTCTTTCCTTAAACACGTGGTATAAGACACATAGACAGGGTGTGGTAACTTCAGGCGCTGCCACATCGTCGCCTATTGATGACCATACACGGCAGGTTGGACCTGATTGTTTTAAATTCCAAGGAATAGACTGCAACACGCATTAAATATCAAAGTGTGAGGAAATTTTCTTGCTACCTTTCAGCAGAACTGTAGTCTGTTGAGAAAGCTTACAGTTCAAAGCTCCACTGACATGAATGGCGCGGTGGATTGTAAGCTTTTTGCTGCAGGCGATACATCATTTTCCTTGCAGCTCAAAGTAATTTTGCATGTGTAATTTTGAATACGGTGACTTTGAGCTGTAAAACCACATACATCGGGCCTTTTAGGTGTACTCTCAAAATATAAATTTAAAGAAATCTACCAATCTGATTTGTTCTGCTTTTTTATATGTATCAAGGGAGGAAGTGTTAAGTAGCTAAAGGCAAACCATGTTAAGAACCATCTGAGTGCCGGCTAAAAGTTGAAATTAAACACGAAAATTACACACGAAAATTTTCAAGTATGGAAGCAGCTTTCAAAGGTGACAAAGTACAATGAACGGAAAAAAAGTACCACCATATAGGAAGAGCGTGACGATTTGTGCACTTTCACGTCTCGAAATATTTTGCTGTTCAGCCGCATAGTTTACTCACACTCAGTCCGCGTTGCTTGTCCGACGCATACCTGGTGTGTTTAAGGCGTGTCTTGCCAGTGATACAGATGAACTACGTGCGCCAACCATTCGACGAACCACATACACGAGAGAAACACGAGGACTGGCGCAAGGAGTTGCGCCAGTCGTTGTGTTTCTCCCGTGTATGTGGTTCGTCGAGTGGTTTGCGCACATCGTTCATCTGTATCACCATGCACCAACTAGGCCCAGCAGAAGTGTTATTGGCGTGCCAGGGACCGCAGTGCGACATGAAGATTGGCGTAGATGCGAGAGCAGTGCCAGATCAGCTTTCTTCAGAAAAGTATCAACCAGGAGAGGAGCTCTCAAAATAACACAATCGCACAGCGCAGCTAGGGACTGCCCCTCCTAAGCCATCGTTTGAAGACTGGGTCAGTTCGCAAAAAGCATGAGCACGCCGCGGAGGGGACCAGGCCCACTCGTTTCTCCGCAGCTGCGCACGGTGACGTGATTCTTCGCCGGCTTACGGTGGAGCAATTGCCGGCAGAAAAGGCAAGGCTAAACCCACCTGTAGCATTAAACACATCTACTCAACTCAACTCTTCGCCGGCGAATATTAGTTGAGTGCTTTTTCGTGCAACGCTATGTTGCCTCAATAGGCAAGCACCGTCGAAATGTGTGGACAGCAGCGCGGAGGCGACAAGCAAGAAAGCGCCGGGTCTTAAGATAGCGAAAAGCAGACTACGAACAGGAAGGCGTGTTACAAACACGAGCGCAGAGTCTAAACCAGCTTCTGTGGCCCGTCTTATTATTAGGGGCATACATATGTCCTCTATGAACGAAGAAACGTTCATGAAAAGCGCATCTAATGTTATGTTGGCGATACAGCTGTCGCTGGAACTTCATTCGTTTCTTTATATTTTTTAGTGCGCTGGCCTTAAGGCTCTAAATCTCGAGAAACCCCGTCGTCTGTTTGTCTGAAGCTAGCTAGACCTGTAGAAATAAAATAAATATGGCCCCGACTGCGCCACCACTCACTTTCGAACCCTTGGCGGCGGGAACAGGGCCACTGCACGAGAGCACTATGCTATCGCCGCATTCGTTTTCTTTTCCCCAACCGATCATCGAGAGTATTTAACTGCCACTCTCTTGCGCTCTGCATTACATGTCGCCGTCTCCATCAACTTTCATCCGTGTGCAATGGATCCAGAACACACCCCTATCGCAGTGCCTTTTCAAGGTTCGTTAAGCGGTTTGAAAATTTTATTTTGAGCTGCCACTAAGGCACCTAATCAACAAGTTAGGCCATCTTTGCCGGAAACCTGACCTTGAAACCTTAGCCTCGAACCCAAAGAGAAATAGAACGCGACCTGCTAGAGCACATTCTTCAAATTATGCGAAGAAAGCTGGATCACCTGTCATTTTTTTATCAAAACATTGATGTCCCTAGTCATATTTTTGTGAGACGCCTGCGACTAGCCGTGGAGCTGCGGCTATCAAACGTCATAAAAATGCCATACCTTTCCTTCGAGTTTGCGGGTCCGTGAATGAGAAGAGCTCTGGAATTTGATTTGCGATTTGCTCAGAGAGCCAGCCATGTTTGTGCGATCACAAAATGTTTCTAGTGCTCCCGAGAAATACCCTCTCCCTCAGGCGTAGTGTCGCAAGTGGCAATAAATAATTAGCCTTTCGCACTTTTTTGGGGGTTTTCTTAACTCGACAGCATAGGACATGACCGCTATGTGTTCTCATTTTGACCGCTGTTTGACTCTTCTTTCCAATTTACTTTTAATAATATTTCTAGCTGTGTATATATCAAATGCGATTTCCAAAAGGAAGCGTCAGTTATGGCTGAGGGACTGTGCCGTCTACTTTGGTGGTGTGCCATCTGCCCCTTAGTGCAGCGTTTAGATATGAGCCTACACCAACTTCATCGATTATCAGCGGTAATGCTGTAATTTAAACCAATATTGCGGAAACGTTTTGGAATAATAATTTTTTTTCTTGCTTTCCACAGCAGCGCTGTGGATGTAAATACGTCAGACAAGAGACAGGAGAGTAACCGCAAATATTTCATCTCGGTTTAAACGCACATTACACTATGCCTAATAGTTTAGGCTCACCAGTGAGCTCAAGGTTGCTAAGGGGTATCGGACGGTAAACATGGCGGATCGGTAAAGGGCGACTATATTAGATATGGGGTGGCCTCTTCTTGTTGTGCCTTGTGGCGCGTCTACAACTGACACCGAACGAAATACTCAAGCCTTTTGTTGTTGCTGTTGTTGGCTTTATAAAATGGCATATACCCACAAGGGCGATTGGCCATAACCAGTCGGTGACTACCTGTATGGAAAATTGCATGCGACAAACATGGCATGATGTAAAAAAATTGGGCAACTCAGTTTCCGTTACACAGCTGGGCGAGGGTGGTAAGGGGCCTAACAAGCTTAAATTAATTCGAGTGAGCGATTAAAAGAAAAGAGGAAAAAGAAACAGAATGGCAAAAAGGAAATACCAAAATAAACGGTAAAAGGGGTATTACGAAACCTTATGGCGGTAGAGGTTTTAATTCTAAAAAAAATTAAATGGCATAGTAATCATTTCCATTCGTATCCCCACGTATAGAAGCGCCAAGCGATAAAACAAGCGCAGAAGACGGGCCCAAACGGAGATTCTGTAATAAGACTACTTGCAGTGGCCTAATTAGCGATGAGTAGCGACGACAATAGAGAAGAAAGGGCTGTATACGGTTTCCGGGTGAGCACAGAACTGACACAATGGGGATGTCGCCAGATCAGGCCTGTAGAGGTAAAACGGTTATTGCGGCAGAGACAAGGTAGTCGCGTGAAGGAAATTACAAGTTTGTGAGATCGCCAAGCTGTACTCCTCCAAGAGAACAGGAGGGGCTGAAAATCGTCCAGGGAAGTAAGCGCTGATGCGCAAAATTCTCTCATCAAATTGTACGTAAGGAAACTTGCCGCCGTAATGAGCGCACAGGCTGGAAGGGGGTCAATGATCGGACCACTCAGTGCTGCCTTCGCTAAAGCATCAGCTCGTTCATTTAAATCAAGGCCCCTTTATTCGGGAATCCAAACAAATCGAATTGATTGGACATATGGAGGGTTCAGAAATTTTAGCATTCGAAATGACGGCGGTTCAGTAGACGCGGACAGAGAAGCGCATAAAGATAATCAGTCCGTAATTATTATTAACGCGGAAAACGAGTTGAGGACCTTACGCAGCGCAAGAGCCACCGCTATAAACTCGGCCAAACACATAGACGTGATATCCGGAAGACTGATACGAAAAGACTAGTCGAGGGATTGGGAGTAAATGCCTACACCTCCCTTTTCTTCAAACACCGAGGCATCAATTGCAATTGAAATAAGTGAGCGTAAAGTCTTCAAGTAGTACTGCAACATACTATTTAAAAACGGGAAAGGCATTAGTGTGGCACTGCGTCGAAGTGTATCATCGAACATGATGTCCACAAATGAGGTGATGGACCGCACCGGAACAATTTCAAGTATTCGCAAATTTAGTCGAGAAAGCAAGCATTAAACTAAACAAATTTTGGGGGTTTGAACACGAGACCATCTGGTAACTTACAGCTCCGCTCGCTGACCAAGGAAAATCAACTCAAAAGCATGTAGCTCCGAATCGCAAGAACGTTTGACACCGTCAGCGGCCAAAACCTTGTAGCAAGCGATGGCTTTTACTTCTCTTGTAGCTACAGCATGCAGACCTCTTCTTTAATAATGAATGAATAGCCATCGGGCATGCATTACACAACTTTCGGAAAGGACCTCCTCACACTGGCAGTTGAGAGCACAGTAATCCACATCACTCCCTTGCATCGGTGCCAATAACGGTCATATTATTTCATTGATTTATTGATTGGTCTACAGATTGTGTTGGGCGCACAATAGCCTTAGATGAATATGCGCCACTAAACCCAACACAACACAACACTCATTGATTACCCGATTAGAGTAAAAGCTGAAAAGGCTTTTAGAGCCCTAACGGAGGGGCAGGCGGGCCATAGAATTTACGGCACATTCTTAAGGTAAAAACATTAGATGACTCATCGATACAAAAACCCGACGTCGCTGACAAAGTGCCTGTTTTCAAAAGTCGCAATTTCTCGGAACGGTCGGACGGTATCACAGGAGGCAAAATACGAAATATTAAAAAGCAATAGTCTGTAAAGTACATAAAACTGCACCATTTACAGAGGAATTAAATAATGTTACAATGGAGGTGAAATATAATTCGTATAGAAATGAAAAAGAATTCAAATAGACTTGAAATGCATTCACATTACTCTTTCCTTAAGTGCTCCCGGCAATTTTTTTGTCATCACCGTTTGAGTCTACTTGCTTAGCAGACCATGCTGTAAGCTGCACGCGCTTGGTACTCAGAAAAACGAAAGGCCCGACTACTGATCCGGAGTTCCCGGGATCGAACCCGACCGCGGCGGCTGCGTTTTTATGGAGGAAAAACGCTAAGGCGCTCGTGTGCTGTGCAATGTCAGTGCACGTTAAAGATCCCCAGGTGGTCGAAATTATTCCAGAGGCCTCCACTACGGCACCTCTTCTTCCTTTCTTCTTTCACTCCCTCCTTTATCCCTTCCCTTACGGCGCGGTTCAGGTGTCCAACGATAAATGAGACAGACACTGCGCCATTTCCTTTCCCCCAAAGCCAATTATTATTATTATTCGGTCTCTGCGGACGCAATGTAAATCTCATCCCTGTGGGCTTTTAAAATAAAGCAGTGGATGACATCTATGATTTTCGGACCAACTGGCATAGAGACGGATTCACTTAAGATGTTTGTATTTTTGTGTCCATAAAGTAGGAATGAATGCATAAGTAGACCCCAACGAGACGCCGCACGGTGACTAGTGACTGCAAATCGTAAAATCAGCTATAAAAAACGAAATGAACACTGTATAAAACTCGCTTTTTGCCTTAACTTGGGATACTGATATGTCGAAGAATAGCCACTGGCTGAAAAAAACTCTGGGGGTTTTATTCCGTATAAACCAGGAACACTATTTGTAACAGAAGGCAAGAATAGTACGCTCGTAAAGAAGGGAAACGCGATACATCAAATGCGTAACCTCAGGTGTATTTCAAGCTTGCATGTTACACGGCAGGTGATTGCTTCCCCGGAAGGGGTTTCTTGTGCTGTATAAGATTAATCGTAGGTTGAATCGCTGTGTCGGTGTCTATCCTCTTCGGGTGCACTGGCGCTCAGGTATGCATTCTCCGCCCTGGGTGCGGATGTAGCCCCGACGGCAGAAACATCCGCTCACGCACTGCAGCGTGCAGGCCTGGGCCGGTGGGCGTCCGCAGACACGTGGACAGGCGCTGCCGCATTGGTTGAACGCCTCATTGCGGCCACAGCGCCGACTCGGACGACCACCTGTGAGAGGGAGGAAACCTTGAGAACCCCAATTACCCAAAAGAAGCACACGGGAAGATTTTAGGAAAATTTGACAAAATAAACAAAAATTCTTGAATTTTATTCAATTAGTCGTCAATTATTGAGCTAAATCATGTACATAATGTTCGATCAGCTGTACAATGCGCCTGCACAGACTGCACGGACATATATTTCACTGCTTCTAAAATACAAATCTGTAAACGCTAAAGCTATCGACCTGTATAACATTCACGTGATTGTCAGCACAAAAGAAAGTTAACTACGGTCGAGTGGGGAGCCTCAGATTGCTTCGCAAACGTTTCGACAAGAGGACTTGTCTTCGTAGGCATACAGTCTTTTGTTTTCGGCATAAATAGTGAACCTCCATTCGTCTTGAGCTCCCACGGGCTTCAAGAGTGCCAACATCTGCAGTCATGGCTTCCTCAATCACTGGCGTAGGCTGATACGCTTCTCGAATTGCCTATTACTGATAGCCTGCAATGGTTACTTATTGCACAAAGCATGCGCTCATCATAGTGGCGGCCGTCTTTTCAAAACCTGCGTGCTCTGGTGCTAACTGAAGGAAACTTGAATCCGTTGCAAGTAAGTTATGTGAGGCATTACAGTCACTCAGAGAAAACGGGAGCCCTGGTCCTGTGAGGCAACCCATAAGCGCAGCGGTAAGGAGACCTGTCCCTTTTACTGTAACTTTCAAACCTTTATTTTGCAAGAACCGTTAGCCTCACTAGGAAAAAGATGCCTTTCTGTAAGAGACACTGGCACCGCTGCAGCTACGTCTCAGAGAACGGCAATTGACGCTATACTAAAAAAAGTTACTTGCGTGGGGCTGCTGCAAGAAGATACTCACGCTGTGCTTCGGTGAAGCCGACGACTAGAACGACCAGCAGAACTGCGCAGATCACGAAACGGGACTGCATCTTCAAACCTGGAGCAACAAAGTGAAGATATAGATTGTAGGTAGTTTGATGAACCATAGGCTCACTGCGCTGTTTTTGCATTCTGTTCCTCTCGTGCCGTCCTCACGTGTTTTTTTCAGCGGAAAGTTCCCTGCCTTAAATCAACAAGACTGTCGTGGGAAATGCTAAACAAATACCTTCGGAAGTAGGAAGCGGCAGAGGCCCCTGCCTAGATCATTATGTCGATCAGCGCACGCAACGTGCGCAGTTAATGGATCCGGCTTGTTCAGACTGCATGTCGTCGTGTCTTGTATCTCCTATTTTCGGTGTTTGCTTCATTACCTACGCTTTATAAGAAACGAAACGATGTCAATATTTCTCGGCGATATCTTTGGCTCCACTAGCTTCTTGCTCCTTTCGTACGCGCTGGAAAGTGCAGGACTCTCAGAAACCTCGCAATCAAATTCATGCCCAGCTTCTAAATACGGGCGTCAGAGTGCAGCAGTAAAGGCACGATTTTTTCTGTTTGTCACAAAGACTGCTCCTATAAAGGCAGAAAAATGATCACGTCAACAATGAATAGGCGCTATCACACAGGTTTTCTACCTCGCGATGCAAAAGTATTGCCTTTACCGTAACACTTCACATAAGAGCTTCAAATGGGCCAAGTTGGTTTGTAATCTTCGACATTGTTATTGCGCTACTCATGGTTTACACAAACAACACAAACTGCCACAAACACAAACTGTCCGTATTTGCCGTTCTTCTTTGTGTAAACCATGAGCACCGCAATAACAATGTCGAAGAACTTCACATAAGCCCATCTAGACCAACACCCCTTTTTGCTTCCTAACACGAACTCACTAGAGGGGCCTATTCTAAAAAAATTGCGCAGTATATGCCACGCTTTCGCATAGGCACCGTCATTGCGAATAGCACCCTGAATAGGCAACTAACACAAAAACAAAGCTTACTTCTCAAATTCGACAGCAAGAAATCACTAGGTCCTGACAAGACAAATAAATTCCTGAAACGCTACTGTGAGCGGGTATTAAGGTTTCTGGCTTCTATTAATATTTTTGATATGTCACTGCACGAAGGAAGACTACTATACGGCTGGCTGCTGGCAAGAGTGGTGTCAGCCTTTAAAGCAGGTAATAAGCATCTTGTGGATAACTGCCGTCCCATTTCAACTACTTGTCCGGCGTGTAAAAATTCTGGAGCATGTGATCGCAAAGCACTTAGCAGAAATATGGAAAAGAATAACCTATTTTGAAGAGAACAACACGGATTTGGGTAGGGCTTGTCAACAGCTACTCAGCATTCAGAAAGAGTACAAAGCTTTGCGGCTGCAATTATCTCCCGGCAGCAAATAGATATGACTGCAATATAATTGTCGAAGACTTTCGATAGGGTGTGCCATGTGAAACTGATTGAAAATTGTGCGACATGAGCGTTGGATCTCAGCTAATTAAAAGGGTTCAAGTCTACCACGTACCAATTTGTTGAAATATCCGGAAGCCATTCATGTACATGACGCGTGTCATCTGGTGTGCCGCAAGGGTAGGTTTTGGGACCTGTTTTATTTTTATTTTACATCAATGATATTTCAACTGGTGCGGGTGACTACATTTTGTTTTGTTCTGTGAAAAGTTTTAATAACCAAATAATTTTGAATGAATCTTTAAAACTTATTAATGACTGGTGTGCAGTATGGGACTTGAAAATTAACTTCGAAAGAACTACCTGTGTGACAGTTACAAATAAGAATCCCCAGTACAGTATACATGTGCCACTAATTAAAAAGAAACCAATTGTTCTAAGCATATTAAATATCTAGGTATCACAATTAGCGATAATTTGAAGTGAAACAAACATATCGAAAATATTTGTGAATCCGCCCAACGTAACATTGGTTTCTTGAAAAGTAGACTGCGGAATGTCACTCGCAGTGCCAAACTTGCGGCGTATAAAACTGTGGTATGACCAGCATTGCTATATGCAGGTATCGCTTGGGACCCTAACAGTCAAACAGAAACAAGCAAAAATTAGAGAGGGTTCAGAGATTAGCAGCCCGGTTAATTTTTTCGAACTACGACAGAAAACGATCGGTGACTGCGTTCCTTGGCAGGGCCGGCCGGTCTGCCGCCCTTGTCACTGAGAATAAAAATAGCACGGCTTAAATTCCTTTACGAGCTTTATAACAAAATCTAAAGTTAGATCCGAGTGTATATTTACGACCTCCACTGCGAGTATCCGCACCTTTATGCCATACAGCCTTATACACGAAGAGTTGATATATTTAAATATTCATGTCTCGTTCGAACATTGTTGACTGGAACAAACTCGATACCAGTGTCTTCTCAGGGTGCCGCTGAGCTAAATGTCTCGGCTGAGGCTGGAAATGCTTTTTTTGCGAACTTCTTCGAAGCGTTGTTCTCTTTTTCCCACCCTGTAGCAGCCCGAAAGGGATTAACGCGCCGGCATCACGTGTGTTAGCCTAGGTCTCCGCAACGCTAAACCTTCACCGAAGGCATTCACGTCTCTCGTTTCTACAAAAAGGGAGAAATCGGAGGAGGTGCATGAGTGTGGCCGGGAGTGGTTGAACGCTAACGCGCACTTCGACAGAGGTGCCGACGATGCAAGTGTCCACTTCTGAGTTCAAGTGAGCTGGCTTCACACGAGCAGGAAAGAAATTTGCCGTGCCAGTCGTACTCACACTCGCTAGCGGAAGCTGCCTGATACATTATCGCAGCTGCAGCTGCTTCCATGTTATCGAGCTTGAAACAAAGACTCTGTACTTCCCTCCTCATTTCTGAAGCGTCATGCATTCATTTCTCTGTCAGAAAGCTTTTGCGCGCACCTTACCAATTGGTAATTTTTGTTACGCAGTGTCGTCGCCTTTATTTTGGACTGCTGGCGCCAGTTTGACTGCTTTCCCTCAAGCCAAACTACCTGTCGAGTATTTACTTGTCTGGAACTGTGTATCGTGGTTTTGTACAGCACTGTATTAGAATGCCATTAATAACTTCATGCTACAAGCTGCAGATATGAATGCCACTGTCCAGTAGCTGCTACGTGCGCTACTTCCTCCACTGCTAAACGGGATTACCTTCGTCACCCTTTTTTAATGTGCCTGTTGCTTGTGCATTTGCGTGAATGATGTTCTTTGGGGTTTTATTTTGTTCTTGAATTTGAGGTTAGAAATCAAGCGCTTTTTAGAAGTTCAAATTCATCTAGAAACCAGGGTATTCAACAAATGTTTTAATTATTCGCATTTCATCGGGCCATTTCTTGCGGCAAGAATAAGGGAATATTATTTCACGCTTATGATAGGGATATACCGGGAGCCCCGGCTAAAGGTAACCAAACATTCAAAAAAAGGAGAGTCCTAACCTACGGAAACCAGCGGCATGCTATTAGGAGCCGCATGTCGGCAGTATTTTTTCGTTTGCAAGAGTTAATTATTAAACATTTATTAGATAAAATTTAATTTTTCGCTTCAGGAATAAAATGGAAATGCAAAAGTTGTAAATCATGCTGAAAAACTGCTGGCTGGAATGTCTGCAGCAAGACAGAATTTGCCGTACACTAGCTTTCTTAACCGGCCTTAAAAGATTACTCGAAAATTACAAAGCTTCACCGTGCTACTTCGGCCTCTCAATACGCGTCTCAGGGAACAAAATCCGCTCTTTTTAGGAGTGATTTCCACGACAGGGCTTAGCGTACGAACTGGGAGATACATATGTCCAAGCAGCTGTCAACGCGTGATAGCTTCCTTTTAAGGAGGGTAAATTAAGCAGCGTGATTGATTTGTGAAAAAAAATTCAGCAAGCTATTTTCGAAGACTACCTACGACTTCTGAACTGGCACCTCATTCTAGACATCAATAATAAAATGGTTAACTAACTAAAACTTAGTAACTAACTTTCAAGAACAAAAATATACTGCCGACAAGGGCACTCGCCTGTAAACAGCCCTGAGTTGGTTTCATTGAGCTAGGGCATTCCACCTTCTTGAAAATTGGGTTACCTTCAATGGGACACCCGCTATATGTGTCCGTTTGCGCTCATTATTTTTTGAATACTCTAAAGATGGTAGCCTCTACCCAGAAAGAGGTGTTTAAGTCGGTTATCTAATTTTTTCCTATGGGATTAAAACCATTTCACACCGGACATTACCGCTCTCTGCGAGACTTGTCTACCTTTGTACGCTACAAAAATCTTCAACATAACAACAGCCATTTATCAACCACACCAAAGTCTTAGAACAGGGCGCCATCAGTGTGGGTAGCGCTCGATATGATGATTCTCATAAAGAGCCTCGTCAGTGTCCGTGTCCTCAGTTTTCGATCCTATGACTGCGTTTTCGAAATTACACATTAAGTGTACCAGTCTGGGGACAGCACGCAGAAAAAGAGAGTTAAAATAATCAGCTGGTTGAAAAAAACCGCTCCTGAAAAAGTACAAGGCATCCGCTAGCTAGTTTCCCTGCGGAGCTTTGACCTTTTCAGTATAAAAAAAAACTACACTTTCAGGTGTATATTATGGTAGAAAATAGTATAAGGCGGTTTTAAATATTCAGCCCGGGACGCAAGAATTCCGTAAAATTGCGTTGTACGCCAAATAAAGGGCAGTCTTTATACGGTACCAGCAAAGGCGAACAACTCTCGCTACAGCAGAAAAAAAATTTAAGATTCATTTTCGAATGCTAAATCAAATAAAGACTGTTAGCTAGGTTGTTTTCACCTACGATTTCGAGTATGCTTTACAATATTTTAACGATGATTATTAACGTGCACCTTCGCTATCTCCGAATTTTGCTTCCAGGTCCCAAATTCGGATACCAACGTGTACATCACGAAACGACAATTTATTTGGTACCACCCGCATCTGTCTGCGACCAGTGGTTCGCCCTCCATGCCCTCCGAAGGTCACCCCCATTGCGGTTTCGAGAACTCAAAGGTCGTCGTCACAAAGGGCTCACTTAAGCCAGGCTGAACTCAACTAACAACTTTGTGCGCCGAATCGTGACAATTTGTTTGCCTCCACGTCGAACCCTCTGCGCCAAACGGGTGGGCCACAATGTTGTCACCAATAGCAACCCGAAGTGGCACCAGTGTCGGCATCCTCGCAATGGTAAATATATAGAGGAACGCCAACGAAGGGGTAAACATGCAGCCGTGCTGGCCGGCGACTGGGTGCGCACGGTCACGTGATGTAGGGGTCATGTTTTGCACAATACTACAGCAATTTTATCACATGACCGGCCGCTATATTGAAATCTTGGACGGACAAGAAACATTCGAATGCGAGTGGTGAGAGCTAACGCTCTTAGAAAGCTTGTTTTACACGCAAATATGAAGTAGTTGAGCAGCCGCATGAGGTGGCGTGGAGTGGGACTAAATATTTTTACCTTTACCGACACCACTGTATCAGGATTTAGTCACTGCATAGAGCATTGGCTGAACGTTTCCTGTTTCACTGCTGTATGACTATATTTAAAGCGCGGCGCTGAACTTTCCAACTTGGTAATTACGAAAAAGAAGTCTTTTTGCCACACAAAATCTTCCCGGGCAAAGTGCGCCAATAAAGTGCCTGGAACCCGACACATCCCAAAGAGTTTCATGACAGCGGTAGGCTAAAATATGACAAAAAAAACAAGAAAATAAAGTCTGTAGCACAATTTCGGCGCGCTGTATTCTGGTCTTCTTTGTTACGCTCTCTAGACGGCAAAGAAAGCTTCATGGAGGCTGACCTGTCGCTACGGTTTTTCTTCCAAGCTGCACAAAACATTCCGGCGTGCAAAAGGATAAGGTACATGCACGGATACTTCTAAACGTTTTTCTTTGATTGCGCTGGAATAAATAGCGGCCCATGAAGTGACCGCCTACAGTTGTATGCATGTTAAGAGCAATCCTCTACTTTATTTTATTCCTGCGCGTTCTAGCTGAGCATTTTCAGTCACGCCAAGTGTATATGAAAATACATCTCGCTTCAAAGTTAAGACGCCTGTGGCATTTATGCTAAGAGCGGAGGTGAGTTCTGGAATACGAAAGCGTATGTGTACGGAGATGCAGCCGTATTCGCGCAACCTTATTTTTTCGCAGTTTAATTCAAAAGGTGCCTTGTGAACAGTTTCCAGTACTTCCGTACGAAAGCACGGAGCCAGAAACGTTTTTTAACCTGAAATGAGCCCAAGGATTAGTTCTGGCATTTCTAGTGTTTCAGAGAAGGATGATGTCAAGCGCGCGTGGAAGGACAATTCCAACCGGTGCTCTTCAATGAAGGGAACACAATTTGCAGATTCGTGAATCAAAAGCGCTTCGGGGATAACTATGAGTGTTTAAATGGTGGAGGTAGCGCGAAAGACGCGGACGAAAGGACGAAGCAAGACGCGACACGAGCGCAACTTCGCAACTAAATCTTTATTGACAAAACAGGAATATAAACCCACCTCTTGAAAAATTTCTAAAATGAAAAGAAATGAGAAAGAGGAGAGGAAAAGCTGGAGACCAAAAGGATAAAAGGAAAATCGCTGGGCAAGATATTCAATCGAGGAGAAAAACTTCGTAACAAGACGCATAGCACACTATCTAGAAAACATCGCTGTCAACATCAAAGGACACAGAAGTAAACTAGTTGCGGGTATGCATTGATATGTTAGCTCTTCCTCAGTTAGGGCAATTAAAGGTACACCTCATCATACACCACACATTTTACTTTAGATAACAAGGCGGAGTTATTATGGTACCAGGCTCGCACGAATGAAGCAAACGTACAAACGACCGAACACCACGTTTTAAATTAAGACCTTACTGCGCAACAATAATTATTAAAGCGTGCATCTGTGATCAATACGAGAGGAACAAATTTTTTGCACAATGCTATGATTTTTCTAATTATCACTCCTCTAAATCTGAAAATGAGTATTGGATATTATACTGAAAGAGGAATACTAAATAAGCAAGAAAAAAAACAGCGCTTGTGGCATATAATTACCGACTAATTAACAAAAATATGCTCAAACCTTGATCCCTCCTAAACTGCGCATGACTGTGCGCTTGTTTATGATTGAGTTTGCAGCGTCCAAAAATATTACCGACAGGAGGCAATAATGAGCGGAAAAATTGTGCAGTAACTGAAGTATTCGAACATGCTAATGGAAATGCTGAATATATGGTCAAGGTTCCTGAAAGCATGAATGCAAGGTAGCGGGTTGTGCATTAAGGCGTAGCGTATTAAAGCCTTCTTCTCAGCTATGAAATCTTACACGCATGCGCTTGGGTGCAACTGCTTGGCGTCAATATCGCAGAGTAGAGAAATCTTCAAATGTATGCTGTACGGTGTCATAGCAACAAAGCTCATCTGCCTTCTGTGCTCTTGTGCCTGAGGCAGCCGAAAGAATTCTCAATGGGTCGCTTATGGCTTGGAGTGCATAATTCAGTATCGTTTCAGATCATAAGGAAATCAACTAAAAAATTATGCCTACATCATTACAGCCGACAGCCGAGCCTTTGACGCCTAGAGACATGAAAACAGACAAAGAATATTTAAAAACTGTAACCTCGAATTGTTCCAAAAAGGCAATGGGCGTGTTGAGTACATTACAGCCTTGACTGCAGCTCTTTGAAAATGTGCATGGCATGGCGGGGGTGTTCAGCAACTACGAGCTGTTAATCGAGCGCTCCTCTATTTTTTTTAGCCCTATCGTCTCGAGCGACGAGCTGTTGTTATGCGGTGAGTCTCCTCTCTTTTCTGGGTATTTCAGTATTTTATTTCAGTACCTTATAACTCCTTGTGGTACGGAGTAAGGGGGCCAACTCTATTCTTCCCGTGCAACGCGCTCCGGTACACGGCCTCCGGCGTGGCGTACCAGCGCTACAGATTCAAAGCTAGCACTATGACGTTGACTAAATGAGCCATTCATGCTGGTAAATGTAGCCGCCTTAGATATGTTTATCAACACCAGCGCAGAAGGTAATGGACTGGGTAGACGTGGATAAGCGTTTAGAAAATCTTAGTTAAACAGGTTCATATCCTGGTAAGCGGCGCTACGTCTTAAATCTTCTGATCTTCGACCCCGATTCAACACTATGGTGCTCAACGGACAGTGTTGTGCCAAGGATACTGCCCCTGGCGACACAGTTGTATATCAAAGACAATCGAATGTGTCAACTCACGGTTACTCCCAGAGCGTTGAGGAGTCCACGCAGCTGCAATGAATTCAGGGTGCGGGCGTCCTTGCTTGCTGGCTTTTTTGTGAATGATTTCGACAGTGCAGCACGCGCGCTTTTATCCATGGACCGGCGGCGGCGCTTCGAGTCTGAGAGAAGAAAACAGGAAAGGCACACGGATAGCGCTCCGTGTCGCACCTCCTTGAGGGCTTCGCGTCCGGCTCAGCTGTCGCGTGGCAGATTTGCTGCAATCGGTGCGTCGCACGCGCCGGTCTTCCGCCGTGCTCCTTTCCTGCTGCCTCCTACCTTAGCCAAAGCAGACGCTTACGCAGGATGTACACCAGACGCGCTGCCGCTTCGAGAATGCAGCAATGGGTCGCCTGTGTGTCGACAAACAGGAGCATCTGACAGTTCCTGTCAAATTCACAGAGCGTATCTTTGCGCGATTTTTTTCCTGCTGAAGTACGCGACCTGGCCTTGCCAGAGTATTGAAAGACTAGAACTAAGGGAGCGATAAACAAAGAAATCATATACTGCAGTCTGTTGGCCTTTTGTTTGGAAAAAAACTACCAAGCTGTTTCTTTATTTATGTATTTATTTATTCATTCATTTATTACAGTCCTGCAGCGCCCGAAGGCATTACAAATAACATTTGCTGATAAGGCCGAAAAGACTAGTAAATTACGAGAAAAAAATAAAGATATCTTGACTCAATTAATAACAGAGAATGGAAAACATGCATCGAAGGAGGACGGCTGTTCGCCACAAACACAATAGCACAAGAGCAATGAAAACATGCGCAAGAGAACTACGCGCCACATCACACTTGTTATAAAATGCGCGAAATGGATCTTCCGTACAGCACTCAGTGACGCCAGCTGGCTGCTTGTTCTGTGCCCTCACTGATCGTCAGTGGAAAGAGTGAGGTTTTGTATACATCTGTCCGGCATTTCATCTCTCGGATCTTCCACTGATGGTTGAATCGTCTAGAACAAAAAGTGTGGTTCAAGCAGATACTGGTCTTTGCTGCGCTCAGCTTTCCAATATAGATGCGATACATGATTTCAACCTGAAATATATTCCTCGGTTAGCTAATTATACCGTACCCCAATCGAGATGGTCTTTAAAAGAGACGTGACACTAGTTGAAAAGCTAGAATTGTTAACCCAAATCTTGCAGCATTATTTCGGGCTCGTTCGAGCATGTCAGACAAGTAAGCAAACAGGGTGTCATATAAGGGACATGCATGTTCCAGTATTGGTCTTAGTAGGTGAACTACAGGAGTTGTTTGACATAAGGCTGCTTCATTGAATCTGCGTTTTAAGAGATTAAGCATTCTGCAGGATTTCAATGTATACTATGCTCAACTTGCCTCGTCCACGTACGGTTAGTTGTGAGATAAATTCGCAGATAGTTGCATACGTAAACTTTTTGCAGGGGAACGATGAGTAACGGGTCTTTTGTGGGGAACGCTTTCGAGTGAACGCCATTTTGTGCACCATCATTGAATAGAATCCGTGTCGCTCCAATTCGAGGAGGGGAAAGGGGGTCAAGGAGCGAACAAAGGTCAATGACATCCTAGTCAAAATCAAGAGGCAGAGATGGGCTTGGGCACACCGTGTAATGGCGAGGGCAAGATAACCGATGGCTCTTAATGGTAATTAAGGGATTGGACTCCAAGGGAAGGCAAGCGTAGCAGGGGCGGCAGAAGGTACGTGGGTGGATGAGATAGAGAAGTTTGCGGGCGGGGACAGGGTAGGCGCGGTTAGCACAGGACAAAATTAATTGGGGAGATATGGGAGAGGTGTTTGCCCTGTAGAGGGCGTAGTCAGGCCGGTGATAGTGAGCCTCTCCTTTCTTATGAATTTATTTCTATAAACAATAAACAACTTATTGTATAAAAAAAGAATGGATACAGGATAGCTCCCAATTGCAGGAAAAAAATAGTTTCGGCCATCTCTGGTATTGATTATTGACAGTAAAGACGCAATGATACTTATTAGGCAGATTTTCCAATCTTCAGTGCCCAGATGAAAAATACACAACTTCGCCTTTAAAAATTTTAGCAGCACCCGCAAGCAACAATGAAATCTGCGGCGCGGTTGTCTTTTAGTGTCCGGTCGAACCATCAAGTCATCTTAGATGCGCGGTTTTATGCACTCGTCACAAATACTGCAGAAAACGGCAGCTTATGTAGACTTGTGCACTGTGATCTCTGTCGCTTTCCTCAGCAAATGCCAAACAGCAGTGTTAGTAGGGCAAGGGCCAGATTTGCGGGAGCAGCCACTTTCGCATGGAACTGTAAACTTGAAGCAGCTGGTTAGTAGAGGCTTCTAACTGTAGAGGTCGAATCCTGGATGCTTTTTTCTTTAATTTTAAACCATAGGCGCGTTGAGTACAAGTAATCCTTGAGCAGCTTCGTTGTACGCTGTCACTATGTTGGACCACGCCACCAATGGGCACCCCACTCTCTCATACCAATTCTAGGGGAGGAGAGACAAACACCTCCACCGAGGTGTCAGATCATAAGCAGGTCCGAGTGGCTAACCGGCGATAGGTCCACGCCTGACCAGGGGCTGACCGGAGGCACGACCTAGGAGTCAGGGATAAGAGTGAATAGAATTTAATTAACAAAGAGGATCAACACATTTACGATACCATCCATATAACAGAGCATAGACACTGAACAGACGGAACAAGTTTTGGCTTCTACACACAACGTTTAATATGACAGATGAGAGGAAACACAAACACAAGGCACTTTTTAAGAACACATATATAGTTCGTAAACAGGATACAGTTCGTAAAGGTGGTAGTGGCGGGGCATAGCTGTTTGGGTGGTTGAGGTCCGGTCCGAGATGGCGTCGGGCTGTCGATTTCGGGTCCCCGGAGTCGCTACTCGCTGGCCAGACACTTCGTGACGAGCCGACCCCCTTTCGGCTGGCATTTCACACACACACACGCGGTTAGCCAGCACACCGCCACATCTAAGATCTCCAACTCGACTACTATCCGCCGCATTACACAGTCACCCCGCAGCGTTACTCTCTCCCTCTCCCACCGCCCCCGGACAGCCCGGGGCCCGGGACCGACGAATCAGAGGCCGCGACGAAACGTAAACTATCTCGCCGGAACGTCCCGCCCGAGCCCCTGGCTGGCCCCGTCGAGGCCCCAGACGGAACTTTACGTACAAGAAGTCACCGGCCAAACAACTGCTTTCTCACGGTCGGAGACCAGACAGCAGAAGTGTGTGGGGGCGGGGATGTTTTAGGACGGAGTCCCGTCGCCGGGGTCAACCACAGCGAGCCGAAATCGCAACCAGCGCGAATTCTGTTTCGTATACTGACCACAGTTGTTCACCCGCCTCCTTCCAACATTATTGAAGTCCGGGAAGTGGCAACATCACTGCGCATCTCCACAGGGAAGAGAGAGCAAAATAATGGAGGACGCATATTACTTACACTCGCCAAAATAAATGACGTTTCGGGACGCGTAGGCTCCTTTGTTCATATATGAAACGAAAAAAAAAAAAGGTCCTCCATATATATACGTGCGATGATCGTCGTAAAGAGCATGCGTATGCTTCAGGCAAGGCCCACGTCTCCTATCAAGTGCATGCTTGGATGTGTGGATGTAAAATGGCTTTAGGAGTAGGCGCGGTCATGATGCTTTATAGGTGGCAGTGACTGCATCAGTGTCCTAGACGATATTGTGTTCGCTGTTTTTGTTGTAATCTGGCAGCGCGTTTGACCCGACGTCCCCCTGAGCAACGTTGCTTTGATGCTGCATTGTTTTGAGCGCTTTTTGCTTCCTTTTGGCGAGGGTTAGTTTGAACTGTCATGATTTTTCCACGCAAAGAGAGTCTTCGTCGGCCTTTGCAATACAGACGAAACATGTACACCCGCGATCAAAAATACGCGGCCCACGGCTCCGTTGAAAGGAGCGGCTGTGGGGCCGCAGCACGGCGCTGCTACCTCCGTAGGGCGCTCGCTGCGAGGGTGCACAGAGTGACGACAAAGCTTCGCCCTCGCTCTTCCCTGAGTCCGCCACACGGCTAATGAATGTCAAGTGCGGCGTACAGCTGTTTCGCGGCTGGCGGTCAGTATGAAGGGGCGCGTCTCCGGTTTCCGTCGTTTGCCAGCCGTAATGAAGGGGTGTGCGCGCGGTTCACCGTTGCGGCCTCGGTACTGCTTCGCTCTCGTATGCCCCGCGCGCCCATGCGTGGTGAGCCTTGGTGCACGTACATTACGGGGCTAAATAAATAGGGCAGAACAAGTTACTGTCGCGTCAGAACCCCGGTCTGTGAACTCGGTGAAGCCCTGTTTTGTTTCTGGTAGTGTGTTACTCGTAATTTCGTTGCAGCAGGAACGTGCTTAGATTTATTTTTAGCTTGAAATTAACGATTTTAAAGGAGCGATCTCCAGCTACTAATTAGGGTTAACCCGACCAAGCGCCGGGCGCTGGAGTGCAGCATACACGAACGCGAGACCCGAGTAAGTATGGCATGCGAACCGTACTCGGACGCTTCGCAGGCAGACGCGCTTAGCCGAACTGCCCAACGCGCGCCTGCCGTAGCCGATCTGTGCATAGGGAAAACGAGATATTCGAGTAGGCGCTGAAAGTCACACACAGAACACATTGCAGAGCCCTCTTTCGTACTGACCGCCAGACGCGAAACAGCTGAACGCTGCACTTGACATTCATCAGCCATGTGGCGGCTCAGGGGAGAGTGAGGTCGAAGCTTTGTCGTCACTGTGTGCCCCCTCGCAATGAGCGCCCGACGCATGTAGCAGCGCCGCGGTGCGGCCCCGCAGCCGCTCCTTGCGCCGGAGCCGTGGGCCGCGTATTTTTGACCGCGGCTGTACATGGCAAAACGTAAGCCGCGCTAATTTCTTTTTTTTTTTGAGTGGCAAAAGGCGAGTTATAAAAAAAATTGTTGTTGGTTCCGCTCTGGTTAAACCTGGATTGACGCGATCGCTACAGCTGGCCGAGTGGACTTGCTCAGTTGAATTTCAAAGTCAGGCTTGCCCCGCTCCGTTTTGCTGGGCGTTCATTCTTCATCTTCATCCCGCTTGACACGGCGCATGCGCACAGCTGTTGCAGCTCGGTTTCGTCGGCGCACCGCTCCGCCGGCAGCAGCAGCTGCTCCGCACCACGTGGCTGGTCACTAGACCAACCGCGTGACAAACCACGTGACCAGGCACGGCGCCGCGCCACCTGCAGCTGCTCGTGACCAACCACGTGACCAGCCACGTGACCGTGGTCGCGCGGCCACGCTGAAGGCTTGAAATGCTACCGGAATAGCCAGTTTTAGCTGAGCGTTTTTACGGCCAGCGGAGAGGAGCGGACGAGCGCAGACGCCACTGCGCATGCGCATGTCGATGAACAGGCCAGCGTTTTTACAGAGCGAGGCTTGCGCCCGCGGGGCATCCCTCTCCAGCAGAGCGATTGGCAGCGCGCGAGCGGGCGTGTATGGATATTCAAGATGGCAACCGCCAACACAAGCACCGGCGCTGCTGCGCTGTCGAATAATTCACTAAAACACAGAATCTACCTTCACTAAAGACTTTCAGCGCATTATTAGCAGCCTTAATTGATATTCTTTTCACTCTAACTCGAATTGTGACCGATATGTGGAGCAGAAGAGCAAGCGACTCTACTCCGCTCGAGAAGACTGGCATCCGCCATGCTAAAACTTTTCTCGCGCGCCTCTCCGCTGGTGCATCCGTTCGCCCGCTCCGCCCCGCTGGCCGTAAAGACGCTCAACTGAAATTATCTAATGAAGCTATCGCTACAAAAGCTGCACAGGGGAAGACAAAATCACTCTAAACCCTCCGCCGTTTTCTGGCTTTGAGCCAATCAAGCAAGGCGCCCCATCCATACTGGGCTATTGGCAGTTATGCTCAAGCTTTAAGCCGTTCGAGAATGTTCTGGATCAGACTTGTGCCGCTCAGTTATGGTTTGCGGGGTTTAACATCTGAAAATTAGTGACGCTGTGTGGGACGCCGTAGTGGTGAGCTGCGGATAATTTCGACCACCTGTGGTTCTTTAATGTGCACTCATATCGGGAAGCGCACGGGCCTCTTGGATTTCGCCTCTATCGAAATGAGGCCGCTGCGGCCAGGATCGAACCTGCGTCTTTCGGGTCAGCAGCACAGCACCGCAACCGCTGAGCCACTGCGGTGGCCTACACAGTTATTTTTCACACATTCATATAAAATGTCTTAATAAAAAACTCAATGTTCCTATTTAAGGCACTTTCCCCCTGCAGTACTTTCCAAAGTGCTAACTCTCCCACCGTCAGTTTACAGCGTTTTTTCATTGATGTTGGTGTTCATCCGAATAATGAAACTTGCAAGTGTACTGCTCCCAGGCCGTGTGTGCGTTTTCTTTTTCGCGCTGTCTCACCCATGCAAGAATTGTGAGAAATCTCGGCAAGCATACGTGATAAAAAAGAATTATTGAGAACACTGTCAAGCCATATTCACTGAGAATGCACCACATGATAGAAGCAATGAAAAGAAGCACGTTAAACAGCACTTCTTTCTCGCATGTGACGAGTTCTGACTGCTGTCAGCTCCAGCATGGCAAGCCTATTTACTAGCAAATTAGCTTGTTCGTCTAACGGTGCGGTCCTTGTATTCCTGAGAAGGGAAAAATGTTTTTGGAAAATACACTTAAGAGTGCTTACGTGCGGAAATCCGAGAATATTACTGTCCCTGGGTGCATTGTTTGCGCGTCAAGTTTCTACATGCATTAAAGTTATAGAAGTTTATGTGTTTTAGTAATGGTTTCGCACCACATCGAAAACTTGCGTACCCTCTCCCTGTGCGCCGATGAGGTTGGTCCACTTTGCATGTCATGGACGCAAGACGTAGACGTTTGGTGGTGGTTTGCGAACTGAGTTTATTTCAGGCGATGGAACACCACAAGCAAGGAGCTCCAGTGTGTGCGGCTTTCCTTGTCGCGGCACCAACCACGCACACACGCGTATGAAACCTCCCGGGGCGCTTTACGACGAACGGTTGCATCGCGTGTATGACACCCCTCGAAACGCTGTACGAAGAAGGGTTGCGGCCCACGTATGACACCCCCGGAAAGCTGTACGACGAACGGTGTAACCACAATTTCAAATGGGTCTCCGAGGAAAGAGATTGGCGCTTTACCTGTCTAACAGCTCGGTGGAAAACTCAACCGAGCATTAAAGGAAGAGGTAAAGAGACTACGAAGACATACATTTTAAAGTGCGTATGCCGTAGGTTGGAATCCCTGTCGTAAACTCGCCTAAAACTTTACTTGCGCATATGTAAGCTATATGCAACGACAAATTGCATGAGATCACCCGGACCGCTGTGCGGGAAACGGTTGCGTCATAATTTTGGTACGAATGTTGTCAAGAAAGCAGGCGCCATGGAGGTGGGCCAGTGGAGGGCCAGTGGAGAGTATATATAGAAAAAAGAAGTGCATCACTTAATCAAATGGTGGTGCTCGGGTTGCTGCGTGCTTGATGCAGCCGCTGGATGAAGTTACCCTATTTTTCTTCCCATCGCTGGGAAGATAAACTTCAGTTTATAATTTCATATGGGCCCCAAAATGAGGCTCTGAGCCACCAACACGTGTTAAGGTTATTTGCACAGCATGTCATATGCATTTCCTGACGAAGTGGGACCGCGAGAAAAGCTTAAATGCACACAGCCCAGCACTTCCGTCCCAGGCAAATAAGAGAGCCAAGACGTGACAAGTGGGCGACTTCGGGAAGAGGCGCGAGATAAAAGCGCCTTCTTTCTGCTCCATCAACGTCCAATAAAGAACCGTATGTCCGCAGCGTCTCGGATGTCGTACACTAAGGATGGCGATATGTTGATGCAGCTTGTATTATCTTCCGGCGAAAACATTGCCCACTTCTAGATGCTAGTGTTGCAAATTTTCTTTGTCTTGAAAATTTGCTTTCGCGTTCAGGACCAATTTTACACTAACGATCCCCAAAAAGGACCAATTTTCCGAATAAAAGATCACTTGTGTCGCTCTCCCCTCTGTATTTTGTGTTTTTTTTTCATTAGGCTACAAGAACTGCTATGAAAAATTATCCATGACGGTTGCTTCAGCCAAAATACAGTCGTTATTGTCTTAATGTCGTTGTTACTGTTATCATCATTATTGTCTCCTTGTGATGCGCCACCAGCGCCTTCAGCTCTAGCGGCGGCCTGACGCTCGCTCAGGCGGGAGAAGCAAGGTGAAGAAAAGGAAGTGAGACGCGGGGCGCGGCGCGGCAGCCCTGAGTGGACCGATTGTTGACCCGCTTCCAAAAACTGCTTACATCACGGCGGCACGCTTCCGACGGTACACTGTAATGAACGAACTGGGTGCATCAGCGCTTACTTCCTTGGACGACTTCCAGCACCTACTGTTCCCATGGAGAAGCTCAGTCTGGCGATCGCGCAATCTTGAAGTTTCCTTCACGAGGCTTCGCTGCCGAGTACCGCAACTAAATTTTTACCTATACAGGCCTGGTCTGGCGATCTCCCCATTGTGTCCGTATTGTGCGGAGCCGGAAACAATAGAGCACTTTCTTCTTTTTTGCCGTCGTTACTCATCGATTAGGAGGCGACTATTAGAAGTTCCAATACAGAATCTCAGTTTGCGCCTGTCTTCTGTGGTTGTTCTGTCTCTTGGCGCTTCTATGCTTGGCCATACCAATGGGAATGTTTGCTCTGCCGTTCAAAATTATCTACTGGAATCAAAACGTCTACCTTCATGATCTTTCGTCCTGCCCCTCCCATTATCAGCTTCTGTATTTCGGTTTTTACAACCACTTATAGTAATCCCTACCCCTTCTTTGCCTAAATTTTAGTTTGTATGCCCCCCTAACCTCCTGCAACCTCCTCGGCTACGAAAACTGTGCGATCCAAATTTTGGTAGGTCATCCCATGCTTGCCACATGCAACTGGTCATTTAAATAGCCACCGCCTGGTTATGGCCAATCCCCCTTGTGGGTATGTGCCATTGTGTGAGGTCAACAACAACAACAACAAGAACGGCACGAGGAGACGAGCTCGAGCAACGGAGCAGGCGAGGTCACGGCTGAACGGCTTCCTGAACCCGGGTGACCAGGCCTGGGGAAGCCGTCCTCGCCCAGTTCTGCTGAACCAGGAGCCTGCTGTCTCGTGCCTCCTGCCTGTCGCTCGCTGCCTCGGAGTGCGGGCGCCGTGCCGGGAACAGGCAGGTGCTGCCTGCCCGGAGATCCTGCTGGCCTTGCTGTGGGATCGTGCCTGCCGTCCCGTGGCTGGGACCCCCTGCCGTGAAAGGGTGCCTTCCTGGCCGTGCCCGGGTGCCCAGACCTGGGCGGCCGTCACCTTTCTGGTGCGTCGTCAGCGCCACCGGTGCTGGTGCTCCGCGCCCGGCTTCCGGCCGCAGGAAGAACAACCCTGCGGAGGTACTTGGCCCCGGCGCCTTTCCGGCGACGGGCCGCGGAACCTCACACCGGAGCCACTCCTCGACCCTCGGCCGCACAGCTCCATACTCATCAGTGACTGCTCTCCTATATTAAGTAAACCATTTTTGTTACATCTACGGACGTGCACGGTCTGGGACGACTTTTCTGGATCCTCCGGGGCCCCACCTCGGAGGACGCTCGAACCTGCTGGGGGCCTTTTCCCCTCACACTCCTACATGTGCGGTCTCCTGGGGCTTTTGTTATGTCTAATTATTAATGTTTGGGTCTGCTCCCCTTTTACATCTTTCATGTGTGTGTAGGAGGAGGGGGGGAGTTAAGTGGCTTACCCAAAAGCGAACTTTCTTAAAAATTCTCGCGGGCAGCAGTGCGACAAGAGTTTAGAATCAAGCACTTTTTCTCAGCCTTGAACACTGAATGGCATATATACGAACTGCTTGAGCCCAATCTTAATTTCAAATACAGAATTTTTGAAGTCAACAGAAGCTGTTTGCTGTACAGGAATACCACTTCTCGAGGTCTTCCAAGAACTGGCAAAT
Organism: Amblyomma americanum; assembly: GCF_052857255.1. Classification (NCBI taxonomy): domain Eukaryota; kingdom Metazoa; phylum Arthropoda; class Arachnida; order Ixodida; family Ixodidae; genus Amblyomma; species Amblyomma americanum. The sequence continues at coordinate 79,972,420 of NC_135499.1, forward strand.
AATGTGATTTTAAATATTTATTGACTGCATTCAAATAGTCAGCTTTCAACGATTTGCGATAGGCGTTTGATTTCGAATAGAGGTCTGTAGCCCGCCGTTAGTGCTAGCCTTATGAGTTTTTACTGTTACGAAAACGTGATTACCCTTACCGCTGGTGCTCAACAAATTTTGGCCATTTCGCTCTCCGTTCGAAATCCGCCTGCCCACGGAGAGCGCAGAGCGATCTCCGACACGCCGTCAAATCGCTACACTCCGTGACGCACGTACCCCATGACAATCGCTGCCCTGACTGCGCGGGTGCAGTGAAGTGGCCAAGAGCGGGCAGCGGCGCAGCGCACGTGGTGTATTGTCACCAAGTGTCGCGATTTGACGAACGTCGCCTTGCGCTCCCCGCACGCGCGCGGTTTTCGAACGGCGTTAGAAATGGTTGTCGAGCCATATCGCCGACAGCAATCGCGTTTTCTAAATTGTGAAAACTGACATGGCTATCACTAACGACCAGCTACAAGTATGTTTGCCATCAGGCGCCTATCGGCAACAATTAAGAAGTGAACTTCTAGAATTTAGTCGATCACTCTACTAGACAACATGACTCGCCTGTTTTTTGACGTCCGCCAACACTGTCATTACTATGTCACAAAAAGCTTCTCTTTTTCTCAAAAGCCAGATTTTCAAAGTACTAGTGAGCTTCCCTGAAACAGCTGGTATACATTCAGTTATGTTAAATATCATAAATTTGATGGGCTACGGCGGTTCATAATTTCTTAGCAACTGAAATGTTCGGACTGAGGACGGAGCGCATGAGGACGTATGAATGAAAACCAAGAGACCTATCGCAATTATGAAGTGAATCTATATAAATTAACAAAAAAGGTCATTTTGGACGGAAATATGAAGTGGGCGCCTGTAACAAAAATCCTGCAGGTGTGTCAAATTTTCAATTTTTTTTCTATATTAACACTCACCTGTTGCCAGCTGGAACGCAGTGCCCTAAGGTTGTCTTCGAAGATGTGCCTAGCTCGTCGAAAGCATGACGAGCTTGGATCGGAGGCCGACGATGCCTATTGCTCATCATGAAGTCGTCGATTTGTAAAATTAAATCGCGGGATCACTCCTACAGGACTGAGCAGGTCGCATGATAGGTGCGCCCGATGACCGTCACTCACGCGGTGCACCGCCTCGGTGGCGTAATAAAGCGGTCTTTAGCGGTTCGGATTTGCGGACCATCACACATGGTCGTCGGTTTCTTAATTTTGGCGGCTAACAGTCTTCTAATGACCGAGTAGTCTGTTCTCCTGTCGAGCTACCTTGCGGCCGTGAAATGTCACTTTAAGATCGGCGGCTTTTGCCCTCGAGATGCAAGTTCGTCTCGGAGATGGGTCGCGGCTAACTCCGGTGCTGGGACTGCAACTCAAAACAGTAAGATTTTGTTTACTTTTTTTATTCCTCACATTCTGTCGGCCAAAATATGGCCCAAGCAAGAGTGGGCTACACCCGAAGACAATGATTACACATGCTAGCAAGAATACACATGAAAAACCAAGCACAGCAGGAACAAGCAAAACAGAGCGCCGAAGCAAATGAAAACGTTCACAACTAACGTGACTCTTGGATCGCTACAAGCACATTTTGAGTCCCAAATGCATCAGCAGGTGAATCATTCCAATCGAGTACGGTTCTGGGGAAACAGAAATACTTAAAACTGCTGGTACGAGCAAGCAAAAGAGTTAGCGTGTGTGGCTGGCGGTTCCTTGTTATTCTGGACTGTGATGGCAAAAAGTATGGTGAAAGGTTGAGGAGGGAGGGGGTGTGAAGCCGGTGCTGATACAAATTAAATAGAAGTTTTATTCTGGCTAGCTTCCCGCGTGGTTCTGAGGATTTGATGGTATTTTGTACTAATAATCAAGATGGTTAATCAATCCTCCGGTGCCGCTTATATAATGACAAACAGCCAATCTTTGTATTTGCAAAAATTAATTTTATTTATTTCTTCATTGAAATTTATCACAAATGCAAATTGTCCATGGGACCGAGGCTAAAGGTGACGTACAAGTCACCTGATTGGGCCTTCGGCACCACAGATCACATGTGCAACTTAACTTGGCGGGCATGGAGCAAACCAAAACTGTCGGTCACTGGTCGCGGATAATTGGATTGGAAAACATTTAATTCGTCAGAAAAGGCAGAATGCAGACGATAAAGTGCACATACAAATGCATAAATAATACAACGCTTTACGTTCATCAAATGAGGAGTTAGAAGATCAGAGAAAGCGAGAACAAAGCAGAATAGGGCAAAAATAATTACACATGTTCAACAACGTATACTTTACCTTTTTTCCCGAAGGGTGACAAAGATGATGATTGTTCAAGATCAAATATGCGAGGGTAACAGTTCAAAAGGTTCGGGATTTGCCAGTGAGTTAACTGCTCACCATACCCGGCTATTAGAGGAGGTTTTAGGAAGTTTACTTCTTTAACCACAGTGTGGGTCTGTATTAGCAAACGTATCTAAAAACGCACTACAATTAGTTTTATATTGTGTGTATATAAATTCGGTAGTCATTTATTATTGAGTGCTGTCATACTTAATATATGAGTTTTTTTAAAGTATGCTGGAACAGTCATATCTCGACAGATTGTGAATGAAACGAAGGCGTTTATATTGTAGGATATAAATCTTTTCCATGTTTGTTTTCGTGCCCGTTCCCCGTACCAACAAACAGTACTGTACGCGAGACTGGCCCGTGGAGAAGTATAGTTGTTTTCTCAAATATATTGGGAGAAGGGGGCGAAATTTATTTAGTATACTGATGTATCGGGCAGTTTTGCTGGTTAGAAGGTCTACATGGTAACACCAACGGAGGTTTTCGTGAAACAGCGCACCTAAATATTTATGCACTGAAACACGATCTAGGGAGCTAGATTGGAACAAAAGTGTGATATAATTAATTATTGGTTTATTGACGGCTGAAAAACTAGCTATTTCGTTTTATTAACATTTAACATCAGCTGGTTAGCACAAAGCCATTCCGACATATCTTGAAGGCTTTTGTTTGCCAAAGACATCACAGCGGGTAAGTTTCGTGAGGTAAACAACGCACTAGTGTCATCGGCATAGAGAAAACAATTAGAAATTCCAGGGATAGCAATGATACCATTAATATATATAAGAGTAACCAAGACGACGAGAATATGCGCGAGCCGTATAGTCATAGCCTGGTGCACGCTCCTGGCTGGACTTGGCTGACCTCGGACTGCTGTTGGCCCTGCTCCCTGTTGAGAAGCTTCTCAGAATAAACACCACCTTACTTTTGGCGCACGTGCCTGGTAACGACCTCTCGCCCTGGAGCTCCGCAACCGAACGCTACCCCCCTACAGCGGTGCCTAACCACCAAGCCGTGCAAGTGAGCCCGGCCGCCGTCGTCTGTGCTGGTTCTCTCCGCCAGCGAGACCCCGCTATCTTCAGTGGCACGGACGACCATGATGTTGAAGATTGGCTCGCATCGTATGAGCGGGTGAGCGCGTACAACAAGTGGGACGCGGAAACCAAACTGAACAATGTGATTTTCTATCTAACGGGCGTGGCTAATCTGTGGTATCGGAACCACGAGGCGGACATTAAATCATGGTCTGCTTTCAAAGCAAACTTCTCAGAAGTATTCGGCCGCCCGGCAGTCAGAAAACTCCGTGCCGAACAGCGCTTGCGTGCGCGGTCGCAGCAGATCGAAGAGAACTTCATTAGTTACATCGAGGATGTCATCGATTTGTGCAAGAGGGTGAACGCTTAGATGTCCGAAGCCGACAAGATTACGCATATACTCAAGAGAATTAATGACGCCTTTCAGGTGTTCTTGGCACGAGACCTGCGCACCGTCACGGACGTCGTCACCCTGTGTCAGAGCTTCGACGAACTACGCAAGCACAGGGCTCTGACACTGGAACGCACCACGAAGGTCGACTCGCTTGCTGGCCTAAACGATGCAAGAGACCAGTCATCGCTCCTACCGCACATCAACAGCTTCATCCTGGAAGAAGCTGCTCGCCAGCTCTCGCTTATTTCACGCCATCAAGAGCAATCACTACACATAACTCCGAATTTACGGCACATCATTCAAGAACAGGTCGCTGAGGCTCTTCCGCAAGCCCCTCAGCCCACACCTCTCGCGGCCCCGCTGATATATGCGGACGTTGTTGCGCGACCTCGTCCACCTGCCTATGCTCCGCCTTCTGGTCCCGTTCGAGAGCCCACTGCTTTTATTCCGCCGCCTGCTCATCTGCGAACCTCCTGGGGCACGCCTGATAATAATCGGCCGCCTGCTCAACTGGGAAACTCCTGGCGCACCCCTGACAACCGCCCGATCTGCTACTTCTGCGGCTTGCCAGGTCATGCGGCGCGGCTTTGCCGTCTAACAGTATCAATGTGAACGGAGGGATGGCGGCCATAAAGGAGGAAGAAAGGAGAAAATCCTGTTGTAGACTCTGTAGCAGTATTGTACGCGAACGTAATATACGGGAGAATAAGGTCCTAGGTCGTCTGGTTCGAACCGACGAGCATAGCTAGCATGGCCCCGAGAGTGCGGTTAAAGCGTTCAGTGAGGCCGTTGGTCAGAGGGTGGTAAGCGGTGGAAGTCCGATGGATGACGTTGCACTCACGGAGCAGAGCTTTGATGACATCAGATAGGAAGACACGGCCCCTGTCGCTGAGGAGTTCTCGAGGGGCACCGTGTCGAAGGATGAACCGACGCTGAAGAAAGGATGTCACATCCTGTGCCGTGACAGCAGGGAGCACGGCGGCTTCAGCACACAGCGTGAGGTGATCGACGGCAACAATGATCCATCGTTTGCCAGAAGCAGTATACGGGAGGGGCCCATATAAATCAATCCCAACGCGGTCGAAAGGGCGAGGCGGACAAGATAGCGGCTGCAACTCGCCAGCAGTACGGGTAGTGGGTGTGTTGCGGCGTTGGAAGTGGAGGCACGAGCGTACGTATTTCAAAACTGAATTGTACATGCCACGCCAGTAGTAGCGGAGGCGGAGGCGCGTGTAAGTCTTGAAAAGGCCTGCGTGACCGCATTGCAAGTCAGTGTGAAAACATGAGCAGATATAGGACCATAGGTGGCGAGGAATGACGAGGAGCCAGCCATTGTTGTCCATCAGGATGGTAATTACGGCGATAAAGCAGGTTATCTCGGATCTCAAAATGGGAAACTTCACGGCGCAGCCCGCGTGTTGGTGTAACCGCCGATGGGTCGGAGAGAAAGTCGAGAAGAGTACGAATCAAGGGATCCTTGCGCTGTTCAGAAGGCATGTCACTGACGGTGGCAGACGGCCTAGGGGCTCCGATTTCGCAGAGGCTGGCAAGTTTGGCGGGGAGCGGGGAGCGAGACAAGGCGCCGGCGCCTTGATGTTTGCGGCCCGACCGGTAGACGACTCAGACGTTATATTCTTGAAGACGCAGCGCCCGTTGCGCCAGGCGGCCGGAAGGATCTTTCAGTGAAGAAAGTCAACAAAGGGCGTGATGATCCGTGACGACGCCAAAAGGACGGCCGTACACGTAAGGGCGAAACTTGCCTAACGTCCACACAATGGCTAGGCACTCTTTTTCAGTCACAGAGTAGTGAGACAGCCTCTGTAAGTGTGCGGCTGGCATAGGCAACAACATATTCGTCGCATCCATATTTGCGCTGAGCGAGCACTGCACCGAGACCAATACCACTGGCATCCGTGTGAACTTCAGTCGGGGCCGCCGGGTCGAAATGGCGCAAGATGGGCGGTGCCGTGAGGAGACGGCGTAAAGTTTGTTGGCAGCGTCGCAGGCGGGTGATAAGGCCGAGAAATCGACATTGGCACCGAGCAGCTGAGACAAGGGGGCAGCAATGGAGGCAAAGCTGCGAATGAAACGCCTAAAATAAGAGCAGAGCCCTAGGAAGCTACGAAGTTCCTTTGTGGTGGAAGGTTTGGGAAGTTCAATCATGGCACGAAGTTTCGCGGGGTCAGGGCGTCCACCGTCTTTCGACAAAACGTGACCTAAAACTGTTAGTTCACGGGCTGCAAAGGTGCATTTTTTTTTTAAGTTTAGCTGCAGGCCTGCGTTTGTGAGGCATGTGAAGACGTCCCGCAGGCGAGATAGATGCGTTAGAAAGGCGGGTGAAAAGATAACGATATCGTCCGGGTAGCACAGGCACGTCTTTCACTTGAGGCCATGCCAAACGGTATCCATCATTCGCTCGAAAGTTCCAGGAGCGTTACACAGGCCGAAAAGCATGACGGTAAACTCATAGAGGCCGTCAGGGGTCACAAACGCGGTTTGCGGTTTTGGCACGATCTGAAGCTGCAATTGAGACCTGCCAGTAACCAGAGCGCAAATCAAGGGAAGAAAAGAGCTCCGTGCCTTGTATACAGTCCAGGGCGTCATCAATACGAGGCAGAGGGTAGACGTCTTTGCGTGTTATCTTATTAATGCGGCGGTAATCGAAGCAAAACCGAACGGAGCCATCCTTCTTCACTAAGACAACCAGGGAGGACCAGGGGCTGGGGAAAGGCTGAATAACGCCGTTCTGAAGCATCCTGTCTACCTGTTCTTCGATAACTCGTCGTTCAGTGGCGGAAACACGATATGGGCGCTGTCGCAGAGGGACATGGGCACCGATATCAATGCGATGCTCGACAGTCGACGTGCGCCCCTAAACACGTTAGTGGCAATCGAAGGAGGAGCGAAACTCCTCAAGAATCGCAAGAAGCTTGCTTCGCTGAGTTGGAGGTAGAGTGGCGTCGATAGAGCGAAAGAGTAGGTCGGTCAACAACGGGGCGGGCGCAGGAGTAGGTGAGCTGAGGGCGTCCATGGCGACTGGCGGTGATTCTGCGGCAGCGTCGAGATGGTTGAAAACAGAATCATAGCTACACGGTGTGGATGCATTCGCCACGGCGCAAGTTGAAGGCGCTTGAAAACGGGTTGAAGACCCGCAGTGCAGTGAGGCCGGCGGAGAAAGTGACCAGGGCGTAAAGCCAGAAAGGGGCGTCTTCACTTTCCTCAAAGATCGGCAAAGCGCTGCATTCATGACAGAAACCACAGCACCGGTGTCGACAAGCACCATCACGGATACGCCCTCTACAAAAACTTCAATTAAATTGGCGGCAGACAAACGAGGCTTTTCAAAATTTGACGACTGCGCAATTCTCGCCTCGGGAACTGCGGCATCTAGTATTCCGCTTGAGTGGTCGAGGGACACCATAGCATCGGAGTGATGGAGCGGCGACGTGAAGAAGGTGAACGGCGTCCAGAGAAGGAGGTGCGCTCAGGAGACAGAGAGCGGCATAGAGGCGGCTCAGCAGGCGGTGAGTTCTGATGCTGAGACCAGTAACCGGCAAACTCAGGAGGTGTTCGGGAGACGTTCATGCGTCGACGGCTAAGCCGCGCCACATGACCTGACAAGCCGCAGAGGTAGCAGATCGGGCAATTTTCAGGCGTGCGCCAGGAGTTTCTCGGTTGGGCAGGCGGTCGATTATTATCAGGCGTGCCCCAGGAGGTTCGCAGATGAGCGCAATAAAAGCAGCGGGCTCTCGAACGCATCCGAGTGCACCACCGTTTCGGAAGCCGCCAGGCACGCCAAAGACTGGCGCCAGATCACCCGGTCGCTCACGACAGCTACCCAGTCCCTTCGAAAAACGCGCCACGATGAAGATCAACGTCCCCAGCATTTCTCGCCCGGCTCTCTTCTCTGTCTATGGATACCTCCCAGTACTCCGGCCCTCTCCCAGAAACTGCTGGCTACATATCAAGGGCCATATCGCATCTTGGAACAAACATCTCCAGACAACGGAAAATTGAGAACGGTTGAACAAATAGCTCCGAAATAGCGGGAGTGCGACGTCTCGTATTCCGTAGTGCGGTAATTTTTGTTGAGCCCCTCACGCAATCACCCGATCTCAGACTCCGCGGCCGTGAGACTGTACATATCCAGCGCCTCAAGAGATACTACGACCCCGCTGTCTAGTCCGCCCCTTAAGTCGCCAGGATGGCTCCTCTTCTATTAGGGGGCCATATTAAGGAATACGACGAGCATATACGCGGGGCGCATGGTCATCGCCTGGTGCACGCTCCTGGCTGGACTAGCTCACCTCGGAGTGCTGTTGGCCCTGCTTCTGTGAAGAAGCTGCTCAGGATAAACCCCACCTTACAATAAGAAATAATAAAGGGCCCATGATGGGACCCTGAGGAACCCCATATTTTATGAACTCCGAATCAGAGGCAATATAATGCATAACGGCAAATTCAGAACGGTTGAACAAAATAGCTCCGAAATAGCTGGAGTGCGACGTCTCGTATTCCGTAGTGCAGTAATTTTGTAAAAGTATTTCGTGTTTAATTGAGTCGAAAGCTTTGCTAAAATCCAGAAAAATTCCTGTGGTAATAATATTTGGTTCCGGGGGAAAGGAAATGGCGCGGTATCTGTCTCATATATCGTTGGACACCTGAACCACGCCGTAAGGGAAGGGATAAAGGAGGGAGTGAAAGAAGAAAGGAAGAAAGATGCCGTAGTGGAGGGCTCCGGAATATTTTCGACCACCAGGGGTCTGTGGTAAACAACTGCGTTTCTATGTTATAGGCTAACTTATCTTTAATGAATACTAGTGCAGATTCAGTTGATTTTCTCTTCTGGAAACCACACTGTGCTCCAGAGTGCAAGGAGTATTCATTTAAGTGCTTAGTTAATCTCACATTAATTACTTTTTGTACTATATCGGAGAACAGCCGGAGGACCCATATTGGACAATAGTTACTGATACAGTCGATAGCACCGCCTTTGTGAAGAACTATTACTTTAGCAATTTTCATTTATCTGGAAATATTCCGGGAGATAATACCTGATTTGTTATGTGGCATAGCACGTCAGGTAGAATTTCAGAAACAGCTTTGATTGGCACTGCTGAAGTGCCATGAAATGAACCGCTATTTTTAAGAGCGTTTATTAGGCAAACAATTTCATCTTCTGTGGTCGGTGAAGAAACATCTAGTTGTATGGGTTACATTGAATATACTTTTCGAACTGATAAGAACCACAAGCAGTAAAAGATCCAAAAGTTAAAAAATGCCTATTGAACTCATTGCTCAGAGCCGCACCGCCAAACATATCGCTATTACATCTTTAATTAAGCGGGTATAAAAGTAAGATGTTTACTAAGTAAGCTTTTTACAACGCGCCAAGTCTTTTGGGGATCATAACAGAGGTCAGCAAATTTGTTGGCATAATAGAGGATGCGTGCTTACTTTATACCGGTACCTAACTTGTTACGCTCTTTTTGTATTCCGCGCACAACGCTTTATCTCTATGATAAAAATTTGTGAAAAAGAGCATTTCAAGCTCTTCTTCTTATCAGTAGCTTGCAAGTAATGCAAGGTTTCCTGGGTCTTTTCCTTTTCTTTACTGTTACAAGGGGGATTGCGATATCATATAACCCTATCATTTTTTCTAGGAATCGTTCTGACAAGTCATTGGGGTTTCGGAGTGCTGAATGTTCGTGCTAGTCTACAGCGGCTACAAGAGATCGGAACTGTTCAATACTTCTCTTTGTTATCACTCGAGTAGTGCGTGCAGTATTTGTGCACCGACATTCTGTAGACCTCCCTCTTGGTATAAAACATAAAATAGATAAATGATCGCTGATGCCACTGGCAAGAACACCAGCCATTGTTCTATCGTTATCGCAACATAATAAACAGAGGTCTAATAATGACTCAGCCTTGACAGTGACACGGGTTGGGGCATTGATAACATTGGAGATGCCATAAGAAGACAAAATATCAACGAAAATGCCAGATACATGTCAGGAACGAAGCAGGTTGATGTTAAAATAATCCATAATTGTAACCGGAAGACCTAGTGCAGAAAGTTTTTCTAACATTAGTTCAAGCAGCCGGAAGAATTCTTCTTAAGAACCTTACGGTGGTCTGTAAACAACACCATTTATGAATGCCTTGGAGTTGACAAAAAGCGATGGAATGTTTTGGTTTAAATTTGTGCAGTCAGATATGAGTTCATACCAAAAGGCCTTGTTTAATATAAATTGCAACACAACCCCCTAATCTAGTTCTTTTGCATAATGCTTCACATCCATAACCATCAAAATGCACTAGGTCTTCAGAATCCCTGGACCAGGTTTCTGAAAAGCTGAAAACTTCAAACTCATACTTTAACGAAGAAAAAAAAACTGCAAGCCTCTTCGTCCTTGCTACGCAAACTGTGCGCATTTAGGTGGTGAAGGAAAAAGCGCTTGGTCTGCTTTTTCAATGATAAAGAAATGCTACGAAAGGATTATATGTCATGATAGAAAATACCAGCGTCAGGACTTGCCATTCTGCTGAAAAACTGGCAGCAGCAGTAAACGCTCACCCCTTATCATTACATTTTTTTCAAGGTCATGTTCATCGTAGATCCGAAGAACCTTATCGCCTTCTGCCTTACGAGCGAAAATGCGCTCATCCTTCTGCCGCACGAACGCATTTTTTTTTTCGTTTCTATCGAGCGGGCTAGCCAGACTTACCCTTTGTTTTCCGCAGTGAAGTGTTCCAGAAGCTTACCATCCGAGTCATTTGTAATGAGAACAGTACAGTTCACCCATTTCTGTTTTAGAGATGCCAGACGAAATCTAGCAGTGATGACTGAGTCCTTCACAGCCTTCGCTGGCAAGCGATACAGGGCTTCAAGATCCGAGTCCTCCAGGGATGGAACTTGTAGTGAAGCCGCTACGCTAGTCATTATCTCGAGAAGGTTTTCATGCTGTTCCTGAACGATTACAAGCACTTCCGTGTTCAGTCTGCGGTTGTACTGCTCTAATTCATTTATCGGAAGCATTATTTGCCTGGTTGCCGGATATTTAACAGTTTAAATGTTTTGTACCCTTTTCTTCAGTGCAGCCATGTCGTTCTTTTGTTTCTAAATATTTTCTAGCACGGTGTCATTCTGCTCAGAAACCAACTTAATTCATCTTTCAATTCCATATACTTTCGCAAGCCGCCGCGGTGGCTGAGTGGTTACGGCGCTCGGCTGCTGGCTCGTAAGACGCGGGTTCGATCCCGGCCGCGGCGGTCGAATTTCGATGGAGGCGAAATTCTAGAGGCCCGTGTACTGTGCGATGTCAGTGCACGTTACAGAACCCCAGTTGGTCGAAATTTCCGGAGCCCGTCACTACGGCGTCCCTCATAGCCTAAGTAGCTTTGGGACGTTAAACCCCCATAAACCATAACCAACCGTAACAATATACTTTCGCAACAAGTTCACTGAGCGCGTCGACCTTTGCGACAAGAGGACCAAGCAGAGAAAGTTTGTCATTCAGATCCTTTAGCTGGCGGTCAATATTAGCATTTTCAGTTGTTGGAGAAGCAGCTGGGCCAGTTTCATTTTTGGCGGAATCACAAGTTGGGCATTTCCACGTCGACTTAATATAGTTACCCTTGTTTCGAAAGCTCGACGCAGACACACCAGAACTTTTGCAAGGTGATAAGGATAGTTACATGTTGAGCATACTAAGCACATTCCTTCACCATTCACATCCTCATGGCAGGCTAAACATTCCAACATAGTTCTCAAATGAGGTGAATGAAGAATACAGCAGGAAACAAAACAGCACCGGCAGCAGCAGCGGGGCACAAAACGAAGTTTAAAGAAGATATTTTTAAAAAAACACCAACCTGCAAGAATGCTGCGTGGCAGTTGGAGCAGATCCGCAGAGTGCTGCCTTCCGCCTAAGCTGTGTGCAAATGGCGGCGCAGCGTATGGATGCAGCCTTTTTAAGGGCACAGGGTAAGGTAAAATTGGAAAAAAATCGTTTTTTTTTGGAATTTTAGACGTTCAATTCTTTCTACACATGTTCCATGATCGCACTTTCCTCAGAAAGCCATATTTACGGCTGAAAAACGCTTTTTCCGAAACCAAGTAGTGAGCGGCCACGCCCCCTTTCAGGATTAACGTCAATTTTTTCAACCAAAAAGTCCACCACCTGATTTCAAAACTTGTTTAAAATCAGCTACATATAAAAAATTGTCTGGCAACTGTTGTACAGCTCCTCTTTTTTAGCCTAGACAATCCTGAGACGCTTTGCACGTTTTTTCCACGTTTCTGCAACCTTCATGCAGCTGCGTCCGAGTGCTATCCCTTTCGATCAGTATTGTAAATTGTGCCGGTGTTGGTTGCTGCTGATAAGTTGAGATGCCCAGGGCAAAGAAGGCCTTCGTCAGGCGTGAATTTCACGGCAACCGCTACGCTCATCGTGAAAAAGCAAAAGGATGTCCACGACCGAATGAGATCCCGAACGCCGAACGCGCCAGCTCCTCGACATCGAAGCTTTCAAGATTTTCTCTGCGCTTCCAGGAAGAGGACGTGCTACAGAGCAGCAGCCAATATGCCTTAATGGACATGGACGGCATTTGTGCCGCAATTACACAGATTTGTGTGTGCAGAGAGTGCGGTGGAAGTGTTGAGCTCATTGAAATTGTGACAAAACGGGTAGGTGTTGCAAGCGTTTACAGTTTGAACTGTGAAGTGTGTAGTGCCGCACAACGATTTGAGACGTCGAAGAAAACTACTTCTGGCCTCTATGAAGCCAACCTCAGGTTAGTGTATGCCTTGAGGTCCATTGGTAAGGGAATGGCTGCAGGAAATATACTCTGTGCTATGCTAAACCTTCCTAAGCCGCCGACAAAGTTTGCGAAATACAATCAAGAGCTTCTAGGTCACATCGAAGCTGCTGCTCAGGAGTCGATGAAAAGGGCAGCTGACGAAGCTATACAGCTGAATGAGGGGTTAAAGACATCGCAGTTGCTCTTGATGGAAGCTGGCAGAAGCGAGGCCATACTTCCAATAACGGCATAGTCTCTGCGACCAGTGTAGACTATGGGAAAGTGCTGGATGTGGAGGTTTTGTCTAAACGTTGTCCCAAGTGCAGCATCAAGGGTACAAACAGTGACCCCCTTCATAGAGAGGTGTGCCAAAGCAACAACCAAGGCACCAGCGGTGGAATGGAAGTCGCAGGAGCACTGAAAATTTTCGGCAGGAGTGAGGAGCTTCACGGTGTTCGATACGTCAAATACCTTGGGGATGGTGACAGCAAGGCTTTTATGGCTGTGAAGGCACAAATGCCATATGGTGATTCCGTTGAAATATCCAAGGTTGAGTGCATAGGGCACGTGCAAAAAAGGATGGGCACAAGGTTACGAAGGCTAAAAAAAGGAAACAAAGCAGGAAAACTCTCTGATGGAAAGAGCCTCTCGGGCCGAGGCCGACTGACTGATGCAGTAATAGACAAGCTCCAGACGTACTATGGTTTGGCCATCAGAAGAAATGTAGGAAACCTGGATGAAATGCGAAAGGCTGTTTGGGCAACCTTCTTCCACTTATCGGCCACAGACGATGACCCATGCCATGGACGTTGCCCAAAGCGACCTGATACGTGGTGTGCCTTCAACAGAAGTCAGTCAGAGGGCAAGCCATTTTTCCACAAGGAGAGTTTGCCTGCATCTGTCTTGGAGGCTATCAAACCCATTTATAGGGAGCTATCGAAGGCTGAGCTCCTAGAGAAGTGCCTGCTGGGCGAACTCAAAATGCAAATGAGTCGTTCAACCATGTTGTTTGGGAACGCGCGCCAAAGAATGTGTTTGTTAGGCTTCGGACCCTACGGATGGCAACACTGGAGGCTGTTCTTTCATTTAATGATGGTAGCATCGCACGGGCCAACGTTTTGAAGGCGTGTGGATTGAACCCAGGGAGCAACACCATCAAGTGGCTGAGGGAAGCTGACCATAAGCGCATGTACTTTGCGGACCGAGCAACACGACAGCTTACAAAAGAGGCCCGACAGTCAAAACGACAAGCCGAAAAGCGACAAAATGACGGCGACAGTGACTACGAAGCAGGGGGCTATTAAACCAATTACTATGGAGGCGTTTCTGCGAATAAAAAATGGTTTTTCACATCTTTTTTCTCTTTACGCTCTATTATCTCAAAACAGTGTTTTTTCTTACAAAGGTACCATTATTTCCAATGCCTTTCAAGACAGACGGCTGATTTTTTTTTGCAATCATCTACATAAGTGTTGCCAACTACTGAACTAGAATTAAGCAATTTCACTGAGCAGTTATTCTGTTATGAATTTTGAAATGCGCAAAGAAAGGCCAGATTTGTGTACTACCGGAAAAAATTTTATTAAAAATCGAATTTTCAACACATTTCAAATATTCTCGTTCAGTAAAAAGAGCACAAAATTTGGCAAAAAATGGTATATGTATTATTAGGCTAATGTTATTAGTTAGTGAGAAACATGTACAACATGGCCTAAAATGCATGGGAAGTATAGGGCTTACCCTGTGCCCTTAAGCACGGCCAGGGCACCTCGATGCTCCGGAAGATGACCAGCTGGGAGCCAAGTCAGCAGTCCTTATCAGGCGGGGGGTGGGAAAGTCAGGTTCAACCAAAATACAGTGACGGCAAAATCGAAACAGGTGTATATGCAAGAATTTTGCGTGGTCCATCTACAGCGTGCTGCCTGCCGCCGCTGCTGCGTACAAATGTCCTTTCTTTCTTTCGTTCTTTGTTTTTTTCCTTTCTCTCTTTCTTTTTTCTTTCTTTTCTTCTTTCTTTCTTCTGTTCTTTCTTTCTCTCTTCCTTTTTTTCCTTCTTTCTTTGTATAAGGATCCTATTTCTTCGTACAATGATCCTAAACTTCAGATGCGTATTCCAAACGAGGTCTGATTAGACTGTTGTAAGAAAGTAATTTGACGACCGGAGGAGACGACTTAAACCAGTCTTATCAAAACTAGCTTTCGACAGGCTGATGAAGAGATTTTGTCAAAGTAGTCGGACCAACTAGAGTGATTAGTGATTGTTCTCCCATGTAAGTGAACTCTTTAAAGCTTTCCATCCATCCCAAGTAGTTAAGCTGTATGTTTTAGTTATCTGGGAGTGGTTTATAGTGGACTGATAGGGAAGCGAATGCTATTTTTTTGTGATGCGCATAAAGATTTTTTATAATGATTGTGTTACATGCCCCAGAGACCGCACCAGTCTGAAACAGCATCAAGGCTAGCGTTAGGTGCAGCTTGATCTTTGGTGGAATGAATATACCTGAAGAGCACGCAGTCGCCCGCGAGTAAGCGTGCACTGATACTTTCATCGATGCAATTGGTTAACTCATTGATGTATATTGAGAAAAAACTAGGGTCCAAGGAAACTTCCCTGTGAGACACCGGAGTTGTCGAAAAGGAAATTAGAGTGATGTCCCGTAAGGTCGACAAACTGCTGACGCATATGCAGATATGATGATATCCAAGTAATTACCCTGTTTATAATATCAGTGGAGTGCAATTTGAGCAGTAAACCAGAATGTGAGACCCTATCGAATACCTTGCTGAAACCAAGAAATACTACATCTATTTGACCGGCGTTACCAAGACCTGAAGAATAATATCGAATTTACGTTATTAGCTCAACGGAATTTTAAAGGCCTTTGCAAAACCCATGCTGGAATCGTGACAGAATGCTGTGCCTATCTCGGAATTCAGATATATATGTAGATATGATGTGATCCGTTATTTTTGAAGAGGCACTAATAAGCGATAGACGACGATACTTGGTCAACTGCGAACGATCACCTTTCTTTGTGCACCGGAACAGCACGTGCAAGCTTCGTGTCACAGGGTACAAATCCACTTGAGAATGATATCTGGAATATAACAACCCGAACCTGGGAAAGTGGTTCCGGGTAACGACGAACAAAAGCGTTCCAGGTGTTTTCAGGGCCGCATGATTATCTGATTTTGATGTTAAGTAGCTTAAAAAATACACCTTCATTAGTTATGAATTCTGGGGAAATGTCTGTATCTGTACCGCTGTCGACCAAAAACTGGCAAGGATGGTGATCGGAAAAGACAGACTGGAAGAACAGATTGAGTTCCATTGATATTTTCCGCTTGTCTGAAATAATTTTCTCGCCTATTGTGACGTGGTCAACTGGTTTACGTTCGTCTGAGCTTTTATTTCGCCCAAAGTTTTGCAGAATCATACATGATTAACTGTACTATAAACCGTTCGATGGTAACACTGCCTGTTGGTGCGAACTGTTTTTTGGGAGTATGGTTTAGATTTTTAATGATAAGATCATTACCATTGCAGTTTCGGTACCCTTTATTTTGCCTTCCAAATGAAATATTTCACGGAGCACACTCGCTGGCACTTTGAACTCTTAAAAAAGGCAAATGTTTTATGTAATGACGACAGACGACTAGTGAACGAATCACGTCACTAAAAATCACGGGCATTCTTAACAATTCTTTAACGAAGGAAATGCAGTATCATTTAGGTTGTCGGTTTTGCAATGTACGTTGTAATTCTGATGTTTTTCATGTGATTAAATTTTGTACCCTTCGCCCTCTCAATTTTATGTAAATACAAACACAGGCAACCACTTCAGACAGACACTGACAAGCGGCCTATCTATTCGTGACCTCCTGGCAGATGATCGCTGGGCATCCCACCACTGCTCATATACCATCGTTTGCTGCCAAGAACTGTTGGAAAACAGATTTCCCCGCCATTTTCACACCACATTACTTTTTCACGCTAAAACTGCAAACCCACCTACTATACTAACTTAACCCATATAAGGTGGGCCTACTGCCATATTTCAGGGGTGGCCCAACTGCCAGATATTTGGTGGAAGCATATTCCGATATTTGCGAGGCGTCCAATGCCTAACTTTTGGGCTGGACCAACTCCGAAATTTTGAGAAGTGGGCCAACTGTCAAATTTTAGATGGTCTAACATCGAAAATATGGGGGGCTGACTGCCATGTTTCTGACGTGAGCCAAATGCCGAGTTTCAGAACTGGGTCAAATGCAAAATTTCCTGGATGTCCGAACTGCCTCATGTTTGCTTGAGCGAAGTTTCTTGTTTGTGCAACCGACTATTTCTGCAGGTTAGCAGAGTGCTAAATTTGATGCTACCCTTTGCGAACTGCCAAATTTTGGGAGTCGTTTGAAATTTATCTCTGCGATTGGTTCCTGCGGGTTGATGTGACCCTGATTACGTCATATCCCCATTGACCAATCAAAAAAATTTATTCTAGAGAAACCGGGAAGTTTTTGTAAGACGAGGACCTAAATGCTATACCTTTAATAATTACGCAATTTCTATTTAGCTTACAACTCTTGTTTTCCGTTTTGATTGTTTTGTATTTATTATTGTTTGCATGTTATGTTTGTATTATTAAAAATTCACGGTTTCTTCGCACTAATTTACTTCCCACACTGCTGTAGTCCTAGGTAGATGACCTGCATGCCAAATAAATGAATTAAGAGCAACTAAAACTGTCTTCTATCAGCAGCTGCAAGAAAATTAAAGAAAACAAGTCACGTTGAGGTGCCCCTGCGTTCGTGTTTGTGCTGACCTTCATGCCTCTAAAACGACTAAGGCAGTGCAGAACTTGTAGGATGTGCAAGAGACATTTAAGAATATTTAAAGTATCAGTTTGTTAACAATCTTGGGTTCTTTTAGGAATGTAAACACATAAGATGTGTCCTCAAGTGCGTTTTCGACAAAAGGAGGAATAAGCAAGTATTTTGTCGATATATATGTCCCTCCCAGGTCGAGCCCCCAGTCTGGGGCACCTTAGGTGCTGGCCACACACTCCGCTCGTGCCGCCAGCCATTTCAAGCCAGCAGCGGTGGCGCCGTTGGCAGCTTCGACAAGGATGTTTTAGAACCCTTAGCGAAAAAAGCCGGTGCTAAAATGCACTTCGAAGACATTGTATCAATTTCATATAATTTTGCATTTTTTGTCTGTATGCTTAAAATGCAATAGGAATGCTTTCAATAAATGCTAGGTGTAATGTTTTGTACATTCTTACAAATGCATCAAAAATACATTTTCTGTCCCTTAGTATATTTATTATACATTAAAATATATTGACAATATAATGAAAATACATTACATTACATTAAATATACACTAAATATATACAATTAACACATTAGGAATTTACTAAAACTATACAATAAATATATTATATTGCTGTAAAAATACACTGAAAATACACAATTAATACATCGCTTAACAAAGGTCTACCAGTCGGATTCACCGGATGGTACTGCTCAATGTTGTCAGCAGCAGAAGTAATGACTGAACTCGCCAGACAGGCAATCCAGATAACACGCGTTGTCATCAAGAAGTCTATGTCTATGCAAGGTAACGTGACAGCACCTGAATTGAAAGATGTCGCCAGACAGGAAGTGCCGACAGAGAGTGTCGTGAGCAAACAACTGCTTCGACAAGCGTGATACTTGGCTTGGCTTATATATACCCCCGAGAGGAATCACATTATCTTGCCCGGAGAGGCGCTTTTTGTGCAGTTTGTGGGCCCCCAAATTGTCGCACAAGCGTCGGAGTGGTCGCGTTCGAATCTGCGGTCTATTGGAGCCAAACTGCTAGTCGTAACTTGCGTCAGGCATCGGTCAGGAGTCGAACTGTAAACCAACAAATACATGGGCGTCTATGGGGGAGCCGGTCGGCCTTGCCAGTAGGAGTCTTTTCGCTGGCATGTTCGGGCCCAGAGGTGCGCATGGCGCCCTTGACGCTATAATGCTATCACGCTGTCCACACGCAAATAAATAAGTGGTTATTGCCTTCCTGCTAGAAGTTACCATAAACGGATGGGGAGAGTTATCACAGTTCGCGGAAACGTGATTTCTAGAACTGGGTTGTTCCACGGTAGCTTGAAGTGTGCTGCAAATATCCTTCCGCAGACTACCCATTCGTTAGACTTGAAGTATACAATGCACGAATTAATTTCGTATTTTCGAAAGTGCACTTTAAATGCATTGCTAACATGTCATTTCCCGAAAAGCGATTTCGAGCACTAACTGTTCTACGGCAGCTTGATGTATGCTGCAAATACGTTTGCGCGAACAGCTCATTCGTTAAATTTGAAGTATACTTTTGACGAATTAATTTCATATTCACGAAAGTACACTTTTAATACATTGACAATATGCTAAAACCATATTCCTATATTTTACGTGTTTGAAACGTGCTCGAAACATGCTTTATGTGACGTATACTTCCGACGAATTAATTTCATATTTACGAAGGTACACTTTTAATACATTAACAAAATGCTAAAACCGAATAGATATTTTTTCACGTATTTGAAACCTTTTCGAAGCATGCTTTAAGTGACGTATTTTTGAAAAATTTTAAGAATATATTTCATATACCAAGCATAAAATTTCAGGAATTTATTTCCGGCGTATTTTTAGTGCATTCATTAATACAAAATATGTTTAAAACATATTATAAATATCCCGCCGTAAATTCCCAACATATTAGTTCTCGCTAAGGGAAGGGTTAGGCGTGGAGACAACAGAGGGAATGGCTTGACATTGCCATACCATGTGGAAGAGGGTTGGATGGTCCCCACTTTGGGGACATTGAGGGCGATGAAGGGGGGGGGGGGGGGGGTGTAGATACCACTGATCTCTTCCAGGTGGCTGGATGCCGCATTCCCACTTTCCGAAGTAGGTGCAAGTGAAGCCACGGAAGTTGGGTGGCATGTCCTGGAAACAAGAAGTCGCGTTTTTTACCCTTCCGTCCTCCGTTCTTCGCGTTGTTTTCGGGCAACGTCTATTATAATATCAAGGGAATAAGCAAGCTCAACGCGATAAATGGAAGCATTGTTCGGGGAACCCTGTAATTTCAGAGGAACCGAAGTAAAGAGGCATGCAGGTAGCACCATGCCGCGGCGAAGGGGTACGCGCATTGAACACTGTTCTTATCTGGTTCTTGCCCTCCGAGCGTAATTAGGACAAGTAGTGGAAAGGCGATGGGTCTAGGCATCTTAAAAACAAAGTTTCGTGTTGCAAAGAAGAAAAGCCAAATCCTCACGCTCGAAGAGCCACTCGTAATACAGCTGCCGCAGTTTCACTTTGGAATAGGTGTCGAACGACGTCTCTTCTCATCACAAGGAGGTGATATTTGTTCCTTTGTGGTGTCATTTGGCTTCCGGATGTGCTTTTAACCAAACTCCATAGCACAGCTGCGTTTTAGCTGCATAGCGCGTGAGAAATGACTGACGAGGAACACGAACGCTGCAGAGCGCGTGACAAGCGCTGTTGGAAGAAACTGAACCAAGCATCACGAATATAAGTCCATTCAGGCAAAATTTGATACATTACGAAACAGTACATGATACACTTCCTCCAAAAAGCAGGACGCGCTAAGTGAAGAACACCGTCGGCACCTCACCAGATAGTGTCGTCGCCCTCGCTCCAGGTCGGTCTAAACATGATTCGGTAAAACGGTCACTGCAAATTCGGCTGCCTGGTGAAGTTTTCAAGCTATTTTTTCTTAAATTTGTCCCTATTGATAGTATAACTTGGGCTTAGAGCACGAAAACGTGCATCACAACAACGAGCACAGTTGGCGACGCTAGCGCAACAGGACGTCATAGAGCTAAGGAGACAAGGCTCCGTACGTGCTGTGTGTAGCGACGTCCTGTCGTCTGCTAATGTCCAATTGCGATGCTATAGATCCTTATTTTTGAAACGTCGTTCTGGAAGACTTTGCTGCTCTCCTCATGCAGTTGACGGCGCAAAAGGTAGGCGTTGTCATGAGAAAGCACGACAATGTCGAAAAGACAGTTTAAAACAAAACCTAAAGCTGAAAAACCGTGCTGAGGTCTGATTTCATGCACTGCCAAAGGCTGACTTCCGGGTCATGGCGCCCAACTTCCATTGGCTTCACTTTCGGGCGCCTGATGCGGCATCCAGCACTTCTAGTTGAGCTCAGTGGTAGACACAAGTAGGAGACACGAGTGTGAAACCTGAAGATATGCAGCGGTCCAAAGACAGAATAATGCCATTGAGAAAGAGCCCGATGGAGAGAAGGACAGTACTGCCTTGCGAGTCGCACGTCCGCAAGGTACTTTAAATTAGAGTATGGGAGGTGTGAGTCACCCCTGGAGGCCCTGTCGGAGAGTTCTTGGGCTAGCGCCAGAGCGCGCTCATTACCTTTTAGCCTGCGTCACCAGGCACCTAAACAAGTTTGAAAGTATTAGAAGTGGTGAGATGTGGATGGTCGAGCAGTATTCTGAGTTTTCGAGCTGTTCTGAGCATAGTTGCGATAAACCAAATGTGAATCTATGAGAATATCAAATGGGTGTGCGTGGTGCTCTTTCAGTGCTCTTGGAAACGCTTGTACAGGTTGCGAACAGACTGCCCATCGCATCGGGCTCCACAAGTTAGGGGAAGAAACCTGTAAACAACACCTGTTCGGCATTTGACAAATGAATCATTGGGCGCGACACCGCACCCTTTCTTGTTTTTCCCTTTCGCTTTTTTTTTATAATCGCGTCTTCTTTGAATTTATAGGCATAATTGCTTTAGTTTGACGAGTGCTGAAAATAAGACATCAACAATTAACCTTTTTTCTTATATTCTTTATTTGCCGGGAGACCCGATGGAAATATGGTAGGGCAGAAACATTTTTCTTTTCATTTTCATGCCGGTTTTTCGGTGCTTTCTGGGCCGCCTGTCGCTTTACACACTGAAATAAACGAGAGCAAGCCTCGGTTACTACAGGATCCAGGTAGTCGGCACTTCTATAGTCAATTGGGAATGAACACTGTTGTCGATGCCATGGTGGCAAGACTTAGTATTTCTCAGGGAATAACTAGCAATGCAGTTTTCAACCAGTTTAGAGTGGCCTGAGTTGGAATTTACTTACTGCGATCGCGGGTGAAATGCAGTCACAAATCCAAATACTGCAGCTCCTCGCCAACGGACGCCTTGAAAGTGAAGTTCAAACTGGACCCACACCCTTTGGCAACATCGACCACCGGAGTCGCAAACCGTTCACTTTCTGTGAAAAAACAACGAATTGTTAACATCTCTGACGGTGTTATGATGCAAACATGCTGGGTTCTTTTCGACATCCTTGTCAACACACTTAAGGAAGATTTCACTCAACACGGGAAACGCTGGACCCTGTACACACACACCTGCCTTATGCGAATACAGCTTTCATTCCCATCCTACAAAGCTGGAATATAGGCAGAAACTCAAAACCTGAAGAGAAATCTGAACTGTCAGTTCAGTGCTATTGCCGAAGGCAATCTCGTCATTCTTCCCGTGAAGCACATTCTTTTGAATGAATGAACTTTATTTCCTCGTCATAGCTAGTGGAGACTGGGACTAAAGGTACCAATGATCTGCCGAAAGATCCCAGCCCCCTACAGCAAACAGTTTCGACATCATTGATAAAAGAAGGAAATACATATAAAAGGCAAAAGTACAGAATTTACACAAGTACAAACATATTACACTTGTAATACGCACTACACAGCCACAATGCACTTATATCACAACTGCACTGTATATATTCATTTTGTGACGGGATGTATGTACATACAAACAAGCAGAAATGGAACAGAATGACATTGATCAAGAAAAGGAAACAACATCGGCTAGTAGCAATGCGGTTAACGCTTTTTTGAAAGTACCCTATGGAGCGCTAAAGTCTAACAGTTCCTTAACCTTGTTTATTATTTCAGTTTACTGATATAAAAAACGTTTTGCTTTCCATAATTTGTTCTTGTTTTCGGCTTGTTTCGGTGGGTTTCGCCGTAGAAGGTGCCGAGATGTATCTGTATTGAATGTTTTAGAGAATAATTTGTTTTGTGTACTGTAAGCAGAAGCTTCTTATAATAAATTTTGTCTGCGCGAAGAAGTGAATAACGCTGGAAATAATGGAGCGGCTTCAAGATCTGCGTAACGACCATGGTAATTGCTATATATACGAAGAATGCGTTTTTGTAAAAGAATTAGCTTGTTGCAGTTCGTTGTTGTTGTTGTTCCCCATACCAAGATCCCATAGCAGAGCTTTGAATAAAAAATAGAATTGTATACCTGTTGTTTGACCCAAAGAGGAATTAGGTGGGCTATTCTTTTATTAGTACCTATGGATTTCGAAAGATCATTGCATAACCTGCTTATACGTGAACTCCACGATGAATGTTCATCAAACCATACACCTAAAATTTTTTGTTCCTTAAGCGAGTAATTTTCGTGTCATTAAAATTTAAGTTAATGTCACTATGCATGTTTTTGTTACGAGGCCTGAATAAAATGTATGTTGTTTTTTGCTGTATTGATTTCGAGGCTGTTTTTTTCTCAGCCATTCTGACAAAACGATTTAGATTTGCACTGAAGTACTTGCGCTGAAAAGCAAGTTCGCAATGTCACTGGATGTAAAAAAATACATTGGTATCATCGGCATACATTGCCATGTCTGGTGAGTCAGGTATTCGTACAATGTCATTTACGTATATAAGGCACAATCGTGGGCCCAGTTTTTCAGCCCGAAGGCAACAACTTTTGTTAAAGGCAAAATGTCAGAAGAAATAGAGTTTACCTGAACAAATAGGCTTTGATTCGTTAAATAACTTTTTTATTAAATCACCAGCAATGCCCACGAATCCCGTAGATCTCTAATTTTTGTAATATAACTTTTATGATCAATTGAGTCGAAAGTCTTCCTTAAGTCTAAAAAAAAGTCCCAGTGTAATGTGTTGTTTTTCAATGTTTGCAATTATTTTATAATACTAAGAGGGGCTTGATCGGCCGACTTATGTTCTTGAAAGCCATATTGGCAGTCTGAGATCACATCGTGTTTAACGAAAAATGACCACAGCCTGTCAAATATCACACTTTTAAAAATCTTTGAGAATATATTTAGGACAGATATTGGTCGGTAATTTGAGACTAGATCCTTCGCGCCGCCTTTGTGGATTAGTGTCACTCGTGCAGTTTTTAAGGCCTCCGGAAAAATTCCTGAAGATATTGACAAGTTAACAGTGTAATCTAGAACTTCACTTATCTCGTTTGAGACGCACTTAATCTGCACCGGCCGAATTCTGTCGGGTCCGGACGAGGCATTAGTTTTCAATTTGTCCATTAAATTCCGTATCTCTGCGCTATCTGCGGGCTGCATGAAAATAGTGCTAGTCACAGGTGTGATATCGATTGCATGAGCCACACTTTCATTACCTGCTCTTGAAGCACAAGATCCAGCTTGCAGGAAACTTTCGTTCATGCTTGTTACTTGGCTTTTGTTCAGATACGGTGTTCGTGACCTGATATTTGACTTTCTACTTGTTATTTTATTCACAGCATCCCATATCAGTTTCGGTTCATTGCTAACACGCTTCAGCAGATCCTTAGAGGGTCAAAGGTGTTCAAAGACGAAAGGTGCCGTTGAAAGGAAGTACAGCCGGAGGTTGGCTATTCATTTGCTGAATTCCCACTCAGGTCACTCTAAACTTGTTGAAAACAGCATTGGTAGTTCTTCCGTGAGAAATACTATGACTAAGTCTTGCCACCATGGCATCGACAACAGTGTTCATTCTCAATTGACTAGAATTATAAGTGCCGGCTACCTGGATCCTGTAGTAACCGAGGCTTGTTCTCGTTTATTCCAGTGTGTAAAGCGACAGGCGGCCCAGAAAGCACCGCACACCCAGCCTGAAAAGAAAAAGAACAAATTTTCTGTTCTACCATATTTCCCTCGGGTCTCCCACGGGCTAAATAATGTATGAAATACATTCATTGCTGACGTCTTACTTTCACCAACCGTCATACTAAAGCAATTATGCCCATCAAGTCAAAGAAAACGAGATTCTAAAAAACAAAAAAGAAAGAAAGCAAAATTTCTGATGTGTCGCGCACAGTGATTCGTTCGTCAACTGCCGCACAGGCGTTGTTCACAGCGTTCCCCTGTCTTGCACAGCCCGATACAATGGGCATACCGGTCGCTGCCTGAACAACCGTTTGCAAGAGCACCGAAATAATTTTCCAAACAGCAATCACCAGTCTCACCTTGTCACACTGTCAGGGGTTCGAAGTGATGCAAAATAAAAAAGAAAATATGATATGCTCTGTTGCGTGACGCTCAGGTGTTATACTCCGACAAGGATCCGACTACGCGGCAAGTGGCAGAAGCATATTTCTTCGCAACGGAGTAACGCGGCTCCGTTAGTAAACGTGCTATTTTATATAGCAAGGAGCTATATTTTCTTGGCCATTTTTCAGCGGCATGGGCACGTTTGTTTCCCTTTTATGTTGTGCCTTTAATTCGCGTGTCATGACTTTCTTTCATTCTTTATATACCTCTGGTTTTATGGAAAAGCATTATTTGTGAGTCAGGGTTCGTCCTCTGTCTTTCTTTCTTCTTGTCTTCTGTCTTTTGTGCGCTGTTTTTTCCAATACTGAAGTCCTTTTTTAGTACGTTAAATTTGCCTTGAGCTCTCTTCCATGTATTATTCAAATTATAAAATATCTTGCCATCGTGGCATCCCACATCGCTGCTGTGCTCGTTCCGTGTACTCTTCTGTTATCGTTTTTGCATTGTTTACGAAGCTTTTATTTTTAAATATAGGACTGAAACTTCAAAGCAAACTAAAAGTAGAAATTCAAACTAGGACAGGACAGCGAGCTATAAAAAGGTAAGCTATAAGCGTAGCGTCTAGATGGTAATAGAGCAAGTTGCCCAAAGGAGCAAACGTAAGTTAATTATTTCATAGCTCAAATGGGAAAGAACAAATGTACATCTTTCTACTACTTAATCCGAGGACATATACCCTACGGTCCCTTAGGGTAACGAACTGAATATCAAGTGAAAGGAAACGTAGTGGATGGCAGCAAGTAACGCGGATAGATTAAATTGTACCGGTTATGGGTATACAGAGGTCGCAGCGGAGTGCAGCTATGTTGCTGGAGATGTCGGAGACGGCCTTTTCCGGCGCTGGGCGCAAGTGGGCAAGCATGCCGCCAGCTGGTATGCTTGCATAACTGCAGTGAGGATGTTGATTTTGGTCAAGGGCACTGTAGTGGGTTTAATTCAGTATATGAACCATTATCTGGAGATTCACATATCACAGCTCTGTAACCTCCCCTAAATACTCTGCTTCGAACAATGCCTTTCAGTAGTCGCACAAGATCACTCTACTTTTGCAAAAGACAGGCTGCGCGCCGGTGACATCTAAACAGAAACTAAACTGCTGGTGGCAGAAACAGTTCTCTGAAACGCAGTAATGCGAAGCACGAGCCAGAAAGCGGTAAATATAAGTCATGCACAATAAAATCGGCGTACCACATGGTGCACCTGATTGTTTCATCGGTAATGGCGACGAAGCTACTTCGAAGCTGACCTTGAGTGCT
Source organism: Amblyomma americanum (assembly GCF_052857255.1). Taxonomy (NCBI): domain Eukaryota; kingdom Metazoa; phylum Arthropoda; class Arachnida; order Ixodida; family Ixodidae; genus Amblyomma; species Amblyomma americanum. The sequence continues at coordinate 79,998,680 of NC_135499.1, forward strand.
TTCAGCGCGCTTTCATGCATTTCTTCTTTCTACATGTACAACACCTTTGGCGTGCAGTCGCCCAACGCGCAGATAAAGATATTTGCTACAGTTGTTAATGCAGTGCAGTATATGCAGTGTGCCCACGCAAAGACTTCACTATTCCTATGTTAGTTATGTGCAAAGCTTGAGCTTGTTTTCCTTATCCACTTTCAATCAGAAACTAGAGGCCTACAAACTTTTCGTCTAAATGGCGAAATTTGTATATTTTTGAAGGTGACGAGGGCCGAAACATATTCGGGCACATATTAAAAACTGCAAAAAATCTAAAATGCAAATATGCACGAAATACACAACAAATTTCTGAAAACTATAAAACAAACAATTACACAACGCCTTGTTCGCTTCTAGGCAGGCAGCAATATTGTTCGAATCTGGTACGACAAAGATCAAAGACGGTAGTACTTCATAGTTTCATACATCCGCGGCATCGCGCACAGCTTGAAGGTAGCCTCCAGTGTCAAGCTAGACGTCCTGAGCGGCGCCCCTAAGAAAGGTTACTAAATGTGCCGCGAAGCGAACAAAAGAAACACCATTCACACTTCCTCGGAAAACCACCAGAAATAATATGGCGTGTGTTGTTAATGTGTTATTTTCAAGAATCCTTTTTTGCTTGGGCACTGTTACATTGGCTAAACAGACTGATGCATTAACGATAGTGCCCGTGGGCACGCTGGCTCACTGAAAGGAAACCCAACTTCCAATCTTGGCTTCCACTACCATGTCGACTAACGCGAAGGAATAATTGAAGAGATTATGGTAATAGCAAAAAGTGCAAACTTTTCCAGGAAATCATTTGAGCAGTCGCTGTCGAGGGTTACGGACATCCATGCAGCAGTGCCCGTTCTTTGAACTTGACAAGGAGATCATTTTTTTTGCGCTGAGCAAAGACCCAGCATATGTGCTTCATCAGCCTTCCTACATACAGCATGTGTTTCAGGGAAGCTTTTTGGAGCATTGCAGTACCATTGTTGGTGGACGTCAGAAAACAAGAGAATTATCTTAAGTAGGAAAGTCGGGAACTAAATCGTAATAGTGAACTTTTTTATTGTTACCGATATCTGACTGCAATTAGAGATTTTAGGTAAGCCATTAGTATTACACATATCTGTTTTTAACATTTCAAAAACGATATCACCCATGCTGTGGCTCAACTATTTTGAGCCATTTCATTTCTTGTGCTACAGCGAGCGTCTGCTGAGTTCGCAAGGCCACGTCCGTCAGATCGCGTCATTCCGCCGTGTACGCGCTGCGTGATAATCTCTGCCGCGGCTGTGCTGCGGGGCTTCCCGCTCTTTGCCACTTGTGGTATGTCGAAAATGGAATGTCTGGTGGCAGGTCCCAAATGAGTGCATAGTAGCATAATTAGTTCATCTAAAAACTTGATGAGTGGCAGGTACCGGTGTACTGCTCCAACGAAGCAACACGCAAAAATATATACAGCACTGTGAAGCCCCGCGGTCATTGAAAAACTGACTCGGTTGCTCGAACGTCTGGTGAAACTCGCATTCAAGCAGGCATTTCGTACTTTTACGCTTTGAAACTGCACCCAGGGCCAACTGCACATCAAACCTGTAACCAAAAATATGAAACCCGAGCTGCACAGAGGCAGACTCCAGGCCCGTGCTCATTATTACTACAGACACTACAGAGGCGGACTCGACATGCTGTACGTGGACGCGGCTCCGCAACCCTACAAGGCTATTATACCGCAGTCGGCGCCTACGAGGATAGCACCATCGGGGCCCGCAGACACTCTCCACGTCAACAACCCTGCGAAGACTGAAGGTGCGGCCACCACCTTGGCGCTCATAGCCGCCGCACAAGGTCCCAACACCACTGAAATCTGCACCAACTTCTAAGCTGTGTACCGTCAATATCAGCAAAGCATTATCACACCATCGTCCCGACGCTCTCTCGCCTAAGGACACAAGCTTGTCCAAGAGATAATCCTCACACGGGCTTCTGAGAATGCCTTGATCCCTGGTAATCGGCGCGTTCAGGTGCTGGCTCGAGAATTATCACTTCCGGCCCCGGAAGAACCTACACCCAAACCAACGCAGGAAACCTCGCAGCTCTACTCACATACCATCAAATCACCACTCATTACAAAAACAGCCAGTTCACCCTCGCACCACCTCAGTGTAGACTAGAGTCAAAATAAAGTGCGGTCTGGCAGCAGCTGCAAACTGCTACATCTTACCCTAACTCATTTCACTTGAACACCCTACCTTGACCGTCCCATTCTGCTCAACATGTGGGGCGGCCAAGGCTACACTCATGCACCACCTGTTGGAATGCCCCCAACCCATGGCAGTTCTCCCCATACCCAACCCATCCCAATCTTCATGGGAGGCAGCTCTGCGAGCTCCTGAAGCAGATGGGCAAACATGGCTAGTGACATTGCTCTCCGTGAGGCCCAGACCCGTGGATTCTCGGGCATGCAGAAACCCACCCTTAAGGACTTTTTGTTTTTTCCTTAAAATAAAGTTGTTCCTCCTCCTCTTTCTTGCTACTTTTTGTTTTTGTCTGTTTTTGCTACGGTTTGTTTTGCAGCATGGCGGCTAACGGCTATCCGTCTCTCCTGAACAACCGCTGCTGAACACGGCCGCCAACAGCCTTGCGGCTTCCTTTAGCGGCGGGTACATATGAAGTCCTCAACTGACTGGTGTGAAAGGTGCCCGAGATGGCTGGTGGCGTCCGCGCGGTTTCCTCGAATGAACTGAAATGCTCGTAATAGGCTAGAAAAAATATTTTCAACGAGCGTCTTCGCTTTCTCTCATTGACTTTTTGACATGAGGCTTCGCTTCCGTCCAATCCTTAACTTCTTGACGGCATCACCTCCTGCTCCGAAACTTAGGTACGCTTGCTGGGCATAGCAACCTGTCAGTCGGCTTGTAACGAGACACCGCAGCAAAGTCTACCTCCTTTGCGACATAACACTCCACGTGTCGAATAAGTGCATGTGAGAACAAATGATCTCACTCGTCGTGTCGCGTTGCTTTGGATGTGCCGTGTGACGCGCCTTCTGATGTGGAGGCGCGGACCCCGTCGGCGGTGAGGAAGGCGGTAAGCCGATGAGCTCCTCCTGTGGTGTGTGATTTGAAATTTTTATTCAGGAAACTGCTGCGGGATGCTGCAAAAACTGTGAGGACATTGCAGAGGAGAGATCATAACGGGCGTCGCTTCTTGCTTTTGCTGGCTCCCGTGGGCAGCGGTGACGCCTTCCCACGTAGCCTGAACGGACGAGCGACGCGGCATCTCAGACGGTGTCCACTCGTGTATCTTGAACGGCCAAACGAGGTTGCATAGCAGGTAGCATTCCATTTTTTTTCCTGACCGGGCTAGACGAAGCTCTTCGATGCGCGACGGCGGGTGTCCTCACAGGATGTGACTGGCGGTCTCCGTTATGCCGGCCGGTGGAAGGAATACCGTTATAAATCGCCGGTTACGGCCCGAGCGGTCGTATAGAATACGCTGAGACTAGCGGTGACGTGGCGCAAACAGGGCTTTGTTCAAGGCAACAAGGTTTAAATACAAAAAATTTACGCGACGCAAAGCAGCTAATAACCAAGTACATTATAGAGACAAGTGTTAAGACAAACAAATAAACCAGAAATTTAAGCCTAATGTAACGATGCAACAATGCGCAAGGTAGATAAGGCGAGCGGTATTATTGCACAGAAATGCTGAACAATTATGGGGAGCACAGACTTCCTCCCCTTCAGCCGTCGGCACACTCTTGATATATTTGAGATGAGTCCGGTTGTAACATCTAGAGAAGAACGTTCTTGATGAGAAACCTGGCATGGTTAGGATTTATGTTGAGCCTCCAAGTGAAAGAGGATAAAAAAGCCTTGAGTTTTGTTTGCAGAAAATTCTAGAATTCCAGGACAACGACGCACAGTAGATGGCTGCACTGCCATTTTAAACTTCATCAATTTAATAGGGTGCAATCATCATAAAACTCCGCTTCTTGTTCTGAAGATTTTCCAGCTGTAGTGGTTCTTGGCAGCGTTTTTTTTTTATATTTTTCACCGCCTTCTTTAGCGCACGCGCCTGTCTGCAGCCAGCTCTAGAGGAAGAAGATCGCGAGGTCGGCGAGCAGCGCCGCTTGCTCTCCAGGAGAATTTCAAGAAAGCGAGATGGCTGACAGGCAGCAGCCTGTGGGGAACGTTCCAGCCGCAGGCGTGCGTCCTCCACTCCCTGCCGCAGCAGAACCACTGGTCCAAAGGCCCCCCGTTGCCTTTCCTGGTGCAGAAGCCGAGAGACCACAGGATGGCGCGCTCGCACCACCGGCGCAAGTGCAGGCCGCAGACGCTAAGGTCGCCTTGCAGCGGGCCAGGGCTTCTAAGCAGAGGACTCGCGGCCGGGACGAAGCGGCGGCGGAAAAACTGCCGAAACCAGCTGTCGGTGCAGAGGGCAAAGAGCTATCCGTTGAGCAGCTGCACTTGTCGCCCGAGACATACCAGTCGCACCACCCGGCTGCCCCTGAGTGCCAGGCGGCACGAGGAGTGAGTAGGCTTTTGTTCACCAGCGCAGGTGAAAATTAGTAATCTCGCGCCAAGCTTTCTGATCGTAAGAATAGTGCCGATGAGTTGTAATAAAGATGTTTACAAGTGTATTGCCAGCGGCCGGCAATGTCCGAGAAAGAGAATGCGTGCAGTGTTCTCTCATTGGCTTGCTGCAGCATTTACAGACATCGGCCTGTGAAATTATCCAGCCACGTAAATTCCTTGTCCAAGCTAATATGGTAACAATTATTGCACTGAGTACTCAATAAAATTTATTTACTTTCATGTTCTCCGAGGAGAAAAATTTAAAGCATTGATCATTTACTCTGGTCGTGTTTCGTTACTATGTTTAATCTGTGGCATTTTGAAATTCTTCTCTAGGGCAACGTTAACTATTTGGGAACTCGGTGCTTCTGGGTCATATACAAATTGCGTCGCCATCCACTGCAGCCACCCCCGAGCCATGGTCGCGGCAGACTCGTCCGTCCTTCAGCCGCGACCTACCGCCCTCTGCCCCCCCTGTGGCGGTACCGGCTACCGCTACGGGGCCAACAGTCCCTGTGGGCGCCCAGGATGATGGGCCCGGTTGAGTGGCGCAGCCAGATTTCACCGAACGCGCCGAGCCTAATCGTGGTGCGCGACTACCTGCGGCCTCCTCCACAGTTGCCTCCCTCTGGCAGCCCACAGGACGACGAAGGCGGCTCATCGCGGGGCCTCATTTTTGTCGCCTGCACACTTATTGTGGTCGGCCTCTTCTTGATTTGGTTCTACCTGGCTATCAGCCTGGCCAACAAGAAGAAAGGGCGTATCCCAGCCCCCGTGGACTACTCCACCTTGGATAGCGACGAGGCAGAGCTAGACAGGGCGCTCGGCGCTATCCACACGGGCTTCTCGGTACCCGCTGCACGTCACCTTGCGGAGAACTCGTCCGTTCATTACACTCTGAGTGTCATCACAGCCGACAGCTAGACGCTTCTACTGGTTGTTATGAAGGCACCGACCTCTTGCATGAAAGAGGCGTTCTTCAATAGCGAACTGAGTGCACCTACTTTCGCGACTCTTACCGCACTGTCACTGTCGAGTGCTATAAAGAATTGTTCAGCACCCACTTTTATTTTTTTCTTTGGGGGGGGGGGGGGGGGGGACTGATATGAATCCCTCTTCATTGTGTCACATTTTGCCGCCGATTTTTGACTGTCAAAAGCCATTTGTAATTTCTCAGCATAATATTTTTCCTTGCAGCGCGTTCCTCGAGAAATGTATGGACCGCCCTATTCTAGGCATTCGTAAGTGTGATAGTCACAATTGCACAGTTTATAGCGTTTTTCCAACACTCAATTAAGGAGAATAAATTTCTCTGAGTGAGATAAATGGTTATCAAATCCAGTGAAAAAAAGTGACTTAGTAGACACACACTCCTCTGTTCCCTTTCACATCGAACACACCTGGGTCTCTGCAGACTACCCGTATGTATATTAGCTCGTATGCCTAGCACCAGAGATATTTTCCGCGCACAAGCTTACAATGAAGTTTATTCGGCACAGAAGACCGTAGTTGAGACCAATTTATGCTTTCGTTTGGGCGAGCTGGTGATTTTCTTACAACGTACGTACTTGCCCAAGGAAGACGGAGAAAGACGAAGCAACACAGAACAAACGCGCAATTTCGAACTGTTTTATTTCTTTAAAATCAACTACATTTATGCAATCGTAAGGGGTCACCGACAGTTATTGCTTTTTGTCCATCTGTGATTGCTCTAGATGGTATTAATGTACATGAGTTCAAAATAAATAAAACAGTTCGAATTAGCGCTCTGCACGCGTCTTCACCTTACTTCGTTTGTCCCCGTATTCCTAGCGCCAGTACGTATCTTTGAAAGAGTTACGCCATTATCGTCTGTTGCAGGATTTCCCATCTATAATTATTGCTGAAAGGAACGCATTGAATATAACCTCCTGATTGACCTCTGCAAAAGCGCATGCGGAAGGTGTGCAGTTCGATCCCCAGTGCTGCCCAGTACCAACCGGTGATACAATGGGTTCAAGATTTCCCGTAGTCTGGTGCTCGGCTTATTTAGGGGGAGATGATTGGGAAACGGATGATTGACTCCACATTGAGTAGAAGAAAATAACTTGTGCCATGTTCGTTCGCCACAGATGTCCTTGCGTCGCAAAAATTCATCATCATCATCATCACCTGTGCAAAAGAACCTCCTCGTAATGTCCTGCGAAATCATTACTTGCTCGTATATCAACAGCGTAACGTTGAACTCTTTTAGAATAAAGTCGGAGAATGGAGAGAAATTCTTTCCTTTGCTCACTCCAGGTATTCATATATGTCAATTGTCAGCAAATAAATTATATCTCAGAACGAGAGAAGAGACCTCAGTTTGAAAAGGCCTGACGGCTTTGTCACCTAAGCCTTTGTCGCCGTTCCGTAGCATTAGAGTAGTCCGGAAAGACACCACAACTCATGTTAAAAGCCATGTGTGCCAGAGAAATGAAGTCATGCACCATCTGTGCTTGCAATGCGTATTTAATTCTATGTGGTGGTTTAGTGGCCATGCTGCTAATCCGCGTAGTATTAGTTTCGCAGATTCAACTTCGGTTGTCCACTTGTTTGCTAAATGCAGTCGTTTGTCTGTAGCGCTAGAATAGAGATAATGGAGAGATTGATACTAGGGGCTTTCGGAAAATTGTTGAAAGCGAGTGACACCAGGCCGAGTTCTTTTTATTTATTCTTTGGGAAAGTTTCTTTACTTCAAAGTTTGTTTATTTAGCATTAGACATGAAATACAAACACAACTTCAGGAACCATACAAAAATTATTTAAGGGTCCCAACCACCGTAACCTAACACATATCATGTAGACAACAGCAAATGGCGCAGTTATTTAGCAGTAAACATATTACAGCAGTAGGCACTGGACACTAATGAAAACATCAAGTGAACATGTTATCTTTAAAAGAAAGCACAAACCAAGAAACTAAAGAATATAAACAAAGACGAATTAAATTGAAAATGTTGCATTATTTTTGTAAGGTACGAAGAGTAGGTGAGATTTGAGCGTTGTAATCAAAAGTATTCCACAAATGAGCACCCACAAATTCTAGTGTTTGTCGACCATAATTTGTGTGTATAATAGGAGGCAAGAGCCGATGTCTTGCAGTAGACATGCTGGTGCGTGGTGAGTGGTGTATGGGGGTTTAAACGCCCCAAAGCGACTCAGGCTATTAGGGACGTCGTACTGAAGGGCTCCCGAAATTTCGACCGCCTGGGGTTCTTTAACTTGCACTCACATCGCACAGTGCACGGGCCTTTAGAATTTTGCCTCCATAGAAATTCGACCGCAGCGGCAGGATTGAACCCAAGTCTTTTGGGTCAGCAGCCGAGCGCCATACCCACTTTGACACCGCGGAGCCTGTGTGTAGTGAGCGATGAAGGCGTACTGTTATTAACCCCCGTATTCTTAAACAGACCACAACTTGAAATTTCACTCGAGTTGATCCTCGAAGCCTGTTTCGTGCTTCTTAAACCCTCCTCCACTCCTAGCAGCCCTCGAACGGCGAAAATCCTCCACGCTTCCCTCCGAAAGCTCGAGGTGGCGCTGCTGCTACCTTGAACGCCTCCTCGACCGAAGCGTCCCCCCTTAACCGTGTTAAGATGGCTGCCGACTCGCTCGCCGAGTTCGCCGAACATGTGCTACGTGTGGACGAACTGTTCCACGACGGCGCCGACGATAGCGAAGCTGCAGTTGTGCCACGACGGGTGTTGCGGGACAGAATAAACCCGCTGGAGCATTTCAGCCATGGGGAGTTCCTATCCCGGTACCGGTTTTCAAAGGACACCGTGCGAGAGCTCCTGAAGTGCCTGCCCATGGAACAAAGCGTCAGCAATCGCGGTCACCCGCTACCACCGATGCTTCAGCTGGCCATTGCGCTTCGATTTTTTGGAAGTGGAACGTCCCAAGTCGTCACCAGTCACTTGGTAAATGTTTCGCAACCGACGGTATGCCGTGCAGTGGAACGAGTATCCGCGCTGATTGCGGCACACATGTTCCCTTGAACTGTGAAGTTCCCCACTACTGCGGCCGAGTTTCAAGCGGACACGACAGACTTCTACCGCCTTGGCCGTTTCCCTGGGGTGACTGTGTGCATAGACTGCACCCACATCAGAATCAAGTCTCCTGGCGGGCAACTCGGAGAGGTATACCGCAACTGAAAGGCTACTTTTCGATCAATGTGCAGGTGAGCCAATTTTTCTTTTTGAAAAACTTTATCGCAATCTAGGTGGCATTATATTGTACTAACGCGCCTTGATATTTAGAACAAACTTGAGGGCCACATTCCTTCACATTGCCCATCGTGGCTGTCGTCTTACATGAGCAAAAAAAAGAATCGATCTCTTGAAGTGCTGAACCTGCACTGCACCACTTTTAAAAATTGGAGGGTCCGGTTTAATTATTGCGTGTACGTATACGCAAACTCCTTTTATATCCAAAGCGACTGCTCTCAATTCATCAGTGATACAGGTATTTTTTGTGCAAAATTTTTGTTATGCCTCACTATTTTGGCTCGCGTTGCATAAACACCAGCACATCTATATACACTAATAAATTTATTCTCTATTTTTTAGCTAACATTGTATATATAGGAGCAATAATTTGTATTTTGCATTGCTTGTTTTACATTTCATTCTTCCTGCACCCTTCTGAAATGCCTGTATGACGCCGAGGGTAAAAATAAATAATACCATTAATGTCACCTAGCGTTCCTGTTACATGATGCACAAAATTTTCACTCGCATTGCAAGTAAACAACTTGTACCATTTCAATGAAAGGGCTAATTTTTCTGGCTCTTGTTACCTGTAAAACATAGAACCTAAGCTATATATATATTAATTGCTGAAGAGTAGAGTGATCTGACATGTAGGCACAAAAATTTATTTTCATTTCCTGAGAATATCTTCACGACAGAGACATAATATTTTATCCTCAGGCAATCACGGGGCCAAGACTTGAATTTTATGACTTGGTCGTCGGCTAGCCTGGATCAGTTCATGACAGCAGGATTTTCGACAACAGCCGTGCACGGGTCCTCTACGAGACAAAGCGAGTTCCCGGGTTGCTGCTGTGAGACGCAGGTTATCCCTGCATGTCATTTTTAATGACACCTCTGGCAGATGCGAACTCGCCAAATACCCCAGAGGGCAGGTAACTACAAGAGGGAAGGTAGCACAATAGTTTCTTTGATTGAAGGCAGCACAAATGTACGAATACCATCTTGTTTTGTTGCTGTACTGCTCCGTAAACACTTTACATCAGAGTGGAATCTTCATTTTTATTTGTTACCGAAACACAAAATTTTTCTATGCTTTCCCATTTTTTCATTCAAGTTCAACAAGAATTCAAAATTCAGATTTATTATAAATTTGCCACCAGTTGACGGACAACGCCCCTGAAGCTGTCTTGCAACTTTCCGAGGCGTGCAAATGTGATGACACCTTCATTTGTAGCTGCAGAGGGGCCACTGAGAAAGTAATGCGCAGACGGCTGTGCTCTTCAATTTAGCACATCTATACAAATTTTTACTTCAAACTGCTCGTCTCTGACGCAGGTATCAGGCGGCCCACATCAAAACGAGAAATAGAGTGGAGAGGGCTTTTAGAGTATGGAAGCGCCACTTCCCATGCCTAGATATGGGCCTCCAAAACCGCCCTGAGCGCTCAGCAGTTATAATAACTGCTTGCGGCGCCCTTCACAATCTCGCCGTTCTACGGAAGGACCCGGAGTCACCTGCTGTGGCCCACCCCGTTATCCAGCAGCCACGGCCCAGCGTTAAACCACAGCAGCTTCATGTGCCGACGCAGCTTTCTGTCGACACAGTGAATGGCTCTCGTGTTCGGGTGGGGCTTATAGTCAGATCGTTCCGTTAAATGTCCCGATTACCTTCTCGATAAATGTACACGATACTTTTCTAGTGTTAGAGAACCGCTATTTTTATGGCATTTGCAGTGTTTTTGTCTATTTCTTTAACTGGGTTCTCTGATAGCATGTAATGTCATCGTCAGCTGAACTTCGTCCACGGGAGGACGAAGGCCTCTCTCGTGTCTTTCCAATCAACCTTGTCCGGTGCCAGCTGCGGCCACCTTGTTCTTGCAGAATTCCTAATCTCATCAGCCCACCGTACTTTCTGCCGCCTTCTGCTTTGCTTACCTTCTTTCAGGATTCATTATGTTACCATTGGCCCAACATTTATCTTTAATTCACATTACATTCTCTGTCTATGCCCGTTTCTTCTTGATTCCAGCTTGGATATTACCAACTCGCATTTATACCCTCATTCATTCTGCACTTTAACCGCTACTTCTATCATTTTTCTTTCCGTAGTTCGCTGCACTACATCAGCCCTATAGTATAGGCTATCCCCACAAGATATGGCTGTTGAGGAATACTAGTAAACTGCCATTCATGGCTGGAGAGTATCTGCCAAATGTGCTGCACCATCATTCTTATTCTCCTAGTTAGATTACACATGTGGTGCAGATCTGTGGTCAATATGCTTTAAATAGGTGCATTTACCATACAACTTTCAATGCTTTACTGCCCCTTGTCAGTTGTTCCGTTCCGAGTTTTAACATTACTGATCTCAATATTCATATTTACACCCACCGTTCTGCTTCCTTTGCTTGTCTTCGATCATGTTGGGAAGTTTGTCCTCAGCTACTTAGCAGTGAAATATTTTTAGAAAATCTGAGATTATTAAGGCATTCGCGTTCAATTTCATCCACAGTTGTTTCCTCTCAAGTTCTTTAAAGATATCCTGGAAGCACGTGGCGAATAGTACTGGGGAGAACGTGTCTCCCTGCGTGACACCCGCCACAACTGGTATTTTGTCACCTTCCTTGTGAACTATTATGGCACCTTCCAAATTCTGCCAACGACAGATTTTCGTTTGGCCGCTTCTAGGCTACATCCCTATTTTGCTGCTTGATCCTTTCCATATTATATTTACTTGTTCTGTTTATACATGTGCAGTGTGTTATATAAAGAACATTGTTTTTGAGAAACTGAAGGAACAAGCAAATACTGTACGACTGCATCAAAATGATGACAGTGTTGGTAATTGTACACTTTGAGAAAAATATGTACAAGTTAGTTTTATTTCTCCATTTAGCGCTTCATTGCTTCCAACTGCCATTTCCTGATCTCAAAATCAAGAGAAAGCAGCTTGCGCTGCATTTTGTTTTTGAGCCGCTGCTCGGCCATCTGGCTCCTTCGGAGTTGTAGGTCCAGTTTATGCAACTCTTCCTTGCGCCGGTCCTCAGCTTCAATAGCCTTGATTCTGGCTGCTACTTCAGGAGCCTGTGTTCGCTCCACCGCAGCAACACGAGGGCGACCTGCCCTCATGCGAGCAATTTGTGCTGGTGCGATGTCCTCAGACACGCTCTGACTTGGCACGACAACTATTGGTCTGCCTGCAGTGAGGCACTCTTCCTGAATAGGAAGTGCATTTTCATTTATTGGTCGGCTGTTCAGCCATGGTGACGGTGCTGCCTGCCTTGATATGGGTGCAGGAACCTCGCCTGCAAAAACATGCACACACATACAATACATTCATGAGAACTCTGTATTGCTGAGACAAAATTGGTGGGCTCTTATGCTTACATACATACTACTGTGATATGACATGCAAAAAACAAATAAGACCATAAACAGGGGCTATTCAGACCATAACAGGGAACCAAAAACAAATTATTTACATGGTCACTAGTGTAGACATCTAAAAACAAACTTCTCAACATATATGTGACATGGTGAAAAATGGACTCAGTACGAGCCCGCCAAGAAGTACTGAAAATTATGTGGCCCGCCTGCTTGAGACCATGCACATACAACGAGCAGAAAATAACTAACGACTGCTGCAGTGCCGCTCGATAGCCAAGCACCAGTTGCGGATTGAATCTGGGATGCTGCGCCCACATATCGACAAGTGCGAGGAGTTGTGTAAACGCCCGTGTACTGCGGCATCTAAGCGGGCGTTAAAGAATCCCTTGCAGCTGAAATTAATCAATAGCCCTCCCCGACAAAATCTTTCTCAGCCCAGGTGCAGGTTTTGGACTTCATGCACTAGGAAAACTAACCCTGACAGTTGTAACTAGTATTTAAAGAGGGCAGCCTTACTTACTGGAAAAGTCGCCTTGTCTTGGTTCGTTGCCGTTCACCATGGCCTCCAGTAGTGCAGCAGGTGGCAGGAACAGCACTGCCTCGCTGACATGGGCCCTGTGGCTGTCAAATGCATTTGGCAGTCTTGTCGTCATATGGTCAGCGACTCCACCAACCAGCTCTGTTGCCGGACTCATTGGCCGGCATTCAAGAGTACTACCACCTGCACCAAAATTCTTAATTGTGCATCTGCTACAGCACCATCCGTGCAGTGAAACACACTGCGGTGAAGTGCATTCTGTGCGCAGCGCGCAATGCTTGAAAAGAAAAACAAACAAAATCGCTAACCAGTACAGCACACACCAGTAATGTTTTGCCCAAAGTACTACGGAGATTTTTCACAAAAATTCACAATAAGAAAAAAGATTGCACTTATGCTTAAGGACGGAAATGCGAAAGCCTTCTCTTTTTCTTCCTTTCTTATTCCGTTCATTTTTATCATTTTTTTTCTTTGAAACTTTATTTTTATTTCATTTATTTATTTTGTTTTTGCTTGTTTTTCATTTTTTAAATTTCAGTTTTTTATACTAAGTAAGCTAAGTAAGCCTTGTCGTGCATTTACATCGTTTTTCATTGAATCGGTCACACAAAACCTGATTGAAACACAGCAATTTTTTATTTCATTATTTCAATTTAATTAACTAATTACAATTCATCAATTAAACTTTTCCGGCTTGAAGATCTACTCGCGCACCGCCTAACTCAAACTTTCTCATATTTATCTCCACAGAACGACATAACCGTGCGACTAGAATTTGCGGACACGTTTTGCTGACGCGAAGTAAGCACGTAATTTATTAGCATTAATAAGAAATAATGCCAAATTGTTAGGATTAAAATGATGTCAGAAGATGAAACGTGCGAACATGAAGGAAAATGTATGGGACAGTTTTTGAATGTAAAACTGTTTCGCTCACCTGTCCGAAAGATTTCCCTTGTTTCTTCAGACTTCTTTTTCCACCGGGACTTCATATTGTCCCACAGTTTTCGTAGCTGTGCTACACACACAGTGCCTGTGCCGGCCAAGCTATTGTAACCTTCGCAAAGTTGAGACCAGGCTTCGTCCTTTGCCTTTTATGCGTTGCATATTGCAATCACTCAGTTCAGCCCTTGGGCGCGTCCGGGCAGCCACCAAACCACGTGACGTGACGTCACGACAGCCGGAGGAAAAGCTGGGCCCCAACTCGCGCGGTCGCGCGCGGCCGCAGCCACCACCTGAATCCCGCTCCTCCCGCAAGGGGCGCTGCGCCGGCGCGTGACGTCAAGGAGGAAAAGCTGGGCCCAACTCGCGCGGTCGCGCGCGGCCGCAGCCACCACCTGACTCCCGCTCCTCCCGCTAGGGGCGCTGCGCTATGATTGACGTCGCGGCATATGTATAAAAGAGCTGCGCTCCTTCGCCGGGACAGTTTTATACCCCTGTCACACGGGCATTTTGAGGGCCCTCGAACCGATAGTCGATCGACCCAAAGGCGATCGAGCGCTGCTACACGGGCAGTTTCAATGGCGATCGAGTCGATAGCCTATCGAGTCAACGGAGCAGCACGGAACTCCATCAAGATATGCAACGCATTCTTGGCTTAACCAAGCTAAGCCTGGCCATTTCTTTTTCGAGGTATTGTCCGTTCGTTTGTTTTCTATCACGTCACGATACTTCACCATAATGTTTCTAAACACGTAGCGTTCATCTTCGGCGAAGATGAACGCTACGGCGAAGATGAACCGCGGACATGCGGGTCGTTTCTTGGCGCGCTGGGAAGCGTCCGAAGCGGATGCCGATGGTATCGTGCTGAAGTCCGAAACGTGGAGATCGGACATTGTGCAACCAAAAAGAAAAAGAAGGGCAGACACAAAAACACGTACACACGCGAACCGTCGAACAAGCGCAAGCACAGACACTTCAACAAAGCTGCACAAAGCGAGTCAGGAGCATTGCAAACGGACGAGAACACGCGGCGAGCAAGCGGAAAAAGGAAAAAGAGACCGTAACAAAAATGCCGCGCCGGGCAGCTGCGACTGCTGAGGTTGCCAGACAGTTAAAGAAAACTGGTTATTTCTTCTAAAAGTACGTTTTTTTTTATGGAGAAAACGAAAAATAAGCATTTTATTTGTTCTTCCTTGCAGTTTACCGCTAAAATAGAAAAATGAGTTCTAAATCATCAAATAGGTGGTGTTATATATGCATAAATTTACAACACTCTCGTCATCAGCAGTTTCTTTCTCGTCCTCGAAAGTACCGGAGTGGAGGAGGGCTACTCGGCCAGCTTCTCGATGGAGGAATGTCCGAGGTGTGTTCAAGAAGCGCGACTGCTCCTCGGGCCGAGGATGAGCGCTCTCCTCCACTCGCAGGAGTGGAGGCGCAGCGTCGAGTGGAGGGTTGTTTGTGAATACGGCGGTAAATTTAGAGTGTTCTGAGTGATATGATTAACTAAAGAAACGGTATTTTAAGTTATTACGTCGTACTTGTTTAGGATACCCAGAACGGCTAATAATTCATCCGGATGTGCCTACTGAATATTTTGCGCAACAAGTCGAAGAGCTCTTTTTTAAAAAGTATATACCTTTCAGCCCTTCTCACCACAAAAACTACTATACTGAAATTTACTCATGTTTCAAATACACTTTCAGAGAGCTCCAAAGCTATACCTAATTTAAATTTTGCTTAATTATTTGCTCACTGCTCTGCTCTTTAGCCACTAATCTTTAAAGCGCCTTTAATGTCATCTACCGCGAAAATGTTGATATTTGCTTCGCTATGTCTGAACGTTAGAAAAATAAAGTTATAGTGTTAGAAGGGAGGAGCAGTTTACTCTAGACAGCGAAATTTTTAAAGTTGTAAAACTTCTGTTTAGGGCAAGAAGTGACTGCCCAAGTAGAGTGTATTCGGCAGGTACTCTCAGATCATGAATGGAAATTACCCGCATACCTAAAAAGAAAGGTAAATAACAGCTTTATTTTGCCAACGCTCAAATATGGGCCTGTAACGGGGGGGGGGGGGGGGGGGATAACGAAAACTAATGAACTATACCGCTGTTATAATGGCGCTCTCAAGGGCAGTTCAGTTGACCGTCAGTATAGCTGAACGGCAGTTAGTGGTGTTACAATGGAGCGCTAACTTCCGTTTAGATTTCAATGGCCTTTCAGTTCGGCAGAGGACGGGGCCAGCAGTTGAACGTGTCAAATGAAAAAATGGCGTTCAATAGACGTAGCCCACGAGATTCTGCAGGATATTCTCAAATTCAGGGAATAGTTGTCCCGGCTTCTATATGTCCCAATCTACAACTTGTACTAGTCGATTTAGCGTAAGTATTGAAATCTGCTAAGTCGCACCACAAAAGCAACGGCTAAGTGATGAAGCCAGACGTGCCTCTCCTGGATTGTCTCAGCACCGTGTGATGCTTGGCTGTAGCCTACGCAAAGCAGAAAACTGGTATTGCACAACCTAAAAAGAATAGCGTCCAAGTTCAAGGTGTACGTTCTGTTCAGGGCACCTTGTGAACTGTCAAAACTGTGCGCTATGGTGAGCGCGAAAGAGAAGAAACGTCAGCTACCAAAAAAACAAAGCAGAATGCACTAGAACATTCTTTCTGCACTTGGGTGACGCAAAGAGAATTTACTTCCTTATTAAAAGTGTACTCCACCTTGAAGGATAGATCTAAACATATCACCAAACATGCTTTGCAATATTCATCGCGCACTACAGGCGTTTTTATAGTATACACCTGAGTTGTGGCAGAGCTTACATTGGCCAAATGGGGCGCTGTCTAAGTGACAGGCTCAAAGAACATGCGTTATTCCTAAGAAACGGTACGGCTCAAACCTACCAGCTCACTTTAACGAATGTATGGAACATGCTCCTCTTCTTCATAAAACAATGCTTACGGTTCCAAGGAACGAAAAGTTATGAGGAGAAATCTTGGAGGCAGGAGGAGCAAAAGAAGAAAGAGAAGGAACGGCAGGGACGAACATTTGTGTTCAGATAACCTGCACTGCTATATCCCGGAATTATTCCTGCTGTGGGTGCGGCTCCGCCAGTGCCGCAACTTGGCTCAACACCTGGTTGTTCACCTGGCATTCCGTCAGGACTAACTCAGCAGGCCATACCTGCTGTGCAAGCCCTACCTGCTGCCTCGAACCTGGTGTCTTGCACTCACTCTTCTCCTCCAGCTGCATCAGGACTAGCATTTACAGATCCTCATGGACAACATATTCCTGATTCTTCGAACTCAAGCCGGGATCTGCCGCTACCTTCATGTCAAGACGACTTTTCTTATTCGTCAGATTCTTCTACTGTCATCTACATGAACCCTACTGCGAAGTCCGAAGAAGGGTCTGAGAGCTTTATTCATGTTCCTTCAAAGCGCCGTCGCCGCTCAAAGTGGTCGCTTATGAGTGAAGACACTCCGAATGCACCTCGAACACATAGGCACTAACTTATGGTTGTCATCAAGCCATTTGATTCCGGGAACCGCATTACTGGCTTGAATCTACCGACTTTGAGGCAATTAGAATCTGTGGCTCCACACGACGTTCATCAAGTTCGTCCCAATGAGCGCCTAAACCTTTTTGCAGTTCACATCCATACAGCGCACACTACTGAACCCCTCTTGCAAATAACAAGCATAACTGGCGTTGCAGTTCAAGCCTACGAGCCCCATCCCAGCAACTGCGGCGTGGGTGTAAGTAAGGGTTTCTCCTTGGACCTTCCTCAACCAGATATCTACTCAGCGCTGCTACAGAGAGCTCCGATTAAATCTGTCTCACGCCTTGGAAACTCAGAAACCATCCGCATTGTATTTGCGACAGAATCTGCTTCGCAATATGTTATTCTCGGCTATACAAGGTACCGTGTGTACGAGTACATTCCAACACCACGGCTGTGTACCAGATGTCAGCGCTTCGGCCATGTGGCTAGCGCTTGCCGACTTGCCTTGCGCGGGGGCAGTCATGACTGAAATTAATGTGCAAGTGATAACCCCGGCAAGTGATAACCCCATGCGATAAGCAGCATGAGGCGACGTTTTTTCTGAACTGCCTGCGAAAAAGAAAAAGCTATCGACAATTACAAGAACTCAAACAATACAGACTATAAGTCAGCAAAAACTGCTCTAATTGAGCAAAGCCAAATCCGGGGAATTCGCCGCATAAAAAAAAATACATTGCCGGGGAAGAAAGCTCCTAAACCGCCGGACAAAGAAAAAGCCAGTGACCTGCGCATTGAGCACGTGGTAGAGTTCCCTCCTCTTTCACTGCGACAAAATCTTGAGCCACCTCGGCGAGCACACAAGAGAGCTGTCCACGGTCTGATTTCCGACAGTTTGTTTCAAAGTAGCGTTTCCCGATCATTGCCATCTTAGAATCCCGTCTGCGTACTACCATCTCTCTTTCAGGCTATGCCGTTCTGAACTCTATGACAGGTGCTAACATCAGCTAAGTTTTTTTGGCTGTCCGGAAAGACGTCACCTCCATTCCAGAACGCATACCTGCCGACTCACGGAATGAATATGTAGCGGCCACCGTCAAGGTCATGAACCTGTCCTTCACAGTGATCGTCGGGTAAATACCCCTACGTGTCAACTTTGACGTTGGTCGGCTTCAGAGCATCGTACGCAGTGCCCCTGCACCGCACATCATAGCGGGAAAATTCTTCGCACACCATCCTGATTGGGATCGTCATCCAGAGGACGACAGTTATTTGATTTCGCACAGTGCAACAATTTCAACTTCCTCAATAACGGCCAGGCATCTTTTTATCAAGGTACAAGATCCAGTGTCATAGACGTTTCGATTATTTCAGCGCATCTGTTGTCTGCCACAATCTCAAGTTTCGATATAGAATCTCATGGCAGCGATCATCGACCTACGTACATTGAGGTCGGTGGTGCATTTTTAATTTCACAGCGGCGTGTGGTGCGCTACATGAATTAAGAAGTTTTCGCTGACAAAGTTGAAGAACTGGAGTTCTGAAACCTCGATTTATAAAGCGTCATTGATCCTGTAGCACGTGCTGAAACGTCCAGCACTAAGGTTACAACTCTACCAAAGGCGTACTCATCTGCAGATGCTGAATATGAGAGACTTCGAGCATTTCGCCGCAGATCACAAAGATGAGCACGCAGTACGAGTTATAGAGAAGATATCAGCATTGCTGGGCGCGC
The DNA here is from genome assembly GCF_052857255.1 of Amblyomma americanum. Classification (NCBI taxonomy): domain Eukaryota; kingdom Metazoa; phylum Arthropoda; class Arachnida; order Ixodida; family Ixodidae; genus Amblyomma; species Amblyomma americanum. Next base: position 80,017,612 of record NC_135499.1, read on the forward strand.
ACAAAAATGTGTTCAACGTCATTTGGACAAGCTGGTAAGACGGGAATGGCGATCCTTTTGTGGGAACCTTGATCCCAGGAAGCCTCTTTTTAAGGTATGGAGCATTGTACGAAGCCTCAGTAGTCAGTCAGCCCACCCCACTAAATTCTTTTGACAGCGTTGCTGTAAATGCTAATATTATTCGTCTCGATGCAGCGGAGGCTTTATGTTCTAAGATCACTCCTCGATTAACAGCCAAATCGGTGTCATTGCCTCTCCAAAGCTTTACCCCTACACCTAATAGTGCCCTCCTTGATGAACCGTTCACTATGAAAGAACTTCTTGCGGCTTTCGCAGCTACCAAAAAAAAAATCGTGCCCAGGACTGGACGGTGTAGGCGACACTGCCCTTTCTCACATGAGAAGTAAGGCCAGGGTTCAGCTGCTCACACTTTATAACGCCTCCTGGGAGACCGGCTGCCTTGAAACATGTTGGAAGCGTGCGCGTGCGATACCAATCCTCAAGCCTAGAAAACCATCAATTGACCTAAACGATTACCGTACCACTGCGCTTCTAAGCTGCGTCGGAAAACTGACGGAAAAAATCGCACATTCCCGCCTTACCTTGGACCTGACGAAGAGGGGAATTTACCCTTCGGACTTGTCTGGTTTCCGAAAAGGCCGGTGCAGCATTGACAACCTTATTGCCATTACCATTCCTTTCAAACGCAGCAAATCAGCGCTATCTATGATCATTGCTGTGTTTCTTGACGCTAATGGAGCCTTCGATAACGTCACACATGAAGCAATTCATTCAGCCTTACAATCAATTCGAATTGGTAGACGGATGGATGAATATGGCTGCATGACTGTCTGCACGAAAGATCGATTTTATTGTCAACAAATGAAGGTGACACAATTCTGCATCAAATATCACGCGGAGTGCCTCTGAGGGGGGATTTTAAGATTTTAAGTCCTTCCCTTTTCAATATCTCACTTGTTGGCTTGTAAAAATGTTTGCCTCCTACAGTTGAAATCTCTCTTTACGCTGATGACATCTGTCTATGGCGTTCCGGACGCAACAGGCGTATTGTGCATGTCCGACTACAGCGGACAATAGGCTACATCGAATCATTTTTAAGTAAGCGCGGTCTCGTGATTTTGCCAGGTAAAAGATTAGCAAGTGCATCTTCGAGGCGCGACCTTTCGCGCTACGTGCTGAAAGTTGCTGGCGCCCCAATACCATACGTCATAAGCCATAAATTCACAGGGGTGACATTTCACAGTTCACTGTCACGGTCCCCACATGTACGGCAGCTTAAAATGAAGCTCTGCTCTTACGCCTGTATATTTCGTATGCTCTCCACCACCGGATGAGGCTGTTCTACACCTTTCCTTTATCATGTCGCCCTCAAATTCTTTGCCTAAAAATATCGCGAAATGAAAATTCATCAAAAGCTTTAAGCTTTAGATAAATCTAGCTTAACACCCTTTTAACCGTCATGAGATATTTATTCACAGACTAATTTGGCTACGGGCCTGCATATGGTTTAATAGCGCATTATCTTGACGCCGTGGTGGAGGCCTCCTGGTTCTACCAGTTGACCATGCTGTAAGCTGCATCAGCATGACACAATCACGCATAAAAGACAGCTTCTATGAACGAAAGAACAATCTAAGTTCCGGCCCTGAGAGGTTTCCCAATGGAAAGTTGAAAAAATAAAGTTGAGATAACTGCTAAGCAATCAGTGCGCTTCTATTTCTTCCGCCAAACAATAAGGACAGGAGGAAGAGGGTGGCTCAAGTAAAAGTAGTTCCCTCTTGACGAGCTTTGAGCCCCTTGTTCACATGGCATAGAGCAATAGTTTAGAGTAAACGCACATGTTTATACAATACAAACCGAGTAAGAGGTATATCTGATACTGTCACAAAATTCGTGCCTGCCTGGTGCTTCTTTTACGTTTGCGGCAGGGGTAGCCACGGCGCGTGGGAACGGCTGACTCATCGCGACGCTAGAGGGGTAACTCAAAGCCTCTCTGCCCCCTCCTAGTATTGTCGCCTTGCAGGTGGAGAGCGCTTACGAGTTGGGGAAACCACAGAAGCGGGTTGAATGCCCCGGCATCCCTTTGGCTCTCACACTCCTTCCCCCTCGTTGGGATTAGGGTTTTATGCCGAATTCTTTCGACATTCCTTCGTGTTTTTTTTTCTTCCCTTTCAAGATCTGCATTGCTCTGTAAGAGTTTTTTTTTAGTTTTTTTTATTTCTCACGCGAACGCGGCGGCGGGAACGCCGTGCGCTGGGCAGTTGGTATTGAGATTTCGGTGCGTGCGGTCGTGAGTGACGTCAGCCAGGGAGGTGGTCGGCAAGCGAGCCTAGGCGGTGGTCTGACGCGTAGAGCACGGCGACGGCGGCCCCGAAGACGCAACGCCCAAGTCCGCCCGTATCCGCAAGCCTCCATCATCCCCGCGACGAGCAAACTCAGCCCGACGCTCCCTGCGACCGGACCTTGCCACTCGGCAGCTAAGCCGCCGTTTCTCCCCATTATCTTGAACTCTTTTCTTTTTCTGAATTTTTGGTTGCTGTGTTCTCGTTCTAATCTTTTCTATGGTATTTCCTTCTCATAGCATTGTTGTTTTCTTCCTTGTGTTAATTGTAGTGTTCGCGTATTCATTTTGTGCTTGTGTTAATTGCGTTGCGTCTGTGCACGGCGCTACTTAGTTGGGCATGGTTGTGTAACGTTTTGTTGTTGTTTCTTGCCCAATTAAAATGAATTGCTTCGAACTAATGTACGTCTCATGCCTCTGGTCAACGGCTAATCAGGCGTGGCCGCTATCGCATGTCAGCAGTCGAACCTCATCTTTTTCACGCGGGTTAGAGAAGTTTGTCGCTCCTCCACCACAAAGATTACGGAGTGTGCAGTGATGGGCAGGCTGTCCCGGTTAATTATAACTTCGGCGCAACCAACCATCAAGCCTCCCATAATATCCTGACAGATACAAAATATTATGTAGTAACTCTCGCGCTACGCAGTGATCAACAGTCGAAAGGACACACAATCTCACGTGGGGGAAAATCGAGGAGAGAGCCTCCACGTTGCTGTTTCGGAAACTCAAGAAATTCGGTCTCCACTCCACAACCCGAGTCTCATTTGACTGTCCACGGCTAGGACAAAAATAGGAACGACAACAGCTTCAAGACATCTTCGCTTGTGGAAGTCGGACGCATGGCACATCAATCTTTCCTGAGTTTTTTTTTTCCTTTGTTCCACCACGCACAGTCAGCGCTGTGTATCTGTGCCTTTATGCCTTAAGCAGGGGACACATGTACAAAATATGGCCGGCGTTCCGCACCTCTCGACTCTTGCGATCTTCCACCCCACTGCAAGCAAGGGCACCCTGATCGTCAAGCATCGACGCGCCGCTCGGCTCAAGGTCCGGCCACAACCGATGGCACACTTTGCTACCGCGCAGCAGTGCCTGAGCGCTGCTTGGCTTGGTGCACATTCATTTCGTTTCAATTATTTTTTCCTTAAAGGCACGAAGGCATTAAATAAGAGGGGGGAGCAAAATTACGGTCAAAACAGAGAAAGAATAAATTGATAAAAGAGAACAATAACAAGAAAAAGTGCACACTTAGATGATTTTGTGACGTGTATCCAATGCAAAGTGGAATGCACAGGAAAAAAGTTATACATGGAACACTCAATCAATTATAGAGAAAAATACAGTGCACAAGGCATGACATAAAAAAGAAAAGAAACAATAAAGAGCTGTTCAAAGTGCCGAGGTGAATATGGCAGGAACTTTTTGCCCTCATGAAAAATGGTCGATTAGATTATCCCGGAAAGATTTGCGGTTAGTGCATGATGCGATGGTATTTGGCAGGCCATTCCATAATCCTATCGCGTCCAGAAAAATGATGACTTTAGTGCAAAGGTGGGACAGTTGATGCGTGCAATGCTACGGTCAAGGCTTAGGCGGCTAGTCGTCCTGTGCGTGGGTTCTAGCTTTTCGTATCTCGTGCGTGGGTGATAATAGAAATGATGAAGAAGGCAGAGGCAAGATATAATGCGGCGTGACTCGAGTGATGGAATTGCAAGGAAGTGTTTCAGCGCGGTGATACTGGTTTTCCTTGAAAGCAGTTGCCGGTGTTATCGCAAAGCCCTTAACCCATATTTACAATCAAATGCTATCCCTTGGTGTTTTTCCACAAAGATTAAAAATTGCTTGTGTTATTTTAATACACAAAGGAGGTAAATACAATGAGTTGAACAATTACATACCAATCTCAGTCTTATCACTCTTCTCCAAATTTGCAGAGCGTATCCTATATAAACGATTTAGTACCTTTTTATTGTCAAAGAAAGTTATCGTCGAACCGCAGCACGGATTTCAAAAAGGAAAGTCAACTGAAACGGCCCTACTGCGCATTAAAGACAAAATAATTTGTAATATTGAAGGTAAGTTATTTACAATTGAAATTTACTTAGACTTTCGGAAGGCATTTGATTCTAAACAGCACCATATTTTGTTCAACAAGATCGAAGCATACGGCTTTAGAGGTATCACACAAAGTCTTATACGAAGTTATCTACATTCGAGGTCCCAGTTCACAACCATACACGGCATTGCATCGGGGAAAGGTAACATTAAATACGGCGTTCTCAGGGCTCTATACCCGGCCTGTTGTTATTCTTTCTCTATATAAATGACATCGTTAACATTTCGTCAGCGGGAGAAGTGCGGCTGTATGCTGATGATACAAGTGTATTTTTTTTCCGGGGAGAGCCTTGAGGAACTTGAGGCCACGTCAAACGCATGGCTGCATGAGGTCAGTTTATGGGTATCAACAAACAAGCTTCAGATAAATACAAGAGAATCAAAATACCTCATATTCTCTTCAAAAAATGAGCCCAATGACTTCAATATAAAAGTGAACTTTAATGATGCATTACTTGAGCCCGTAGATCGTCATTCATTTTTAAGTGTTACTTTTCAGTCGAACCTAACGTGGTCTTATCATGTAGAAAATATAAGAATGAAAGTAGCGAGTTGTATTGGAATGTTATGCCGCCTTTGTAATCTTGTCCCTCCCAGGCTCAAAAACAGCTTTATTTTTCACTTGTGCTCTCACACTTTAATTACTGTGCCTTAATATTGGGAATCGGAATTAAGACTGATAATGATAGACTAGGTGGAATGTTGGGCGAGTCGGTATTGATCCATGAGAAAATTATCCTTTTTTTATGATAGACTATCTGCACTGCAGCGAAGGGCGATTAGAACACTATATAAAGAAAACGTACACCCTGTAACCCTAATGAGAACACAAAATATTCGACCTTTTCACGAATTATGCATACAGAAATTATCTGCGTACATATTTTCTGAAGTATCGAGCAATTACAGTCGATTTGTTAATCATTATCTAAATAGATATACTGGTCACAATTTGCGTAGGACTTTCATTGTCTTAGAAAAGCCAAGGACAAATTATGCTAAACAGACAATTGATCATCAAATTATAAAATTATGTAATATTTATCCGCACATTGTCGAGATCGCAAAAACATATAGAAGCCTGAGAACTTTCACACGCAGAATACAACTTCTGCTCACTTCAAATAGAAGGCCAAACACTTACGAATAATGATTTCAAATTGCAATGTTATTCTGTTCTGATTTCTATATTTGTGCACAAAGTGTTAACAACAACATGTGTTTCTCTTTTTTCTTGAACTTTTCATATGCTTCATGCGCATTTTGGTACGGTGATGATTGTTATGTCCAATTGTATATGTACCGTCTACATGTATTTTATAACTGCTGCTGTTGCGCCCAGTGGGGCCAGGGCCTCGTCAGGAGACTAATACCTCCGTGGGCAGTACAATCTGTTGCCCATCCAATAAGTAAATAAATAAATAAATAAATAAAATCAAGATCTTATTAATCCGAGGGCGCGATTCTGTACAGCTTCAAGGTCAGCGGCGAGGTGCGCTTGTGACGGGTGCCAAATGGATGACGCATAGTCTAGTTTTGGGCGAATTAATATTATGTATGCCAATTTCAGAAAAGAGAAAATAGCCATGTTATCAGAAAGACTGCCTGCTGTACTCGTCAGCGACAAAGCATGCCTGCGCACGTAGCGAGCTTAATGGCTGCTGTACGATCCTTTTTTTTTTTCGCATGCGCACGCGTCCTTCAGACCATGCGCAAGGGCGCGTAAGGGCGCGTTGCGGATAAGGTGCTATACAATCAAGTTTGATGCATGCGACTGAGCGGAAGACTCCGGTGTTGTGATTGGTTCGCACGTTAGTGGCGCCCGTGCGGCAGCACAGGCATGTGCCGTATCAAAACACGAAGATATCTTGTCGTACTAATACACACACATTGATGTTGCGGCTCATCCGAGACATGTCTAGCTGTGATATTTTTCGTAGCAGGTAAAACCGCGATCGGTTGTGATAGCCATGGATCTCGGCGCGGCTTATTTTGACGTCCGCGAACGAAGTCGCAACAAACTTTGCAACACCACAGGCGAGGTTCTAAAACATCGTCGCGGGAAACGATTAACGTTTGCGCTTTTTCTACATCAGAAAGTGAAAGAGGCCCCTACCGTATTGAAGACGTTGAAGTAACGAGCGTTAGCTGTTTGGTTTACTAGATGAAGAAAGCGAAGAAGAACGCGCCCCTCGTGTCGAGAAACGGAATGTAATAACCTTTGAAACGGGTTGGATTGCCACCATGCTCGGCTACGCGTGCACGCACGACGCCTAGCGGAACGATCGCCGCCTAGCGCCATCTATCAGAGAAATTACGATGCACGTCGACGCATTGTCGAGTTACAATCCCTCAAGCCACGTCCCAAACAAAATTTGCTTCGTTTGGGGGGTCATGGTGGGCCTATAATTTGGCTTGCGGTGCGATATGGTAACGCTTCAATTAGTAATTGCAAGTATACAATGTTTACCGATTATTTGATTGTTTTTTATATACCACAACCCATATGATTTTATTTACCTACCAAATTCGGTAGACAACTGTCTCCGGATGGGTGTCCGTTGTTGTCTGAGTATATATAGCGGAACGAATGTATACATATATAGCGGTCCCGTAGTGGGACAGTTTTCCAACCTGTTTTAGGATATTTTTTGGTGAGGGGGAAAGGGTTGAGAGGGCACAACCAATTTTAATGGCCGCTATCTTTGATTCGAGAAACCGAAAATATGCCGCCATTTCGTCCCCTGACGTCATACTCACATAGTTCCACCTCTATCCATCATAATGGACCGTGACGTCATTACTGGCACGCGGCAGGTGATTGTTTCTACAATGATATTGTAGATGGCGCTACAAGTCTCAATGCGAGATGCGCTGTTTTCTGGTTGTAGCCACAGATGGCGCTTTGACCTCAAGGTGGTAATATACCTCCCGAAATCTCGAATCATGATGAGTAGTTGCTGCCACAGATGGCGCTGGGATCAAGGGTGGTAGCAGACCCCACGAAATCTTGAAACGTGATGAGTAAAGCTAACGCTCTTAAAGAGGCAGTACACCGCAATCTTGACACAACCCGTTCGACTGCTAGTCGGCTAGACTCCGCTGACTACCACCCATATATGCGACCGTTCTAACTACGATCCAAGATTTTTTCCTCCTAATATTTTAAGAGTTACCCCATTGAAAGTTACACTATACCCTAACATGCAATAACGATTTCAGACCGACGACGCGATTCGTATCGCGAATTCTCGTAGCCAAGAATACGGGACTAGAACAAGCTATAGGTTAGCAGTACCTATTCGATCGTTTGTAATTATAACAGGAAAATTCACATAGCTGAGAGCAGGCAGAGGTTAAATCATAACTTATTCAAAATAGCACACTGCAGTCTTTTTACATGCATTACAATTGCCGTTATTTTGTAGCTTTTTCATTAATCCATTCACACTTTAGTTCTCATCTATAAACGTTGGCTGTCACTGTCAAATAAACAGGCCTTCTTGCTGTCTGCCCACCTGACTGTTATTGCAAAAGACACTTATCTATTCATCAATATGAGAAGTGTGTGTTTGAATTGTGCATGTATTAAAAATTCTATATTTACACTGCTGTCGAATACGAACCAAAATGCACGAGAAAATAATGACATTCTCAGTAATTTGTAACATGTAAAATCAGCTCTAACTGCAGTAGTTGTGCATTTCACAGAAGAGTGACCGTGCAACAGTACTGATTTCTCTCTGTAATGTCATTCGGTCCGTTAGAAAAGCCCAAATAGAAATAGCACAGTGTGATGACAATTAAAGGTGTCAAGCCATCTATCACTGCGCTGAAACGCATGGATTTGTTTTTTGCACAGTGACAGCGGGCGGCCAGTTTTATTTTAGCAGTCATTCCTTAGCTCATATTGCAATGAAAATTGCACAATCTGAAATGCAGCAGTGCAAACAAGCCTAGAGAGTTGTACCCAGAGCCAGTCAATGGTTACATATATAGAAACAAGCTGGCATGTCGTCTGTACAACTCCCAAAAATTCTGAAAGTGCCCATGTGAATGAAAACAAAGTGGTTGCTTAGTACTTACTAAAAGACCATACATGAATTTTACCATCAGTGTAAACATAACATGATGTGGGAGTTGGTAAACTGGCTTGCATCTGAACAGCTCCAGGTTGAGGTTGGGAAAGAATACTTCATATATTCAGGGAAACAGGATGTACTGGCCATGCATAGTGGTTATCTCAAGCATAATTTGTGGAAATATATTTACAAGGTGAACGTTGTGTTGTTGCAAAACACAATGAAATAAAAAATAAGCATTTAAATTTGTTTAGGGTATACATGCATATATCCTCTCATATAGCTTTAGAGTAATATTTAAAAAAATTTGTCTGCCGCAAAAAAATGACGGATCGTAACATTGATCCTGGTTCCAAAAACAGCAGATAAAAGTGAGCATTCTCTGCACCACTTGTCATGTATAAAACTTTGGAAAGTGCTAGCTGTTGTTATTACCCACATCTTCAGCAAAGTAAAGCTTATGTCATTGCCAGTTTGGTTTTCAAATTACCAAAGTTCCCTTTAGGCATACCTTATGTTAAAATGACTTCTTTGTTAACCTAACTGCTTGAAGGTCTTTGCCTAGGCTATGCTTACTTTTCGGCTTCATACAGGGAGTATTAGTAAATTTAAACAATCCTAGAAGGGCTGCGTGTATTAGGAAAACAAATGTCTTGTTTTCTGGCCTCCTTTTTCATAATAATGCAAGAAAATGATAATCCTCCTCAGGGTCATGTATGTAAACTCGTGTTACTAATGTAAGGAAAATAGCAACTGTATGAATAAATTAATATTGAGTACAGGTTTGTGCCTTTGCATGCGTTTATTTTCCGTCAATGCAAGAAAATGCCGTTCACACACAAAATTCACAGCAGCTGTAGTCTGAATTCATTGATGATGACAGAACTGGATGTGAAATTTAGCTTTATTTTAGAGGAGAGGAGGAGGCAACTTTTTTAAATACTGTAAATGCTGGCCCCATGACATACCTGACTGGATATTTCAGATGAGGATAAGTATCAAATAACACATGCACACAAAAGTCACGTGCCTAAACATACGCACCTTGCATTTTAACCAAATCACATAATGGAAGTCTCTGCGTTGCTTTGCTTGAAACAAGTTAAGATACAAGCACAAAGGAAATACTTTCACTCATCAACTCGTAATGAAGACGGATATGGCTGACAGTAAATGCTATTCATGCAGTCCTGTTAACATTGGCAAATAGGCCATTCTCGAGCACTCAGGCGATTGTTCTGGAGGGTAGGAATGCTGATATTGATAGTGGGATGGCAGACCATATAACAATCAATGAAGACTAATTAAGTGAAACATTGAGAGGAAGGTCATTAATCAATGTAAGAAAAAGGGAAGGGCCAAGTACGATACCTTTGTGGTTGCCCGAGATTCCAAAAAATGAAAGACAGGATGAGCAAGAGTTGGCATGTGCCACCCACTGCTAGCAGGCTAGGATCACTTAAATGCCGCTCAGAACAGTACGACGCAACCCATTATTCTGTGAAGGATTTTATCACATGGTTTCTCAAAGAGACTAAGCTACAAGTATATGTCAGGATGAATGAAAATTTGGCTATCACAGGAATCCTTTTCAAAAAGCGTACCGATTTAGAAGGAACAATTTAATTGGCCACAACAATATTGCAGTGTGAGAGTAAGTACTGTTTTTCACGATTAGGAACATATGGAGTCATAGAAATGGTGATGGTTTGGCGCTTGTGGTATTATCGGAAGCGAAAATTCACCGCATATTGCTGTATGCAGCCATGCCTCGTTAATATCCATTCTGGAGTATGATTACTTCAAATATAGATAGTTTTTCTGGGGACGAAACATTATCAATGCATGCATGCCTTCTTAGAATGTAAACTTGTTTTTTGGGCAAGTGACAGGGTTTAATTGCACAAAGCCCATTGGGGCCCGGATATTTCTGTCGTGTAATATGGACAGCAATGCGAACGCCTGAACTGTGGTAACCAGATACTAAAACACTGCGCAAGGACCGTTAGAAATGTTTGGCGACAATTATAGACTGAATCATATGGCTGTTGCACCCCAGAATTTCCCTCATACTACTTGCAGCATAAAGTGCAGCGTTTGTTAAACCTTGAATTGCCAGGCGTACCGACGCTCTCCGCTTGCACTTACTGACTGACAAAGCACTTCTCTTTCTGCTGTCAAAATCATTGGAACTGAAAGGCTCGGCGACTCATTTCCTCGCGCACTTTGTTCACAGCACAAAATAATTAAGCCGCTCGCTGACAGTACAACCTTTTGTTATAATCGTTTTCTTGCAACACTACTTTCAATTTTTTGAAATAGAGCACAAGGCAGAAAGGAAAAAAACTACTCGAGTCAAAGCAAGTCAGGCATGAGGAGAACTCAGCACAGGTGCAAAGAAGGGAATCTGCAAACACAATCCAAGCAGTAAGGAAATGGGTTGAATTTAAATGTGATCTCAGCCTCGATAGGTCGATGGCTGCACCGGCACTGTAGGACTTTCAGAAATGGCTCAACGTCAGCATTGCAGAGCCAACCACAGTGCAATAGCGCTTAGCACATTTTGAAAAATCCAAGTAAACCTTGTTAACGTGGTTTGGCAATATGCACACTTAAGGCCCCGTCGCGACGATACGACGAATGTGAACAGATGTGTCCCAATAAACCTATAGATGAGCATTGTGGAAGGTGCAAACACGCATCTTCATTCAAACGCATTAAGGAATGCAGCAAATGCAAAGAAGTCTAAGGAAACCTAGGAAGCATTCTACATTTATGACAAACACATTCTCATAGTCCCACAATCACCTTCATCCAGCAGGCAAATAATGTTCATTGAGTAGTCAGAGGTAAAAGAACGCAGCAGATGCATGTGTGCATGTGCATTGTTGGCAGGTATTTCTAAAGGCTTCGAGAACATCTTACACAAGCTGGTACAGCATACTTAACAAGCTCTAGTTAAGAACTGTTCGACACCAATAAAGCCAAGTTGTTGAGCAACTCGCCGACAGAAGTGTAGAAAAAGCAAATATGGGATCAGGTGCTGATTCAAAGAATACAGTTTCTATGCCGACTGTCATGGCTCGCGAAGCACTTCAAGATCGCTGCATTTAGCAATGGCCATGGCAGCCACGATGATGCACTTAATATTGCAAGCATTTGTCGAAAATCCAGCTTAACCCCACGCTGCTCAGCAAGATATGCATTGTAATCACAGCAGTCTAGGGAAAATGATTTTCATTTTTAATCATGACTCGCTATTATGGAAAACTCTGTATGTACAGTTCTGATCCGGAACCAAAGTGTTCATATTAACACGGCACAATTGTATATGGGTAGCTTGATTTGAGAAGCGTAAGCGCCTGCTGTGGTCTTTTTCTTTATTTTTGTATCAGATAAAATGGAATGCTCATGAAAAAGAGCTGCACTAGTCGGCACATCTTACAGACTTGTGCATTGTGAAACACCGGTGAATGAGTTGCGACAATGTTTTTTGTTCGTACATAAGTCTTCGTGGTCTGGTCATAACGTGTTAAAACCCAAACTTAACACTACTGCTTTGGCTCAGACCATGATCACATGCAAGGGAAATTGCATTCATTCAAATTGTCGTGCAAATTTTATTGCAGATGTAGGCACCCATAGCGCGGCAGAAAATAAAAGAAGACGCTCCACATGTGAGAGCTTCCATGCACACATATGTTTTCACACAGATTTCACAGTGCCGCCGGCATACCGTCGTAATCCGGCCACTCATAGTCGCAAATTGCATTTTATGGAGCATAATGCCCCATAATGCTGGCGGCGCTTCAGTAGTCCCGGCAGAAAACAGCTCAAAGGCCATGCAGCCAAGGTCGTTTCGCATACGCAAAGCACAAGTTTCAGAAGGTCTCGTCGCACACACGGCGGTTTTCTAACACAGTGCACACGAACTACGATCGATATCGGTGATGGCTACACCGCAGCACAACGACTTGTGCTCGCGATAACTGCACCTGCGGCAACGAATGCGACTCGCTGCAGAGCTCAAAGTTCATTTCGTCACGTCGCACTCACGGCGGTTATCAAATTCAGTACACAAGCGTGAACCCAAACCAGGATCTGCTGTACAGCTCGAAGTTAATTTCAGCATTTGGAAAACGAGGTGTGTTTAATAAGCTTCTCAAACGTAATTATACTTGCAGTCGATAACACTGACTGACGCAAAAGCACCCGTTCCCACTGCAATAACTTTCACTACACTGACACTTGCCACTGCGCTGTGAAGCTTGCTGTATGCGCAGGAAATTCGCCCTGGGGAGCTGCTTCTCGCTGATGTTCGTGAAGAGCCTGGCGCGAATAAAGAACACTTGAAACTATTAAAAACGGTTCCAAATAAACACTTCCGACACCGGCACTGTTACGTTTTGCGTAGACAGCGTAGGTTTGAAGGGCGCTCGGTCAACTCGGCGTAGACGGCGACGAAACAACTTGGGGGAAACTGCCGCTTGCCGCCGTTGCACACAGTGAAGCTCGAAGTCGCAAGTAAAGGAACGCAGCACATGCATGTGCATTAATGATACATATATTTCCAAAGGCATCGAGAACATCTTACACAAGCTCTTACAACATACATAGGAAGCTCTAGTTAACAACTGTTCGACACAAATAAAGCCAAGCTGTTGAGCAACTCGGCGACAGAAGTCTAGAGAAAGCAAATATGGGATCAGGCGCGTTCTAATTCCCCCTTATTCGTTCCTGTTCTGATTCCAACCCGTTCATTTTGGAGCAGAACAGGGGCGCAATCGAATGAGCGGCACTGTGTTAATGCGTCGTGCCGCTGCTGCGTTGCACATGCACCAAAGTACTATTGCGTTGGTTACGTCGGTCTGGAATAAGCCGATCTTCCAATATTCTATAAGCCGGCCAATATTTAGTGTTTCTAGGCACAGCTATCACCTACTAGGCCTGGTTTTTCACTTCGCTTCGCGGGTGGCCATCTTGCCGAGGAGGTGCGGCCTGGCACCGCTGCGCTGATACGTCATGGGACAACAGCCAATTGCGTGATGCGACCATCCGCTCGTGCGGCAAAAAGTTGAAGTTGACCAACCTCGAGCGCACAGGCGAATGCATTCATGCGCCCAATTGTTCGGCCCTTGCGCGGCCCTTGCGCAGAGTCGCAACGACGCGTGCGCATGCGGAAGAAGCCATCGTACAGAGGCCTTAAGGCAACAGCGCCTCCAGCGGGACAGCCGGGCGACGAACTGCTCTGCTGCCTGGCTGCCCTAGTCGTCGCTAGGCCTATAGTCTGTTTCTCATCGAAGCCGCCAAGGACGGCGCTCCCGACGTCGCCTGCGGTATACCAAAAGGCCTGCTCATGACACCGCTCTACCACGAATAGTATCATCTCACAATAATGTAGAACATGGTAAACTGCCGCGGTGCCTTCGTCAGCGGAGCGAGCTGACGCCAGGCGAGCCGGACCGCAACTGCGGGCCAGCGGCAACTGAACGATAATTATTGCAAGAAATTTGCTCGTATAACAGTTTTTACTTCTACCAGCAACTCGGTACTGGGCAACGATCCTCAACATAAAACATTTTTTTCCGATTTGTCTACCCCAGCGCTTATTATTTACGTTATGAACAATCCTTAGCTTATTTTTATGACGCCGGATGACCAGCTGGCCGGCCTATATTCGAGCAGCAACCGCATACCTGCGCATGAGCCGAGCTAACCGCAACGATGCCGCCTGGGGGCGCGCCGGATGGCGTACTGTGCTGCTTCCTGGCTATCCAGGTAGTCGCTAAGCCCAGCTGCTTTCGCATCGATGCTGCATCTGTAATAAAAGTACTACTCTACTCAACCCTTGACTGTGAACCCGTGCCATAATGAAATAAAAATATGCTCGACTTCTTCGACACTTTCAGCAGCAGAGCTAGCAGACACCAGGCGAACACCGCCAGGCAGCAGTACCACCAGCAGAAGAAGCAGAATCCGAGCGGCTATGGAATGAAGTTTGCGTGTAGAGAAGTTTTAACTCTTGCCGGCAAGTCGGTATTTGCCAAAGATCTTCAGAAATGATTCATTTTTGGCATTAATCTTTCCCAGGGCTTGTTACGGAGGTGAACAAACAGTGCTAGCTCATTTTTCTGACGACAGTGGTCGGCATACAGGCTGGCAGGCAGGCCCAAAGTAGCGCGCCCCTACGTCGTCATGACCTCATGACGCTGGCGCTCTCCGCGGCCACATTGGCTGTTGCCGCTTGTCGGTGCGACGAGGCGCGTGCGACCCGTCGTTGATATCTACCCGGTTGGACGCAGGCGGCAAGCTGCGATCGGTCGTCGCAATGTCGTTCACAACGGCGCGTCCCAGTGACTCGCACTCGTTTTCGCTCATGTGTCACCGCCTATATTACAATTTGTCGCGCCGTCGCCCTAAGTACGCTTTCACAGTGAAGTCATAGATGCTGCCACCGATGGCGTTCGCAGCAGTAAGCATAATAAAAGCTTAATTGAAAGCTCTTTTATTTTGCGCTGAACTCGGCTAAATCGAATGAAATAAAAGATGAGTCGAATAGTCTTTAAAGCGAGTCCCTTGCTGGCTAGTTAAGGGTGTCCTACAAATGACGATTGGCGCGTCCTACAAGTGACACTCACAACACGCGCACACACAAACACGCACATGCAATCACAACTCACGCGCGCAAGCGTATCAAAAGATCTGCTTATTCCAGACCGACCTAACCAACACGATAGTACATTGGTGCATGTGCAACACAGCTGCGCCACGACGCATTAACACAGTGCCGCTCAGTCGCTTGCGCCCCTGTTCTGCTCGAAGCTGAACGGGTTGGAATCAGAACAGGAACGAATAAGGGGGATTTAGAACGCAGCCGGACTGTATTAGTTCCCGCTCGAAGGAAGTACAAGCTACTCGGCTCCAGGCAAGGAATGTGCTCATGCACATGAGCTATCATGTGAGAAGCCGGAGGGCAGTGTTTACAAAACCACTCGCAACGAACCCAACCTGAGAGCGATACAATTGACTAAGCTGCGGGCTATGGGCCCATTCACGCCAAGTACTCCGAGTCCTTCCACATCCATGCTCACCGCTGTTAGGACATTGCTGTAGAGGCGAAAGTATCGCCGTCCCGTTAAGGACGGTTCAGCAAAAACTCGATCGCTGACCGGGCCTCCGTAGTGGCCATGTTCTCTGATAACCTGACCGCGCCGCACATTAAGTGCTGTACTACCCACGTTGGGTGCTCCTTTATCCCGTTTTTGGTCTCGATGCCGAGATCAGGCGCATGGTCGCTCACGCCACATTGGAAAGCGGGTCAGTCGTTGTCAAAAAGTTTAGTCCCGGCATCGCTCACCTAAGGCCAAAACTGGGAGCTGCAGCGCGCGTGCACGACTCACTGCTGTCCATAGAGTCATAGGAGAGCCGTGAGCTGCACATATGTTGTGCTCACGAAAATTCATGCCACCCAGGACAATCGGCAGCAGAAGAAAAAGTCTCTTCGCTACCATTTACTTCTGAATAAACTAAACGTCCTAATGTTATATCGCCGCATACAAATATAGTGCAGTCATCAGCGAATTAAGTGCGAAAGCTTTATTTCCCTAACAATCCTGAAAAAAACCGATGGGTATGATCTTTGAGATCAAATTACTTGTATACGGTGTGGCTAGGAGAAGGCGAAGTAGTACGAAAGTCTAAAGGAAATTGTTTAAGAGGACAATGCAATGCAATGTATAATCAAGAGTCAAGCGAATTCGAAGAGGTTAAGGCAATCTTTATGCAATACTCACGCTAGTTTGAAACCAGGCGCATTCCCACGTCGTACTTGGTTTAATGACGTAAAAACCCCATCATTTTTTTTAATTTAGAGGGCTTGTGCTAGCGATTTAAGTAAGCTACGGCAATGCGAGAAAAACCCTCTGGCCCCTGTGTCGACTTTCTTGTATAGTCGTCATAGCGCCCTTACATCCAGAACGCACTCCAACTCGTCCAACATTTTGTCATTCTGGTGGCTTCTCTGTCGTGGTGTTAGAGACGGATCGCTGGGCAAATCGCTCCATCAGTACAGCACGTCCTCTTTCCCTCAAGGCGCACGATCTCTCGAAGAGGCAGCCATGGCCCCGTCGTCTGCGGATAGAGCCCCGACGGCAGAAGCATCCGCTCACGCATGGCAGCGTGCAGTTCTGCACCAGCGGTCGTCCGCAGATGGGTTCGCAGGCGGTGCCACACTCCTTGTATACCTCGCGGTTGCTGCAGCGCTTAGTTGGAGAATCGTCTGGAGGCACCAAGAAAATGCGGACATTTTACTGCGTCGAACAAGGGCACTAGAAAATTTTGGCAACGTTCTGAGCAATGACGTTGTTACTAATGTGGGAAATTGGACATGCTGGTATATGTGTCTTGCTGAATAAAGCGCACAAACAGAAAAAAAAATTGACGAAGTATGGTTGGACTGCACAAGTATGTTTAGGCTACCTGCAATGAAGTCTGCCGAATTGAAAGCAAGTCCGAGCAGATGACCTAGCGCGAAGAAACATTTTCAAGGCCGGCCCGTGGTGCATTCGCCTTACAACGGCATGAGATTCGGCGCCCTGTCGAAGCTCTAGAGTTTCTCAATATATCTAGAAGGAAAGATCGCTGCGCGATACACCTTATCCACTATGGAGAGCTGGATGAATGGTGGGGGAGACGAAATTTCTTACATGACGTGGCTACTGTTGGGCATTGAAATGCATTGAATTGGAAAACTCAGTATCGAAAGAACTTAACCTGAGCACCGCAGCGCAACTACGAATTTCGAGGTAAAATCTAAGCTTTGAGCCGAATACTAAGCAATCCAAACACGAAACTTCGTCTTCCCAGCATCTCCTCTCTGGACAAAGTGATCTTTAAGGAGCTCCCCTAAACAGCTTCACGTTTGGGCCAACTTTCCTTCTAGGCAATGTTTAGAAACTCTAATCCAAGCCAAAAGTGCTGTTCTTCAGCTAAATGGGTGCCGCCCAAAGCGCCAAAGAAAGGAACGCTTTTAGCCAGGTGGGGGTATTCGATCGTTTAGGAAGTGGGCGCGCGTTTTTCGTGACTCGGCGAACTGACGGTAGCACTTCTTACACTCTGAGTGGAACAGAGCAAGCATTACTGCGGCAGTGAGTATCGCCACCGTGTAGCATTTGATCTGCAGCCCATTTAATTGATTTCTCAAAATAATCATTCAGAACTGGCTGCGCTGGAATGGCACTCGGAGCCTACACTGACTTCTTTATCACGTGTCTTGTATTGCGTCCATAGTTTGGTTCTTTATGTTCTCATAGAAAAAATAGCAATTTCTAAGCTCGTGAAACGACTTGCGGTAACATCCTTTTCTTTTAGTCATGACATCAAAGATACAGGCTATAAATGAGAGATCCAATCACACATTTTGGAGGTGAAGAACGCGATGATTGGGTTTCTTTGCAGGAGTGACATCTGTCAGGCCTGGCGGGTCCATTTGGTAACATTGATTCCAGTCAACACACCCTCTCTGTCTGCTTCGAAGGCACTGTGCACGTATATCTCGACTCCACCTGTCTTGTGAAACTCTATGCTATATAGTGGACGAAAGAATTCGTGATGGTTGGATTAATTGAGAATAAACACACAGGGTGCTCACGGATGCAGCTTTCGTGCCATCATGTACACAACAAAGGGCAGCGCATAAATGCGCTTTTGTTATCTTGCATGCCATAATCGGCTCTTTCGATTAACGGGGTACCTGGCCCCACATGATACCAAGCTACCTTGGTGTAGGACCGATGAATGTAAGCTATGAATCTATGTTAGTCACAAGAAGGGGTGACTGACCTTCCTCTTTGGCGCAGCCGATGGCCAGGAGAGAGAAAAGCACAACACAACTGAGGAAACGGGACGGCATCTTGTAAATCTGGAACCAGGTAGTGGAAATAGAAAGTAAGAAGTTTGATATACGCCATTTTTCCTGTGCGCCAACGTCTACAACCCTTTGCGTTTTTCTGTGTTGTGCCGTTTTTGTTTTCAGCAGATAGACATGACTATCGTACGCGCTCCAAAGCTAGGAATGAAGCTCGACTGCCATCGTACTCGTACGCTGTTCAGAAGTGAAGGTCCGAGTATTACTTCAAGTATGCAGGCGAAGTTTTCTTGTCAAATGAAAACACCACATTATTGAAGTCTAATCCACGTCACCCTACCGTCAGCATTAAGAAACTCGAGTAAAATTTTGCATGCCTATTCACAGGAATACAATCAACACAGAATAGTTACACACTCGAATCACTGCGATAGCGCGCCCTTTTGCTGCGAAGAAGTCGACGATTAGTGGGCAGTGCCGCGGAACGGAGAATATCAGGGTTACCAGATAACTCCAACCACAGGTGCACAAGCTGTCCCATATAGTAGCACAACTGTAGAAAAGAGCGTAAGATTTAGGCAGCCCAAAATCAGCCAAAAGTTTTGTTTCTTGGACATGTTAAATATTTTACGCAAGTACATCTATGCATTATTATTCGGAGTGAAGCAAAGCTGGCATCAAAGTTAATTCATGATTAAGCAAATGCGCCTTCATCACAAACGCCGTTTTTTTAAAGAATAAAAATCACTAATAGAATAACAAATAGCCTCATACAATAAACTCGCTGAGAAATGGTATGCATTCAGCCATGCATGTATAGCTACACCTCACGACAATTTCACTGAACACAATAAAATAAAGGAAACACAACGATATATTGCAAGACAAAATCTAGCGCACGAGGCGACTAGCACGAAATCTAGCACAACAGACGGAAGAAAGTAAGTAGGGAGAAGTCTCAGGCATCATGAGCTGATTTGAAAGTGTAGCTGCTTGGTCTATACAAAATGTTAAAGCTGAAACGGGGCAAAAATTCTTGGCCGAATTAAAATCATTAAAATCAGGCCAAACTTCACATGGAGTGGGGGAGCGCTGGCAAGGTCTAGTTAGAGATTCTATTTCGCAGCTCGGTTTTAGTGAGCGAGACCTGGCTGAACACTCATCGACAAGGGCGCTTGATAAGGTTAGTGACAAAAAAAGAGCGCCAGCTCAGACATCAGTGGACGTCGGCTTGTTGGCAAGATTTTTTGCATTTCCCGCGCTTACCCAGAATTATTTTTGAACCTGTTATCCTCGGCCAGATAGTCTTTCGTTTGGAGCTGGCGATACTCAGATTCTACTGCATAAATTTAATTTGTCGTTATAAAAGCACCGAGCGAGCGACAGCCAAAATCTAAAGAGTTTTTCCCAATATTTGGTTCGGGAAGGCTCTATAGTCTCCCACAAGCTTCAGGTTTGCAGGAAGCCTCTTCAGCGCAAAAAAAAAAACTCCCATACCGCATGCCCTAAAATGTAATATGTGCTGCTCCAATTCAGCGTTGTCATTCTACGTAGGTGCAGATATTACAACTCCGGCCATTAACGCTATCACAAAATAAATAAATCTCTCATCTAGCCCGACGGGGGCCGAGTCCTCGAACGGAAGGTTCCATTCGCTCAAATTCACTGATAAGTCGCTTCAAAATTCCTCAGAAAGAAAATTTTGCTCTTCAGTGTAAATTTCGCTTAACATGTACTCTTGCTGCGTAGCAGCGCTCTATACTTTTCATTGCTTCTAAGTAGGCTTCCAGTGCAGCCCACTGATTCATGATTCATCGCAAGGCATCTAGAATGCTGTGTCAGCTTGTCACACAAAAGCTGCTGGACGTCTTTGCGACAATAAGGTGGTCATAACAAGATGTGCAGCACTGCTGTCAAAACCTCGGGCTATGTCCCGAATAATTATTAGTAACATCGCCCGAGGTGATCGTGGCGTGTGTTGTCCTGTATACTCTGGCTGAATTTTGGAGAATATGTGATCGATTTGAAAGTTTCGCGTACAAGAATTCTGGTACATTATATACAACACAGCCAATGTGGGTAGCACATCGATCCCCAGATTACAAGCTTGCTCTCGGGAATGGCACACAAACATTAGAAGCATGCATGTTCTCCTATAATTTTTGTGTAAAGTCTGTCGGGCTCCAACACAGACACTTGCCCCGTCTGTTCCAAGGCCCACAAAATATTTCAAGTTAAAGTTGCTATGAGCTAACAGTGCTTCAAGAGTGAAAATAGCCTCTCCGCAGATGCATCGATTGCGGGCACAAAGGCGAGTAAGGCTGTAGGCCAAAAGCAGTAGGAGTACAAAAATACCCTCATAGCCAAAAGAAAATTTTTTACGCCAACTCGGACAAAAAGTTGCCAATCTGGCAAACCTGTTAGCAGACAGACGAGAACTAAGTGTCGGTTTCGTCATCAATCGGGATATACCTGACATTATAGATGTAATTCTATGGTATTTAAGAGAAAGTGGCAGTTATTGTAATTAAGCTTAATGAGAGGTACAAACGCACGTTGTAATGGCCTACACGCCTACGTAAAGCCATGAAGCGCAGATCGTCGAAATATTCAACGAAGGCAATAAATAGGCTATGAGCAACGTAAAAAGAATGTACGCTACTAATGGGCGATTTCAATGCCATGCTATAGGCAAGAAGCAGGCTGTCGACCAGGCGGTAGGCGACTATGGGATAGGTTCTAGGAATAGCAGGGGAGAGTTATTAGTTTAGTTCGCCGATAGAAATAATTTACGGGTCATGATTATATTCTTCCGCAAACAAGAGAACAGGAACGGGACCTGGAGGAGCTGCAATAGTAAGTCTAAAAATTAAATATGCCTCTGCCATGCGGTCACCCTAGCATTGTTTAGGATGTGGAGATCGTCGGAAAGGGTGCTGTAACGATCAAAGAATGGTAAGGTCTCGAATTAGCTTACAGTTGATAACGGAAGAAGGTAGTGACGAGGAGGTCTATTAATGAGCTAGTGGTAAAAGGGAAAAAAGAGGAATTCCAGATATCGCTGCAGAATAGATATTCAGCTTTAACTGAGTAAGACTATCTAAATGTTCATACAATGAACAATAACCTTACATCTATCATTACGGAGTGCGCAGTAGAAGTAGGCGGTAGAACTATTCGACAATATACTGGCTAGCTATCTCAGGAGAGAAAAGTTCTGATTAAGAAACGCCAAAGCACGAAGGCCTAAAACGCCCCAGACAGAATAGAACAGGCAGAGCAATGAAAACTAATCAATAAGCGTAAGGTAGCCAACATAAAGACGTTTATTATAGAGAGAATCGAGCATGTTCTAAAGAATGGAGGTAGCCTAAAAGCGGTGAGGACAGTTAAGAGCGCAGCGGCTCTTCTACGTGAAATGATCCCATTTAAGACAGTGACGTCAGCGATTCTCATGACCTTGCTAGTGCGGCAAAACAGGGTGGGGTAGATGAAAGTGATAATTCCTTCCATGTATGGTTGGGGATAGACCTGTCTGTCCAATGTTGCGCCGCTCCCTGCATCGTCACGCTAGCATGCATGATCATTAGATTCGGCTGACGCCGTTGCTGGAAGGTTGTCCTTTGACGGGGAAAAGCCGCTGCGTTATTGAATAGTAGCCGATTATAGGAATAAGCTAAAATCAGACGTATGCGTTAAGAGTCCAATGCCTCTATCAAATTTCCTATGTAATTAAAGTAGCCCAAGAGTTCTACGGAAATCTATAGAGTATCGAAAGAGGACTACTGGGGACTCCGTACACAATCATGGCATAAATAGCCTCTATTGCGTTTTTTAAGTTTATATATAAAATCGGATATAACAATAAGCAAACTACAAAAAAATGCGATTGCAATGATGCGACTAACTGAAACAGCTTTTTAAAGGGATTTAGTTCATCACGTTTAAAGTTCACATGATTCCCCATTCCTCCATTCTATCATGCGCCCACCACCACTGGTATTATAATGCTGCAGAGGGCGCCTTTGTAGTACTTGAAAACACCGCTTTTAGAAATGCTTTGTGGATTTGTTGAAACGACCAGTATAATAGTTGCATCTTGCCAGTACTCACCTATGGGGAAAAAGTAGAAGCTAAGGAATAGGCTTGTAACTAAATCAAGTAAAGGGCCGCGAGGTAGGAAAATCATACAAAGGGAAATCCGTGGTTCCTTAAGGTAACGGAGTGAAGTACAAGAAACGGTAGGCTTAGTAGGGGCCATCACAAAATTAGAAAGGTACATTATATGAGAGAGGGGCATACATACGGTCCTCGCAGCTGGAGCACGAGGAGGCGACTGAAGGTGCCCAGGTGAGGTCTTTCCTTTGCACTGCGTTTAGTGCGATGATGATCACGAATAAATGTACAGCGCAAACTTTGAAAGACTAACCGCAGGTTAGCATGCGAATTCAAAACGCTCTTCCTCTTTGGGTACATATGGCATTCAAATCGAAATCGTCGTAATTAAAACTGCTTAGACATTTTTCTGGTTTTGCGACGATGTAATATTTGATTTGTAGAGACGTTTTCTTTCAGAATTTAGCAGCTGGTATACTTATAGGTAGCTAGCGTAAGAGGAGTCCAGAGGTTGGTGTGTGTGAAGGGCACTGCATCCGGTTTCGTTCAGCATATGAGGCATTATTTTATCTTTTACGGTTTCCAGCCGTGTAGCCTCGCCTGAAGTCTACAACTCGAAATAGGGCCTTTCAGTTGTGCAGACTATGGTCTTACTGCAGCAGTAAAGGGCTCGGCTTTGGTATATCACTAAAAAAAACCTAAAGATGGCAAAAATAGTTCTATCAAGGAGAGTACCTTGAAACACGGCCCAAGAAGCGGTAAATAAAACGCCCTTGAGCACTTTCTTGCTTAAGCGGTAATGGCGACAGAGCTGATTCGAGCGTAACCTCGAGTATTCTCGTCGTGGTTTCCTGCTTTTCTTTTTTCTTCCTCTTTGACACATGCCCGCCTCCCCATGGCACGTAAAAAAGTTGCTCTAACGCGCTGCAATAAACAAACGTCCTTGCAACGACTACATTAGCTGGATAGGTACGAAATGCAATCCACAAAACTGTTTTCACTGTGCACTTTTCATCCGAACTTGTTTAAATACCCCGTTTTATCACCGACTCAAACCTGGTTGTGGAAAACATGGAGAATGCACTAGACAACAGAATCGCAGACCCTGTTGCCTTGCAGCAAGATTTTAGCAGTTAATAACGCTCATAGCACTGCTACCAACAAGCATATGTACACAGTGCCACCAAAAGAGGACTGTACTTTTCGTGTGTTCTTCGAAAATTTGTTGATATCTTCGTATAGAACCTTCCCCAGTAGACAGAGAAATGCAACAAATGATAATAAATTATGCTTTCGAGCCTGAATAATCATAGAAGCATTTAAAAAAACCGTTGATATGTTTAACACTCTGTGTTTAAGGTAGGTATTTTAAATGTTAAGGCGCCTGCAGTCTTTTTAAGCTTACGGCGGAAATGTGTTTTCAAAAACACCGGCGTATAGCGGAATGAGTTTTGACTATGTTAAAAACACTAAATTTTTTTCAGTTTTGCTTCAACGCTTGGATCTGTGCCGTTAAGAATAAATCAATATAAGATGACTCGTCACCCATTTATATAAAATGGGATTGGCAAAGCAAAGTGTTCTTGTGGTTTTTGAATGTTTACAGCAAGGTTAAATAAAAATCCCGGACACAGGGAAATTATGTGAACACTTTAGAAAACAGAAGGAGCTCTCTGCAGAAAATTTCCCAGAGACGGCTGTGAATGAGGACTAGGCAAGATCAGCTCACTGCTGGTCCGACTGCTTGCTCGCATGAGAACGATTTTGAAATCACATGCCCCAGGCTCGCAATCGCAGTACCGTGGACGTCACGCTTCTAGGAAGCCATAATCGGGCTGACTGAAAATAGGTGCGGTACTTGCACAGCCTCCTTTGCGGTCACATCCACTCTGTCTAAACTCGCAAAACGGATTGTTGACCAGCTTAAAAGAATACTTGTCAGGTACGTTTGTCCAAAGACTTATTTTAGTGTGCAGCCAAGTTAGGAAAAGAATGTAGACATATTAAATGTGAGAAGAAAAACGACATTTTATTTTACGGAGACTGATCATTAGCGCCATTGATCTTCACTTCGATAGAATGAACACCACTGCTTGGAATTGTTAACCGACCCTCGCTGCATTTATTCTTGAGGACCTAATATTTTTTCAGGTTTATTCTTCCACACTTGTCAGTCGTTGCGTGTTCAAGTTGACGCGGATAGTACATTGGTTTACTCTAACCGTAAACGCCACTATTTCCCGCGGAGACAGTCACGCACAAAAATGGGCCACACTCATCACAGTAAAAAGGCTTGTGGTATGCCTGTGTAGTCATCACTCCTATAATGACGGGAAATTACCGCTTTCTATTTATTTTTAGTTTATATTTATTTATAGTTATTTACTTCTTTATTTATTCAGAAGACCTAACTAATTGGTTTCTGTAGGTTGCATTGATAAAATGTATAAACATCCAGTACTCTTATTTACCTCAACCTTCAATGCAGAAATGAAAAAAGAAAAGCTGGTAGCTTTGCGATAAATATGCTTACAACGCAATGAAAAGTGTAAAATTAGGATAATTTTTCTGCTTGGATGAACGACAAGTCTTTATCCCAATACGCAAGCGCGTCTAGTATATTGTTTGGGAAAATCAAGAGCCTGTAGTGAGCATTTTTAATGCCTCCTGCATCTTTTAGCAGGAAAGTGTAAAGAAATCCGTATTAGCACTTGCAGCGGCACATTCCAGCAGATCTCGTGCATCTCTAGCAGTGCACAGTGCAGGGGTATTTAGTTTCTGCAATACTGCGAAGTTTATGTATTTTTCATCAATAACAGCCAGATCTTCACATTTTTATCGCCGCGCACACGGTACGCGGGCATTACCTAGACCAATTAGCTGTAGCTAGTGCCATAGCAACGTGGCTGGGACGTTTTTTTCCTCAGTGTCCTATTTTGGAACGAACACTCATTCGTCATTGCGATGTCTGACAAAGAGCTCTGCAGATGTGATGACACGGTGGTACACATTCTCGCTGTGGAGCCTCTAAATGCTGCGGAAAGACAAGCGGCGAGCTCTGCACGTGTCAGCTTTCAAGACTGCTCTTGGAATGAAGACATGACTTATGAACAATGGCTGTAACTTAGGGTCCTGAACATGATTTACTGGGTAAGGTTTAACGTAAAAAAAATATTTATGCGTTCTTCCCTACCCAGTCATCTTGGATGGAACAAGCATAGTCCTGCGCGTATGATACATTTTTAATAAACCAAATTGCCTTGTTTGCCACACACACACACACACACACACACACACACACACACACACACACACACACACACACACACACACACACACACACACACACACACACACACACACACACACACACACACACACACACACACACACACACACACACACACACACACACACACACACACACACACACACACACACACACACACACACACACACACACACACACACACACACACACACACATATATATATATATATATATATATATATATATATATTCAAAGTGAATTCTGGCAGCTGATTTGGTCAATATAATATAAAATTACTAAAAATTGAAAAACAACAGAATTTAATTCACGACGTTCTGACTGGAGGACCAGCCTTTTTCGAGTGTAGTACAGCGTTTGAAACACGCAGCTTTTATAGAGCGTGCGCGAGGTACAAAGTTACAGCAAAGCACGAGTTAAAAAAAATTTTAGGGGGGGAAGAGACCAGGAAGAAAAATTTTTTTCTTCCTGGTCTCCCCCCCCCCCCTCTAGTTTTTTTGAGCTCGTGCTTTGCTGTAACTTTGTACGTCGCGCACGCTCTATAAAAGCTGCGTGTTTCAAACGCTGTACTACACTCGAAAAAGGCTGGTCCTCCAGCCGAAACGTCGTGAATTAAATCCTGTTATGTTTTTCAATTTATGGTGACTATATATATATATATATATATATATATATATATATATATATATATATATATATATATATATATATATATATATATATATATATATATATATATATATAGTATAGAAAGATAAACGTATTTGGTTGCTAGAGGCAAAAATTCAAGTTGAAAACGCTTCATTTAGCCATAGATTTATTTTGAGTCGACGTTTCGGACAGAGCCTGTCCTTATATATATATATATATATATATATATATATATATATATATATATATATATATATATATATATATATATATATATATATATATATATATATTCGCGAGCTACCACCTCCTAAACACTTGTCCTCGACTCTACAGCAGCCTGTAACCAGAATAGGGTTCATCTTTGCCTTTTCAGTTCAATGGGCTCGATCAATATGCTTGGCACTTCCCGTGTGTTTCTGCTTTTTTTTCGCACTGCTCAGCATCGATTTCGTTCCACCACTTTCATCCGTTTGGTGTACAAGAAAGTGCACCAAATTGTACTACAAGCAAGCTGCGTCAGGCATTTCCGTACACCCAACCGGCGTTCCTGACATCGCTAAATGTACGACTGAAGCAAACGACGTCCTTGTTAACGTTTTGTCTTTACCCATGTTGATGGCTAAATATTGCATTCGTGAACCATAGCTTCAGAGGTTGAGTTTTAGAGCAACAAAATTTCTTCTCACATTATCTCATCAGCGTTCAAGCTTCTAGAGGCAGGTACCACACAACACATTGTACAGAGAGCTCAGTGACACATGATACATAGCTTAGTGATCATTATACTCACTACAGTTCTCCGATCGTATAGCAGACCAAGCAGCTGCACCGAAACCGACGTGCGTGCGTCGTTCCTGGGTGCCATATGATGATGCTTCAAGAGTACACAACACGCTTGCTTTTATTCGCCGTTGCCCTCACTCCACGTGCCCGCGATGAAAACACGTAAGGCGCGCTAATGTGCGTCGCTTTCACCCCCCTCGCCATCTTAATCATTTTGGGCTCGTCGTATTGCCGGCCCGTTGCAATCGACGCGCCCAAAAAACCGGTCTTATTGCGGTGCGGCTCCTCCGTTTCCTTCTGTTTCGTATGGCCGTATTCTCACAGCCGGTCACTCTACAGCGCGGGCGCGACGGAGACGAAAACCGCGGCAGCAACGGAGGGGCGCGGTGTTCTAATCGAAAGAGGCGCCGGACACAAGCAAACCAGTTGGGGTGGGCGCTCGCTGCTCCCACGGGACTCAATGTCAGTGCTTTTTTTTTTTGCTCTCCTGCGTGACAAAAAAAAAAAAAAAAGCGGAGATGCGCGTTGAGCGGCGGGTTCCGAAGAACATTCTGGTGAAAGTCGTCGTCTGCTTTGCGGGTTTCTTTGTTGGCCCCTTGTCATAGAAACGACGCGGTCTTGCGAGCTATACCAAAAACTATGCGCAACTCCACAGTTTGCTGCAAAGCACCGCGCGTACAGCGCTAAATCTAATGGATACGAATATAGCAAGCTATTATTAAAGCGGTGCAAAAATGCGCTTTGCACGCAAATTATTATTGCAGTCAGCGAAATCGAAGATATCTAGGGAGAAAATGAACTTTGTTATCAATATAGGAATGGTTCTCCGGAATTTGCGAAATTGATCTTCATGCAACCAGTCAAGAATTAAGCCAGCAAAGCAATTCAATCAATATTTCACTAGTATCGGCTACTGGAAACAATGCACCCTTAAAAGCTAGCAACGGTTTAACTCGGTTTCATCGCAGCTTTCATAGCAGAAAACGACAGAAAATGGTCTGCTTGGCCGGTACGCTGCGCCTTTCTTCTTATGTTTCGCCTTTGATGTACTTTTTGATTATTCTCTTTTTGACACTTATCTTACACCTATAGGTTGCGTGGAATATTGTGCAGTTTTTTTTCCTTAGCGGATAGCTGGCTAATTAGTTTAAATTAAATAGCTAGCTATTTAAATATTGGCTTCGGGAAAAAGTTTATTCGAAATGTGGTAGCTCACCTTGGAAAACATCCGGCTAAAGTGTTTTTAACAAGGTACCACCTGAGCTGCCTTCTTTAAAAAGTGTGAAAGAAAATGCGCGGAATTCAAAATACACGGCATAACTATGGTGCTATTAGAGCGCACAAGATGAAAATTCGCTTATCGTATATCCCGCGCCCAGTGCAAACACAAAACACAGATGGAACACCTTGTATATTGTCAAATTTATTGAAACCGTCATCCGCTCTCTGTCCCTTGGCAGCGGGCGCTTTGCGGAGCGCAAGACATATGTGCATATCACGAAGAAAAAAAAAAAATTCCGCGCACCCAAGCACCAGCGCATCGCCGCCGAAGCCGCGACGCTCGCCAGCGCCATCTCTCGCTCGCAGCAAGCATGCCGTGGGTCACGTGAGGCGAGCTCGCGCTGTGAGTGGCACGTTTTTTGTGGGGCGGGGCTCCGTCGCCGCCGTTGGACGGAAACGTTGAGCAGGGCCCAGCGGCACCGGCCAATACCACCTAGATAACTTTACAAGGCCCCCGCATGACCTCCTCGCCAAGCGTCTACGTCACTGCTAAGAGAGGAAAGTTGGGGGCGGCGGTGGCTGCGGTCGTTGACGGCCGCGGCGTACCCGTCGCCGCCGCTTCCGTTAGAAGTCGAAACATAGACACGGCCGAAGAAGTTGCAATAGCGCTCGCTTGCGTTGGCACGGAAGCCAGTACGATCATTAGCGACAGCAAAACAGCTGTCTGGAACTTTGGAAAAGGGAGGGTCTCGAAGGAGGCAGTCAAAATCTTGGAAAAGGGAAAACTCGATAGACGGGTTCGAATAATTTGGACCCCCGCGCACGAATCCGTCCCCGGCAACTAGGCGGCGCACGAGCTAGCCCGAGCACTCTACTTCCGGGCAGCCGCAGAGCCGCCTGGTTGCGAAGGGATGGACGAGAGGCTGCAGACATACAAAGAGATCATAGAGCACTATAGACTTGGTAGACGGTCCCTGCCACCACCGGACCGAGCGCTAAAAACAGGGAGGCAGTCGCATGGCGGCGCCTGCAAGCTGGGAACTTCCCGAACCCCGTCTGGCTCTACCACACGCAAGTGGAGGAAAGAGCCGACGATAAATGCGCGACATGTGGAGAGAGGGGAACTTTAGAACACATAATCTGGCAATGCCCTGGTTCCCCGGGCGCCATGGAAAACATAAGAAGTAGAGAAGCCTGGGAACTGATGCTGCGAAGCGAGTCCCTCGCCCACCAGCAGCAAGCCATCCGCCTGGCGGCTAAAGCCGCGAAGAAACACTGTCGCTTCGCCTGTCTTTAGTCGCGGAGACCCCGGCCCCCGTTCTCCAGGCCTGCGTGCCGGGGATGGGGAGTAGGGGGTCTCCTACATCGGTGGAAAATAAAGTTCTTACTCACTCACTCACTGCAGCGCGCAGCAGGTTGACGTGGCGCCATCTGGGAGAAAACTGACTAAGCGGAAAAATTCTGTTCCCTCGATCGGAATTGGAATTATCCTGGCTTGGCTCGAACTTGGCTATTTTCTTGTCGCTTCAATTAAAACTCAAGAAAGCTCTTTTCTTATTTTTGCCACGCTTATATTAACGAGTTTATAGTTCGAAATATTGCAAAAATAAATGTCGTGTTAAGCCTTGCATCCTTGCTGTCAACTGCGGCTTTAACAATGTTTAATATCAAACTCTACTTGCGCTTGAAAGCTAATGCCAGTCCGCATCCTAAGTTGGTTGGGAACACTGAGACAACCAGTAGGCACATGGTCATGGTGCTAGCTGACGTGAATGTGTCGCGTTTTTACGGAAGAGCTCAAGAACTGTGCAAGCTTTTTCATCTGCAGAGGCTTCGTTTGCGTGTTTGAACCTGCGTAGCCTCAGTTCTGAAATGCCTGGCTGCTGCTGCGCCCCAGGCTGCAGATAAAATTATGATGGGGGTCCGAGTGTTCGCGTCTACAAGTTTCCTGCCGACGAGACGCAAAGGGCAGCATGGACAAAGGCCATTTCTCGCGAAGATTTTGTGCCAACCAAGCACACTGTGGTAAGCGTCGCTTTTGGTGCTGTTTTTCAGGATGCTTGCCTTAAACTTTTTGCTTCAGTAAAACTTTTTTTTAGCCTAGTTAATGCATTTTGAACCAAGGAAAAGGAGCAGCGCAAAAGCATGCAACCACGCAAGAAAGGACAAGACACGAGCGCTGTTTTCGCGTTTTGTGCCGTGTCTTGTCCTTTCTTCTCTTGTGGTTGCATGCTTTTGCGCTGCTCCTTTTCCTTTGTTTTGTGCTTCACACGACATTTTTTTTTTATGGCTTGCTTCGGAGAGGGGACTTTTTGTTCACTTTCTTATTACTTCGCTTGCGGAGTTTTATTTCCCAGTTATTTCGCTTGCCGAATTTTGTAAGGCTGTCGCCCAAACCTAATGGCCTTGTGGTTTTACTTTGTTTTTACCTGTGTGAAAAACACTTTCAAACGAGTGAGTTCGTCAGGTTTGCAACGTACACGTACGAGAACACTGAAAACGTTATCGAAATTCCGCTGCAGCGTGTCCGCCTGAAGCCAGCTGCTGTCCCGAGTGTGTTTCCCGGCTGCCCGAAATATCTCTCTCAGCCACCATCTTCGCGAGAAGCTCCTGCAGAAAAGAAGCCCCGACTCGAGGCAGCGTCACTGCGAAAAGCGATAGAGCTTTCTGTTGCTGCTCAAGAGGAAGAAGATCGCAGGAACAAAATTTGCAGTTTTGGGGAGCTGTGTTCTGCCCTTCCGAAGCTTAAGACTTCTGACTTCTGGACTGTGGTCACTACGCAGGCAAAGGTTTTGTTCCTGGAGCTCTCCCTCGACCAAGCTCCCGCAGTGCGTTCATAAGTGGTGGTTTTAGACGACCTGTCTGTTCAGGTGTTTCTCGGAGGGTCCCGTCTCCACAATCTTGGGGACGAATGTGTGCAGTCACAAATGAAGGATTTAAGGGAGCTTGATAAAGTGCTGCAGTCTGTTGAAAAGCTGCAGAGTTGTGCTAGTGGCAGCGAAAAGGAACACCAGCTTCTCGCAACTGTGCTAATGCTCCTGGATGAGGTGAACAAGGATTATGAGCTCCAAGAACATCATGGATGGAACTTACAGGTACTGAAATTTGTGCGAAGCCAAGTAGAGCTTGTTTTGAAAAATGTGCCTCGATATCCACCAGATGTACTCGTGTTTTCAGGTCTGCTGTATACCATTTCTCCACATGCATACAGGTTCATCAGAAGCTCGCTTAAAATTAAGCTGCCGCACCCAGACACTATTCGACGACTGTGTTCGTCATATCACATGAATCCAGCACTTGAACAGCAAGATCCTTGTTTCTTGAACTATGCTAAAACTGTATTGCAAGCAATGGCCGAGCATGAGCGCACTGTGACATTAATGATGGATGAGATCCATCTTCAAACCTATTTTGAGTACAAAGCAGGCTTCGTTACAGGTGCAGCAGCCAATAGTTCCGATCCGGCTAAAACAGCATATGTGTTCATGCTACAAAGCCTTTTGTCAAGCAACAAGGATGTTGTTCACATCTTGCCAGTCGCACAGATAGATGCAAAAGCACTGCATCTATTTTTGCACAAGCTCATTACTGACCTTGAGTCACTTGCATTTAAGGTACTAGCTGCTGTTTCAGACAACAATGCTATCAATCGGAAAGCCATGACATTTTTTGCTAGCCCCCCCCCCCCCCCCCCCCCCAAAGCCAGTATAGTTTACACACACCCAGCTGATTCCTCTCGTCCACTGTTTTTCATTTTGGACCCTGTGCACCTTTTGAAGTCAATTAGGAACAATTGGCTAAACCAGAGAAACAGTGGAAAGTGTATATATTACCCTGATCCAAGCAGCAATGACCCAAAGCCACCTATTCTTACGGCATCATTTAAATCTTTGTGTGATCTGCATGAGGCTGAGCAAAATAACCTGTTAAAGCTGGCACCAACACTCTCACTGAAAGCACTGAACCCATCAACAATGGAGCGCCAGAACGTTAAGCTTGCTCTCAGGATTTTTAATGAATCGACAGCAGCTGCACTGCAATGTTCCGCTGTACAACATGCTAAAGGAACAGCAGATTTCATAAACACCATTTTGACATGGTGGCGAATAGTGAATGTAAAGACGCCAAGAAAAGGTGAACGCCTGCGTGATGAAATGCAGTCTCCGATTGTGTCAACAACATGTCCACAGCTTGAATTTTTGAGGAAAATACCAGAGTGGCTAGACTACTGGGCTAGCCTCAGACACGATGCTGGCCACCTGACGAAAGAAACTCACATGGCTTTTGGCCACATGAGCCACGCTCTGCATGAGATCGCTTTATACTGCCTGGAAGAGCTGGGATTTCGGTATGTGCTCCTTGGAAAACTTCAAACAGATTGCCTTGAGGATAGATTCGGGAAGTATCGCCAGCTATCCGGAGCCCAATACCATGTCGCGATCAGGCAGATTTATGAATCTGAGAACAAGCTAAGGCTTCAAAAAGTACTGGACATGCCTGATCTTGACATTATTGCAGAACCGATCTTCGGCATAAGTGTTGAATCACTTTGTGCACAGTTCAGTATAGCAGTGACCAATGCTGATGTAGCAAAAAAATCGTCGATGATTCCCGCTGTTACGTATGTTGCGGGATACTGTGCCCATGCAACACTCAAAAAGCTCATGTGTATGTCGTGCAAGGACAATCTCGTCCTGGATAACACCAGTTTGGACCATGATGACACACTGCTCATTTCAGGCATGACAAGAGGAGGATTAAAGTTTCCACGAGATGTCGTAGTGAACGCTGTACTTTATACAGAAATAGTCCTTGACAAATTGAGGAGTGAGCAGTATGCATCCAAATTTCTGGCTCTTCCAAATCAGAAGGAGACCCTTGTTTCTCTTGTGTCAACCATTCTCCACGATTCTGGAGACCTTGATACGTGTGATTCTAGTCATTCGCCAGAAAAAGTCATGCACCATATTTTGAGTGCTACTGCCAACACGCTGTTAAATAATCTGTGCAAAACGAAAAACAACACAACAGTGTCGAAGGGGCAGCGAAAAATGCAAACTCTAAAGAGTTGAGGATTGATGACTGTATCGTTTAATGGCAAGTGTTTCTGAGATAGCGGACCATTCTTGCACACCTGATTACCTTATTAAGATAGCTTTGTATTAAGGCATTTTATAATCTGTACATGTTCTTTTCATACTTAGCAACTGCAGCTATAGAACATTTGATTGAACTGTAGTGAGTGGTAACTTGTGTACCAAATTTTTTTACCTTCTGTATGATGGACATCTAAATGCAAATGGGTATGTTTGTTCCTGTTTCATACAGTATGGCACTGAACAAATTGTACTGGATTCTTATGTGCGCATCTCACCAAATCACACAACTTGGTGACATCTATATTCTTTGTGTATGTGTGTGTGAGTGTGAAGTGCTTAAATAAACTCTTTATTCACTGTATTCGTTGCAACTTTTTTAGAAATCTTGCTGGTTTGTTGTGAAACATCCGTGCAACGTGAAGTAGTATAGAATAACATATGAAGGAAGCTGACACTCAATGCAACCAAGGGAAGCATAGGGGAATGTTCGATTTTTACTGAAGTGGTTATGAGTGGGAAGTGAATAGTGTAATCATTTTATGAATGCAAGACAACTGACTAGGAAGACTTAAAAAAAAAGTCAAAGGAGCTACAACTGGGGCTAGTTGGAAATGCATTCTTGAAGGGGATGATAAGCGCTGTCAAAATACGAGAAGGGACGAACAAACAGGACAAAGCGCTTTCTAGCAACTGTTTATTCTATGAAGAAACATGAATATATATACAAATGTTAACGTCAAATCATGCGCAGAAGAGGGAAGACCGCACCGCACTGACAAGAGCGATATGAAGAAATAAATAAAATTGAATAGAAACGAACAACACGTGCCTTTACAACAGCCGAAGATTACTTATCTTGAGGTAGTTTAATTCAGTTCTCCCTAACAGCACCGAAGCGGAGCTGACGCATTGCTTATCTGGAGCAACATGCATAGCGAAGGCGTCGATTATTTCGCGTTCCCGCCTGTTCCTGAAGAATGCATATTCTAATCAGAAACCGTTAAATACTAATATTACGCTGGCACAAAACACGCAGTATTTTGAGAAATGGGTGCGTGACGTGCAACCGGAAACACCGCGTGGGGTGAAGCTGAATTCCAGGCACATCTGCTGTGTGTGACGTCACGAACGCGTGCGGAGGCCTTGAGCTAGTCTAGGTGGTACTGCACCGGCCGGCCGATTTGGGCGGGAAACCGGTCCAAAAACAGCCCCCTCCGTAGGCTGCGGGTGGTGGTGAAAAACTTTATAAGGTAGAACAAGCCTTAATTGTTAATCCTAGTGATGGGATTGCTCTTGATTGCGTGTCGTGGCCGAATGGTGATGCTCCTCAGCGACTTCCAAAGCCCAGTCCACTAGCTGTCGTTGGGCAGCCGGGTCGGAACTGGACACCACAGCCTCCCATCGCTCGAGGTCTGTGAGTTGCCAATCGGCTGGTGGAAGGAGCTCAGAGCAAGAATAATGAATGTGTGAAAAATCCGCTTTCGGAGCGCCGCAGAGGGTGCATACTGGCGTGAACAGTCCCGGGTGAACCAGGGCTAAGTGGGCAGGGGAGAGCAAGGTGCGGGATTGTAGCTGTAATTTAGGCTGCGGGCGCGACGCAGGCGACGCAGCAAGCGAAAATCCGGAGAAGAGAAAATATGCCGCGCAACCATGCACAGTCGTGCGCAATGCGGGAGGGGGGGGGGGGGGGGGGGGGGAGCGGCAGCCCCTATAAGAAGCCGTGAGTATATGGCTGTTTCTTTTGTCGCGCTCTCTTCTATAAAGAGTCATAGCATACTGCGCGCAGTGGACGCTGCGGCAGCTCGCTCCGATGCTCTTATCGGAGCTATGCGCAGGGCAGTCAAAAATTTTGTTACATACTTTTTTCCCTGCTACCAGGAACACAAAAGAACGCAATGGAATGAGCTTTGCCTTTACCCCCACCTCTTAAGTAGACTTGCGCACGCTTATGTAGCCATCTGTCTTTAGAACTTTGTACATGCAATACGTGATCGGACGAGGCAGGAAGCTCCATGCCATAGAGCACGTGGAGAGAAATAGAATGACGCCACGTGAAGTTCTGGGCTTAGTCAAGGTGTTCCAGCAGCTTTTAGCCCTTGAATTTCTCTAGGTGCTAACCTTTTCCCTGGAAAAATAATTTGAATTGAAACAGAATTGACTTGAAACCCCAAGTGTGCAACTGCTAGCTTCCTTTCAAAAGAATTTCCTTGCAGCAGTCAAATTTTTCCCGCCTTTAATGAAACCATTTTAACGAAAAGTTGCCAAAATGCTTGCACGATTAAAAAAAATGGACACGAATGACACTTTCTTAATTGATGGCAAAATGCTGGAAATTTCCATTAAACACAAAAACCCAGCCACAGTGCGAATTCATCGAGTGCACCGAAGAATGACCGCGTTCTTAATGAATACGAATAGAACTAAAGCATGCGCGTGATTGCTGTAAAAAATGCCGAGATACTTGTCTGGCAAAATACGATGAGCAGCTTCAAACCTCTGAAGGTTGCTTATGTTAGGTGCTGCTGTGTTCCTCTCCTCATAACACGGCGTGCCTTATACCACAACACTTCGATACATCAAAGAATTTTTACTTCAGCTTGTATTTTCTTTGTCATTTACCAACTACTCTCTGAATGCGTCAACTCGCGTCACTTTGAACGCTTCACGGTGTCCTCATTGCTATGTAACAATTATTCAGAAGTCTCGTTGTTGGATGCCCATTAGCCTGGCGCTAATGACCGGTGAGGCCAAATTCGCATATGTTGTTATCTTTGCAGGCAGAGCAGCGCGCAAAAGACTGGAACAGAGAAGACGTACCAGGACGAGCGCTGAACATCCAACAATTCTTTAATGGGAACATATCAACACGTATATGCATGCTGATCGAATCGTGGTCATCGCATACGCGTGCGCAAATAGGCGAGCTCTTTTTCGGCGAGGGCAATAGAGGCGGAGTTTCCGCAGGCCTCCTTCAGACTACAGATCTGTTCTGATTCTATAATCTCTCGTGTGATGCGATCTTTGCTTCTCTTAGTAACAACAGTGCTCTCAAGACCAGGTAAACAATCATTGCATCTCTGACAATGACTTACCAGAAGACCATCAAAATATTTTTGTTCACGTTCATTTTTTACGTTGATGGTGTGCTCTCTTAACCCGTCGTTCAAGCATCTTCCGACAAGACCAACATGCATTATTCCGCAGCTCAAGGGAATTTGATAAACTACGGCATCTGCGCAATCAGCGAAAGGCCGCTTCTGCTTCTTGCCACAGTCACGCTGTGGGGTTGCCTCCGGATCAGCCATTCTGCAGAGCTTTGACAGCTTGTTAGGTGCAGTAAATGCGGCTTTCACGTCGTAGTGCTGGGCCAACTTTTTCATGTTGTGTGGCAGTGTATGAATATAATGCAAAGCAACCTATGATTCTAGGTGTGTGAAAACATCTCATTCCAGGTATGATGCGAAGATATAATTAAAATTTACATTCAATATAACGTACCCGTTTGCTCCAAGTAAATTGGTGGCGCGAAAAAAATGCAGGGACAAGAATATTCTAAACAACCTCAATTTATTCTCTTTCTTTAGAAGGATTGCGTTCATGGCACTTTCTTTGCGCGGTTT
The DNA here is from genome assembly GCF_052857255.1 of Amblyomma americanum. Lineage (NCBI taxonomy): Eukaryota > Metazoa > Arthropoda > Arachnida > Ixodida > Ixodidae > Amblyomma > Amblyomma americanum. The sequence goes on from NC_135499.1 coordinate 80,054,819, forward strand.
TCTATTAACCTTTCATCGAGAAGACCACACTGTATCCTCGTGTTTAGTGGTATCGTGACAATAATGTTTGTCTCTTTCCGGTGTCGTGGCCACCTGGTGTAGTGGATTATGTGAAGTATGTTCGTGCTGCTGCGTCGTACATTTGGCGCCTTCTGGTTCTTGGCGGTGACGTTGAGGTAAACCCAGGCCCTATGACTAAAGCGCAAGAAGACACGCTTGACGCTGTAGCTACAGCCGGTCAGCCTCTTGAGGCGGGCAACACAAGCCTTCTTGAATCGATAAATCAAGTCTTGAACCTACACGTCGCCCTTAGAAACGACATGGAACAGTCAACTAAAAGACTTAATGAACTGGAATGCAAAATTGAAACTCTTCCCTCCAGGCAACCTGTGTCAAATGCTGATATTCGTACAAAAATTCAGGACAAAGTTGATGATCTGGAAAATCTCTCCAGACGGTCGAACGTGTTTTTTTTTGGCATCGATGATTTTGATCCATCTGAGCCTTGGGAAGATCGGAGTGGTATGTAAGAGAATTTTTTTCAGAGAAACTTGGAATTACTGTCACTTCCGTTGCCAGAGCTCACCGCTTAGGGCGTCTTTCGACTGGCAAGAAACGTACCATTATTGCCAAACTTTATAATGAGAAAGAAGTCGCATCCGTCATTAGTCTGGGCGATAAACTAAATAACGCCCATTTTAACACACCACGTAACTAGTCTGAGGCTGTTCGTGATAAGCGCCGTAAACTGTGGCAGTTTTTTAAGACGATAAAGAAGGAGGGGTATCAGAGTCGTCTGTATTTTAATAAACTTCACATAAGCGACGAAATTTATCTCTGGGACACTACTGACAATCGGGCTGTGCGTCTAACTGAGCCTTCTGCCGATTGACAACATTCAATTCATCATGGTGCTTCCGATCGTGCACCGCCAACCTTGCCGGGACCTAAATGTTTAGATAACGTTTGCTTCCTGTATACTGACACCCGAAGCGTTACAGCGAAGAGTTATGCCCTCTCTTCACCTATCGAGTCCTTTGGAACCTCGTTAACAGCATTAATTGAAAAGTGGCTAACCGATTATATATTACATCATGACATCCTTTCATGCGAATTATGTTTTAATTTCTTTCGGTTCGACAGAAAGAACAGAAGAGGGGGTGGTGTGCTTATTGCGATTAAGCAAGAGCTTATTTCTATACCAATTCTTGCTTCTACTTTTCTCGAGTGTGTATTCGTCACTTTGAAATGCACTTCAACAAACAGAATTGCCGGTGTGTTGTATCGTCCACCCGACCTGTATGGTGGCTTTGCAGATGAATTTTCTCGCCTAATGACCGATGTGTGGACGCGTTTTTCAAATCCTATCCTAATTATGTTTGGTGACTTTAATTTTCCAGGTATCAACTGGGAAAGACTATCTGTCTCTCCTAGTTACACGGATGCGCCCGCTTTCCTACAAACTTGTCTTAATTTTCATCTAACTCAGCTCATTACAAAGCCAACGCGATCCTCAGGTACCACTGCAAACATTCTCGACTTGATTCTAACCAATAATCCTGATGCTTGTTCTCAAATATTTCACTTTAATGGTCTTTCTGACCATGACATTATTTCTGGTGCATCAATCGCACAATTATCGACAGAAAAACTACCATCATGCTGATCACGTGTTATATAAGAGCTAAGTTTGACCAAATGAATCATGAATAAACCAATTTTTATGGGAAGTTCTTGGCTGAATCTTCACTCAGTTTCATTGAACAGAACTGGATAGTGTTTAAAACTACCCTAACTAACCTCGTTATGTAACACGTAACGGTTATCAAAATTAAGTGCAACAAAAGTGCTCCCTGGTTCAATGGTCGGCTGCGAAGAGCTAATAATAAGAAAAAAAACCGTTTGTATCGGCAGGCGGTTGTTAACAACCTATTAAACACATAGAAAAATTTCAAACAAAGCGATAAAAGTTACCAGAAAATGCTGAAAGCTGCCCGTAGCCAGTTTTATAGTGACGTTTTGCCCGCCTTGCTGTCTAATAACTCCCGTAGATTTTGGAGCGCAATTAACCCTCATTCGCATCCTGATTCTTTCTTGACAATTTCTAATGGTGACCACCTGGACGATACGCATTCTGCTCAGCTCTTTAACAACGCTTTCTCATCTGTTTTCACTCAAGAAGTCAGCACCACTTCTCCAGTTCTCAACACATTTCATGATTATTCTGCGCCCCCAATAGTCATTAGTGGAGATGGTGTTCTTTCTTTGTTAAGCATTCTTAAACCTACTACAAGCGCGGATCCGCTGGGCTTTAACAAAAAAATGCCAAAAAACGTATCTCAGACAATTTTTTCACGTCTTGTCTGCTCTTTTTTCCCTGTACTTATCATCTGGCTCCATCCCTCACGACTGGCGTGTAGCCAAAGTAATACCTATTTTCAAAACTGTCATACGCTCTGATCCTCTAAACTATAAACCGATTTCGTTGACTTGCACTTTCTCCAAGCTCCTTGAACACGTCATAAACACTCAGATCATTCATTCTCTTGAAGACGATGACATCATATTTAAATATCAGCACGGTTTTCGCAAAGGATGTTCTTGCGACCCTCAGGTCGTCGGATTTACTAACGACTTATTTAGTTCTTTGGATACCGGAAATCAAGCCGATGCTTTGGTTTGGGATTTTTCGAAGGTATTTGATCGGGTTCCCCAGCATCGACTACTTCTCAAACTATCGCATCTTATTGTTCACCCTCAGGTACTAGCATTGATTAAAGACTTCCTTTTATCACGCGTTCAGTTCACTTCTGTTAATGGTTCTAACTCTACAATGAGCCATGTCACATTTGGTGTACCCCAGGGGAGTGGTATTAGTCCCCTGCGCTTTCTAGTAATTAATAATGACTTGAAAAATTGCATTTCTTCACAAATTAGACTGTTTGCTGACGACTTTGTTGTGTACCGAACCATTACAAATGACTCTGACCGACAATCTTTACAAACTGATATCCATCCTATTAACGCTTGGTGCCAGTTGTGGCTTGTGACCCTAAATCCTTCTAAGACAAAGCTCGTCTCCATTACTAGAAATTATTGTCGCATCCTAACCACATACTCTCTTAATGACATAACAGTTGAGACAACTTCCACTTACAAGTATCTAGGAGTTTGCCTTCAATCAGACTTAACCTGGAACTATCATAATAACTTGATTCTAGCAGCTGCTAACCGTTTTCTTGACCTTTTAAAACGTAACCTTCGACATGCTCCGGCGCACGTGCGTAAACTTGCTTACATTTCATTAATTCACCTAAAATTGAGTGCGTTTAAGCCATACGGGACCCTGATCAAGCCTACATAAAAGATAACATAGAATGGCTGCAAATTCATGCTGCTCGTTTCATTTATTCTGACTACTCACGTTTTACCAGCGTCACGGCATTAAAAGCTCGTGCTGGGCTTGACAACCTTTCCCGTCGTCGCAAACTGACTCGCTTAACTTTTTTCCACAAATTTTACCATCATCCGTCGCTTCACGACGATTTCATTCACTCACCCTCAGTAGTGTTTCCCCGCCGTGACCATCCTTTCAAGATAAAACGCATCACATGTCACACTTCAAGTTTTGACAAATCATTCGTACCCAAAACCATTACTTATTGGAACCGGCTGCCTTCCACAATCGCAACTGAAGCGAATACGACATCATTTCATGAAATTAAAAAAAAATAAAAGCGATGTGTAGTTTTCTTTTGTTGTGGTCACCGTAAAGCGGTTGAGTTTTTTTCGTTCTGTTTATTGCGTTGTTTTTAATGTTCATTTTGCGTTTTTTTTTTGTTCCGCAACATTCTGATACTGGCTGGCTATCAGTTATTGCGCTTTCCTTGTTTTTTTTTTTGGTCTATTTCCTCAAGGTAGATGTTCTTCCTTGTACCTTCATGTTCGATTTTTACTCCCCCCCCCCCCCCCCTCCTATGTAGTACCCTTGTGAGGAGGGCCTTTAGGGGTATCTTGAAATAAATAAAAAAGTCTGGGATAGAATATTATCCCCAAAACGCCCATCCTCCAGTCGACAACAGCCTCGTCTAAACACTGTCTGTTTACACCCTCGCCCGCCCACCAGCCTCTTCTGATTCACCGCGCTGCGGAAGTCCAGACACAGTTAAATGGCTTCGTTCGAATGAAAAACTTTATTGTTATACAGCTTCGTCTTACTCTCTAAAAATGGTTTTCTTATACCTAAAATCATAAGCCAAGAGGCACGCTGTTTATCATGCTCTGTTTGACGAGCGCCATATCGATATAGCCTTGAGGGAAAGGCGGTGTCGCTCTCAGGTCAAATGTATGTATTTAAAACCATTGAAGTAATCTAGCACATTATGTTCGTTAATAAGTATTTATGTTGTGTGTTAGCATAATACCTCCAACCCTGTGATTGCTTTTTGGGCTACGAGGCCAGTTGCTGCTGGCCGCCGTGCTTTGAAATCCCACAGATAATATACGGAAGACTTTTGTCGAGATAGGAACGCTGTAATTCTGGTGTGAGGCAATTTTTTAGTTGTTTAGTAAAGATTGGTACTGCATATAATTGGTGATCATTCTTGTAGGTGCTTTGATATACAGTTTAAATACAAGAACAGCTCGTGCGATATCAAATATCTCTTTGAGTATATGAACACTTTTTGCATACTGAAAATTTGATACAGAACGCTTATTACACATGAGGTCCTAAGCTTAGAAACCATAGGAGAGATCTCTTATTACGATCTCATCGGTGTTAATGCACAACACGCTGCAGTGGTTGGCAGCAACCTGCATAATGTAAGAAACGAAAAGCTAATAATATACGACTTCCACAATTTCTCAAATAGAATTCGCGGTCTATACATGAGTAAAACATAATATCTTCTGCTTTATAAACTGTGTACAGGTAGAGAGTATACAGTATTTTATTTTATAATTGCCAATTATAACAGGTCTAGTCAAACACTGCCCTGTCTATCATGCTGTTTTTGATTTTTTTTTTTGTGGTCGACCTTTAAATGTGCTTCTCACCATTACACAGCCAACTTGTATCAAGTGGGTTTACTGACCCTTATCGGTATCTTCAAATTCCATGCATAGTGTTGCCTCGACCTGTCTTTCAAATAAACGCGCGTGGGCAATCATAGTCGCCTGACTTCCATAAGTATGTACTGCTGGTAGTTTCACCAACAGGAAAGATGATAGTGCAAGTTTAGGGGGTTTGAAAGCTGTTCGAAATGAGGACCGCTGGTGATTTGTGAAGGTCAGAGGGAGAAATAAATGTGACTGCGGTTATACCAATAACAAAGCGGTAGGATATGTAGTTTAAACCTATATAGTGTTTGCAAGGCGCCACGACTATCAGCGGAAAACCGGATGCAGACATTGCGGATTGAGGTGTTTTTCCAAGATTACCGGAAGGATGTGTTGCAAGAATCATACAGATATAGAGATGCTGATTCGGAGCGGGTCAAATATAAATATTTTCTGTAGGTTGAGTTTTAATATCTTAGATTGCGAACAAGGAACTCGTAGGGGTTCTGAAACGTCAACCAACTGTTTTTTTGACAATTGGTTAGTGACCCAAGACTTGTTCGATCTTTCCATCAAGTGCGAGTATGACTCTGTCGATGATGAGTTTGGGCTTGAATGCGACAGCAGTTTTGCCAGAAGTAAGCGCCACACTAATTCCGTGTGCAACGGCAGAATAGTGTAGCACTCGGAGTTCGTTAATAAATAACAAGAAATATAACGGTTCAAAACATGTAACTGCGGGGCACTCCAAAGATATTATGATTTGCGAACGAAACGGCGTCTTATTTATGCTGACTGAAAAAGGGTAATTACTCATGCTTTAGTAACGCACATACGTCGACCCATTATACCAAGACATAGAGATTTACATCCCCGGCAAAATGATTTTTTTTAATTTATCAGTATCCCCTCTATACCTCAAATATTGATCGTTGAAGCCGGTATCTTATGCTTGTTCACTAGAAATACATCCACATCTTATAGTATTGATATCAATTATACACTTGCAAATTCATCTGTAGATGTTTCTCATACCTAGTACGCTCTTTTCTCACAGTCACTATGTTTTGATCCCACATGAATGGCGGATAGTCGAACTATCGTTCATGAGCACTCAGTACACGACCTATCTCATTAACAAGCACGAACTTGACCATGCGACTAATTCGCGCGTAATTAACCACTTAAATAATATAACATTATCTTTAAATACATAACTTCTGGGTGGACTACGCGTGAGAAAATCGACTTGCCGGAATTATTCGTGACCTATATTCGGATATTGACGCTGGTATTCGAGTTGACTCTATATTTTTTATTTTTCTGAAGGAATTCAAAAGGAGGCTTCACATAAAGTTATTAACAAGATTAATCCAGCTAGACATACATCCGCTTCTCGCTTCGCGGTAAGATATTCTTCTTATAGCGCACCTCTTTGCAACCGTCAACAACCGCAATTCGTTTTACGGCCAGATACATCCTAGTGTAACACAAGGTAGCGTGCTTCGTCCCTTGCTTTTCCTAGTATTGATGATTAGGATGGTCGACTACTGATCTGAAAGATGCGGGTTCGATCTTGTCGTGCCGGTCACGTTTCAATGGAGGCTAAGTGCTAGAGGCCCTTGTGCCGTGAGTTGTAAGTGCACGATAAAAAAAGCACGTGGAATAAAATTTCCGTAGCCCTTTACTACAATGTCCCCATATCCTAACTCGTTTTGGGACGTTAAACCCAATAAACCAACCTTAAACCTTATATTTTTGAATGATTTACCTAATTCTATTCCTTGATGATGTCACTAAGCCAGTTCCAAAATGGCCTTGACTTCATGTCGATGTCTGTAATTTACCTCCGTATGATATCGCTCAAAATCAGCGCCCACCTCGCCTGCCAACTCTTACTTTGTAGTTTTTAACATGGTTTCAGAAAGCACTATTAATTTTAAACGCAGTTGCCACTATTCGCCTATTTCTTTCACAGGGTTCTGGAACGTCAAGGCATTGTCTACTGCGCATTTTGTACTTTTATACGCTTTTTGACAAAATATTGGACATATAAGTGCTATTTAAATTAATAAAGTTTAACCTAGATCCCCGTGTTCTTGCATGGTTTGGCAGTTTTCTTACAAATCGCTCCCAATAGGCAACATTTATCCAAAAGGAATCCTGTCTTACCACTCTCTATTTCGGCAGCCAAGAAGGATTCGTACCGCCCACTACTTCAAAACCACTTCTATGCTCTACTTCTACGACTTTCTCACAAAAATCCGATCAGGCATGGGCCATCTTTAGTTACAGGCGCGAAAACAGACGCAACAGAAGGCAGAAAGACGGGACGGAGCGCCACTCACAACTGATTAATTTGAAGCGACACGGATATATATATATATATATATATATATATATATATATATATATATATATATATATATATATATTATCCTACACGCAAGCAATACTATAATCTTTAAAGTTGATATAATAGCGAACGAGTAAAAAAGTTGTTCTCTGCCTTATACAAAGGTATGGACGTGTCGCTGATGCACATGCTTCCTTTCTTTGTAATAAAAAATCTTCTATTAATTCCCTGGCTTTTGTATCTTTGCTTTTTAATATAATTCGCGCACCGGAAAAACATGGCTCACAAGTGCATGACGGGCAGGACTTTATATGCTTAGGCTTATTTGGGCCTTCTTTATCTTGCTCAACGTTTCTTTCGTGTTCCCTGATTCTCTCGTTAACGCAGCGCCCAGTTTGCCCCATATAGGAGCGGCCGCACGAGAAGGGAATTTCGTAGACAACACCTTCGGCGCACTTCATGAATGGTCGCCCATGTTTGGTGCAACACCCTTTCTCTTCTTTTCGTTCTCTTTCAATACGAGAGCAAAGGCTTCCGAGTTTTTCTGGGGCTGAAAAAGCAAGCGGCACACCATGCCTGCTTCCTACTTTTTTCATGTTGTGGGCTAACTTGTGCACGCAGGGCACCACCACAGGTTGCACCACCTCTTCTCGAGGGACATCTTCCCCAGCTCTCAAAGCCTTTCTCTTCATCTTCTGTAGCAGGCTTTCAGCGACCGCCGTTACGAGGGAACCAGGGACACCAGCTGAATCCGCCCTCAGAACATCATGCTCTCACAAGATGCAACTAAGTTTTCAAAACCAATTGGCCAGGCTGTCTTCAGCTGGGTTCCCTGGTTCGCTCGTAACGGCGGTCGCTGAAAGCCTGCTACAGAAGTTGAGGAAAAAGGCTGTGGAGCTGGGGAAGATGTCCCTCGGGAAGAGGTGATGCGACCTGTGGTGGTGCCCTACGTGCACAATTTAGCCCACAACTTGACAACAGCCGCGAGCACGTATGATGCGCGCTTGTTTTTCCAGCCGCAGAAAAGCTCGGAAGCGTTTGCTCTCGTATTGAAAGAGAACCGAAAAGAAGACAAAGTGTGTGGCACCAAACATGGGCGACCGTTCATGAAGTGCGCCGAAGGTGTCTGTGAATTTCCCCTCTCGTGCGGCCGCTCCTTTATAAGGCAAACTGGGCGCTGCGTTAATGAGCGAACGTTCATTTCATTCAAGGATTCATTTGGGATAAATGTTGCCTATTGGGAGCGATTAGTAAGAAAATTGCCAAACCATGCAAGAACACGGGGATCTAGGTTAAGCTTTATTAACTTAAATAGCACTAATCTGTCCACTATTTTGTCAAACAGCGTATAAAAGTGCAAAATGCGCACTCGACAATGCCTTGACGTTCCAGAACCCTTTCAAAGAAATATTCGAATAGTGGCAACTGCGTTTAAAATTAATAGCGCTTTCTGAAACCATGTTAAAAACTACAAAGTAAGGCATCTATCATATCAACTACGCCCAAATATGCCTAAGCATATATAGGTCCTGCCCGTCACGCACAAGTGAGCCATGTTTTTCTGGTGCGCGAATTCTCTCAAAAAGCAAAGATACAAAAGCCAGGGAATTAGATGCCTTTTTCAATGCAAAGAAAGGAAGCATGTGCGTCAGCGACACGTCCATATATATGTATAAGGATGAGAACAACGTTTTCACTCGTTCGTTATCATATCAACTTTGAAGATGACAGTATTCCTTGCGTGTAAGCTGGTATATATATGTCCGCGTTGCCTTCAAATAAATCAGTAGTGAGTGGCGCTCCGCCCCGTCTTTCTGCCTTGTGCTGTGTCTGTCTTCGCACCTGTAACCAGAGATGTACACTTTAAAAGTTGTCCAGCAAGACGTTCGGTCTGGCGTTGTCCGTTTCGCAGGCGGTTGCTTAATTTACGCGAAATAAACTGATAACCATATCCAAGAATTATGCAAAAAAGCAGTTTTGAACGGGAAAGAGCTGAGGAACGCAATTTTTTCGTACATCATAAGATTTCACTACAAAAATCAATGTATCCGCAAATCTCCCGCCTACAGGCTTGCGTTTTTTGCTACGAACGTTTTTGCTATCATTAAAAGCGTTCTTCATTCGTTTCTTTTTGGCAGTCTTTAGTGCTCAATGTGAGAAATGAAAAAATTTAAAAGAAAGTTTTTGCTACACTTCAGAGGAATCGACCTTAAATTTTTTAATAACAGTACCTTACAATTTCCAATATTGCAAATGTTTGTTCAAGATTGATGGACATGAGCATCTTTCTGTCGGAACTATCTCAGTAACCGCAATATAGTAAAGAATGGCGGTCTGTAATTCTAAGAAAGAAAATATTGCATGTATCGCGTACTAAATCTCATGCCTATTCTCATAAACTACAGAATACTTCGCTGGAACTAAAAAGATCGTTCGAATACCTAAGCGTATTTGTTTCTAAACTTGAGTGTGGAGTTTCTATATGACACCTTGGCCTTCAATAACTGATACCATACATCGCAGCCATTGATAATAAGGCAGCTTGTTATATTGTAAGAATCTATCATCGCACGGCCAGCACCACAAATTTAAAAACTAGCTTGCAGCAGCCACTACAGTCGCTGAGACATCGAATAATTGGGCTTTGTTTAATTGTAAATATGCTATCATGAGACGCTTCACGAATGTTTGCTTCACCAGCCCACATACACATCACGTCGCCTGGATTACGTTCATAAAATTGATTTTTTTACACGCCACATCAATGTCTTGCATTACTAATTCTTTCCTGGCCTCATTCAGGTGTGGAAAAACCCTTCTGAGGAAATTTTGTCCATAACATAAATTATAGTTTTTTAGTGTACTCTAACAAGCTGATCTGAGTGCCCCGCTTAATCTTTTCGAAATATTCATTATTATGCTAATTTGAAATGTCTTTATTTACACCCCACAAGGAGACGATGCCTCTCCTGCGTGGTCGGCGATGCCGACAAAGCAGAAAATATCGAGAATGAGGCAGATGCTTCTCGTTCAATCAAAATTGCCGATTGGGCCAGTTGGTGGGACGTGATTCGAATTGACCAGCGCGGAAACAGACGGAGTCACGAGAAGAAATAACACTGACTACAGGACGGGCGCATACTAAAAACTTTACTTTCGACGAAAACCCCGCACAATATATGCCAAAAACCACGTGACAGTCAGGGGGCCAAAGATTACAACCTAATCCACAGTCATCAAAGGGCGGCCAACACAAGTATGATCCAGAAGGAAAAAACCCACAGAAAATGAAAAAGAGCGTGACACATTATGAACTGAACATATCAAAAAGCACTTTAACCAGCAAAAAAAAAACAGAAAACACACGTGCCAAACGACACCCTGGCCAAAGGGCGGCGTTAAGTACACTAACAGCAACAATGAGCGATCCTAAAGGTGCCCAAACAAGCGAAGCAAAAGCAGAGTCAGAAATCTAAAATCAGATAAAACGTCATACAACCCGACGGATACCACATAAAGCTAAAACAAACGAATACAACCTAAAATGGAGCGAAAAAACTTGTCAACACTAAGAAGGTAAAAGGTAAAAAACAGTCTGCATGTAAAACACAATTTGGACGATTACAACTTATGAGCCGCACCAAAAGCCTGAGGACAAGAATGCGCACCGGCTAACATAAGAAAACTTCATGAGCAAACGGGAAGTGGGAGGCAAACATGCAAAATCAGGAATATTAAGGCATGGTCAAGGAAGCACATTTCTTTCTCGTTCAGTGAAATTGAGGGCGTGCTTACGCAACTGTCCCCTGCCTTAGCAATAGAGTAGGATTCCGCGCTGGTCATTTCGAATCATGCTTCTCATGCTCGGCAAATAGACCCTCCTGACTGCATTCGCACGACCTTGTCTGAATAAACCCCTGCTCGTAACATCTTGATGGAAGGTGCCGGGTATACACGTCCCCTGAAGCCGGATCCCAAGCTGCTACTCCGCCGGAGTTGTCGCCTTGCTGGTCTGCCGTCTTCTGTACCCATGAGGCCCCTGGACGGGGACGCTCCAAAGTCTGTGCGCAGCAGTTCGTAGCAGTATTACCGGGGGCCAGGTTCGTTCTCGGGCTCAACCAGAGACGACGTAGATGAATGGCTTACCCACTACGAACAGGTAAGCCTCTACAATTAAGGGGACTCCTCCAGCCAGTTTTCCACGTCGTCTTTTCCCTAACCAACACGGCCCTGGCGTGATACGACGACCACGACAATTCTTTCACGACATATGACCATTTTGCAGAAGAATTCAAGAAGTGTTTCAGTGACCCTGTCGGGAAGAAGAAGCGGGCCGAGGAAGTGCGTGCGCAAAGGGCTGACCTTCCCGGTGAGACATGTACGAAGTACTACATCAAGGAAATCTTTAAATTATGCAAGGTCGTCTGTCCTCGCGTGACAGAAGAGGACAAAGTTGGCAACTTATTAAAGGATTCGCCGAAGGCATCCACAGTTTTTCTTACCAGCAAAGCAAGCCTCGAGTCCGTTTCTAACGTCATCCAGCAGTGCAGCACATTTGAGACATTTAAAATGCGTGGCATTACACTCAAATTCGGACATTTGGCCAGAATGACGGAGGTGGCTGCTGTAGACATAACATCGTTATTTGATCTGGCATTCACAATCCGCCAGATTTTTCGCGAAGAACTGACCAGGTCCTTCGGACTGATTTGAAACTCATGACCATCCCACGTGCCCTCTTCCGCCAACCGTCGCTAACGCAGCGGACTTTGAAGAGCACCGAGTACCCCGAAGGCTGCGGCCGAGCAACTTACCGCAATCGCCCCCGGAGCACTGGCCCCGCTATTAACAACAAACGCCTACCCCATACGACAACTTTCGGCCCTGTACATTGTACAGTGACTATACTTGCCGATGCAGCCTGCTCCTTGTGCCTCTCTTGTGTGTCACCACTGGGGTCAGCCCGGTCACATTTCGAGATTTTGTCCTCGTCGCCAACCATCCCGTTACACCTCCTCAACCTATCCTCTGCTGCCGGATTACCAACCTGTTGCTTCTCAAGGCCCATCCTACCCGCCCGATTGCGGAGACGCCTTGTCTACACAATTGCGGAATCGTTCACCGGGATCAGATAGAAGTGTTACACCGCTTCCAGCATCCCGCGCTTGTCTATCTCCATCACCCCGACGCCCCTCGTACACTCCTGCGCCGGAAAACTAGTCGGTGTCACCGATGGGGTGATGTCGCTGGAAGTCTGCCGCCGGAAGATACACTCCAGCCTGCAGTTATGTTACGGAACAAAGTGCATGTGCTAGTTGATGGTGTACCTGTGATTGCTTTAGTCAACACCGGAGGTACTGTTTTGGTAATGAATTTCCTCGGACGCAAAGTTTGGTTTCGGTGGGACAAAAATGTCCAATTTTTTAGTTGTGGGTGGAAAACCGTTGGCTAAGATTGGAGTGTGCAGTGTTAAGGCTTCATTGGATGGTACAGTGTTGCGCACGGAAATGGCGGTACTCGCCCGATCGACGCACGATGCGATTCTTAGTCTTGTCCTTTTGCAGATCTGTGGCGCTAACGTGAAATATCACATCGGAGAACTCAGCGTCGGCAAATATCTCTGGCCTTGTGGAAGGCTCGTGCAGTGGAGAGAGTATGTTCTGTGTTACCCGTGATACCGTTGTGCCTCCTTCTTCGGTTGTAGGTGCATCGGTTTCTTGCTCCGATACCAGTCTCGACGCGCCTGATGCGACTGTGGGCCGAACCATTTGACCCGTATGAAGAAAAATGTTTTGGTTCCTGATGTCATGGTTGCTACCACCAAATGTCGCACTGAGCAATGAACAGTGAATTGTTCGACAGAGTCTGTAGTTGTGTCTGAAGGCTTGAAGCTCGCGTCATGCAGGCAGGACTCGCAAGTATCCGTTGCCTTATAGTTACCGACGCCTTGGACGCGAATGTGCTAGTTTCTTGGCTAGTCGACGTTACTTCGCAGTGATCGCCTACTCACTCTCCAAGCATCAGCGCCGTGCTCTGTTGGCAATCCTCCCGCGACACTCATCAGTGTTTGATTTTTCACAACCCGGCGGCCTACTTTCGATTCCGTCGTCTCGGACCCATCGTAGGGTTTACACGCTGGCTCCTCACATTTGATCCGACAAAGGCCATACTGATTGTCACCGTGCAGTGTGATAATCACCCCTCCCTCGAATCTACGATGCCATCGACTGCCTTTTCTCGGCTTCCTACTTGTCGTCTGTACACCTTCGATCAGGGTTTCGACAAATCCCTTTGCACCCCACGGACAAAGAAAAAACTTAGTTTATGACACCTGGCGGCCTCTTTGAATTTAATGTGATGCCGTTAGGCCTTTGCAACGCGCCCGCAACGTTCGAGGGATTTATGAAGACTTTGCTCCACGTTTTGAAATGAGAAGTATGCATGTGCTACCCAGATGATGTCATTTTCGGACATGCGTCAAGTGAGCACAACGACCGTTTGGTTATTTTCCTGGACGACTGTATGCGTAAAGCTGGCTTTATGCTTAACTCTAAAAACTGGCACCAGGATGGACGTCAAGCGTTTGTGCTTGGGCACCTCGTTGACAAAGACGGCGTCAGACCTGATGCACTCAAGGGTGCAGCTGTCGATTTGTTCACCCCACCTCAGTTTTTCAAACCAAAGAGGAGCGGAGTGTCTTGGGATTATGTTAGTACATTCCCCATTTTATCCATCGCTTTGCGGACATTGCATACCGTGACCAGCGTCCTTCAGAAAGTTGTGGCTTTCGAGTGGACCTCTGAGTTTTACTCCGCCTTCCGTCAACTAAAATGCCTTCTCACGCCTTGCCTTCTGCTTCATCGCATCCATCCATCCGACCCCACAGAATTAATACCGACGCAAGAGGTGTTGTATCCGGAGATGCTCTCTGCAGCGCTGAGAAAGCATGTTGTTGCGTACGCGAGTTGCTCTGTCGTTAAGCTGGGGGGCACAGTTATATGGCCATCGAGCAGGAATGCCTCGCCGCTGTCTTCACCATGCAGCGTTTCAATCCATATCTATGCTGACGCTAGTCCACAGTCGTCCCAGACCATCATGCCCTCTTCTGGCTTGTTAACCTCCGTGACCCGTGCGGGTGCCTTATTTAGTGGGCTCCCTGGCTACAAGAGTTCACTCTAAACAGAAAGGAGTAAAAATGGAGTAAGCTGCCGTCAACGCACTGCAAGGGAGAGTGCACTAGAAGACTGTTTCCTCTTTTTTACTCCCATATAGGCGTATTCGTGCTTAGAGGGTATGACTATACAGTCGCCTCCAAGAGTGGTCGCAGGCACGTTGACGCGGACTATCTTTCGTGGCTTCTCTTTCCTGAGACGGATTCTGGCATCGATAATTTCGAGCTTAGCGTCGCGCCAGTGTCACCGGTTTTTCCAGGTATCACCATGTTCAACGGGGAACAGAAAGATTCCACCCAGCGGCATTTCCTTGCGGCGGCTGGAGATCCCTCATGTGCAAACCACTTTTTTGTCAGAGTCTGACTGTTATGGAAGAAAAGCTCTTCCTTTAAGGGCCACAGTTTCCCCCTGGTTTTTTCGAAGAACCTGTGCACCTGCGTCCTGCAGGTCATGCACGACGGCCCAGCATTAAGAGGTCTGGGGTCGCCATGAGCGCTGTACCATTCCCAGGCATGCTTCAATTGCCCGAAAATGCGAGCCACGACTGAATGGTATGTCGCCAGTTGTACTGAGTATGAACGACACAAGTGAACTACTAGCCTTGCATCCGGCCAGCTTCACCTTGTGACAATTGGAGCACCATTCGAGCAAGTGGGCGTAGACCTCCCGGGCCCATTTCTGACGACAAGCCTCTAGCCCCTGGAATCCTCAAGGCGTGCTATGTGCCACGTGATACAGTTCGGCCGCGGTACGGCGCTACTGGAGGGGTTTGTGCTGTGGCATTACTCTCCCTCCCTGATGGGCACCGACTCGGTGCCACAGGAATGGGAAGCAGTAAGAGAAGGGGCGTGATATGTGTCTGGCGTGTGGTGTAGACACGTCTGAAGCGATTGCGGGCGTAGTACAGGATTCTTCCGTGCGACGTGGACGACTTCGGAAGTCGGCCGTCTAGAGGAGCGAACTGTCCCTTGGGTGAGAACTTCGCAGTTTACCTCACTGACTTGCGGAGCACTTCGTAGGGCCCAAAATATTTGCGCAGAAGCTTTCCAGAGCGCTCTCGTATGCAGATTAGGCTCCAAACCCACACTTGTTCGCCGGGTTTGTAACTAACGTCTCTGTTGCGGAGGCTATAGGGGCGAGCGTCATTGTCGGGCGTCCTCGGCGTGACTAACAAATTGGGCAGCACCCATTACAGAGGAGGTTGTACTAGTCGGAAGTAGCATGGCGTCCATCATGGTTGCGACTTTGCGGCCGTGCACTAAACGAAATGGAGCGATGCGCTTCGTTTCTTGTATAGCAATATTATATGCAAACCTGATTTAAGGGAATTTGGCGTCCCAGTTCCGGTGGTCTGTATCAACATACATGGAAATCATGTCGGCGATCGTATTGTTGATCCGTACCGTGAGTCCGGCCGTTTAAGGGTTGTAAGCGGTTGTTTTCCGGTGACTTGTGCCGCTAAGGCGCATAACCTTCTGCGCATGGGCCGAGGTGATTGCCGTTCCTCTGTTAGAACGATGGTGGGCGCACCGTCACGAAGCAGAATTTTTTGGATGAAAAAGTTAGCATTTTCTTCAGCGGTGCCACGGGGAAGAGCTCTAGTTCCAGAGCACCAGACGAAGTAGTCGGTGGCAACCAAAGTGTAGCGGTTACCCAGCGCGGACTCTGTAAATGGGCCGCCGGGTATGCCCATGCCACCTTGGTGGAAGGCGACTTATGGCGGATAAATAGGCTGGAGTAGTCCGGCTGGCTTAGCGGGTGGCTTCTTGCGACGTTGGCACTCGCGGCAAGTTCTGACATAACGCTAGACAACTGCAGCAACCCTGGGCCAGTAGTACTTTCTGCGTATCCGTGCCAAAGTGCAGCAAAAACCCAGGTGACCAGAAGATGGGTCATCATGGCACGCCTGCTAGACTTCGTCGCGAAAGGCCGCAGGTACGACGAGAAGATTTGCATCTTCCTTCCGGCTGTAGATTTAAGGCAAAACCCTTTAAGCGCTCATAATCGCCGTGACAGTGTCCATCCAGCTTATCTTGGCGCATTGCCGTATGCTACCCTCTCCCTCACCGGCGCGCTACCTCCTCGCACCCCCATGGCAGCAAGCGGCGCATGCGCATGTGGGCATAACAACAGTGGCGTCAATCGCGCCGCTCGCCCCAGTGGCAGCTGTGGCACGCGCAGCACGCACGGTTTTGTCTAGCAACAGTATTGCATCAGGCAGTAGAGGTCACACAGTAATCAGGAAGGCTTTCGTAAGGCGCAATCTAGGCCCGCAAGAGTGCCCCCTAGTTTTTTTCTTACACAGAACGCCGTAGCGTAAACAGAATTACAACAGTACGTGCGAGAAGATTCGCGGGGGAGACTGAGCGCTTCCTGTTCACGGTCGTCTCTTTCGCGTTGAGTGAGAAAGGACGCGGAGATGCGCCGAGCAAAACAGAATCGTCGTCGGGATCAGCTCGGTTGTCCTCGGTAAGAACACAAGACAGACTGTCGTCATCACTGCGTTCGTCATCATAGACGATGGTGACATCTAATTCTTGAATGCGAAGGCTCCAGCGTGCAAGTCATCCCGAGGGATCTTTGAGGTTAGCCAGCCAACACTGCGAATGGTGATCACTGACGACTAAAAAATGGGGGCAGTATAAATACGGGCAAAATTTGGTCACTGCCCGCACAATTGCCAGGCATTCTTTTTCATTGCTGGAATAGAATCTCTGATCGTGACAAAGTGCGGCTTGCATATGCGATTACGCGTTTGAGACCAGCATACCACTGCGCAAGGACCGCACCAAGGGCGATGTTGCTGGCGTCTGTGCGCAGTTGAATGCCGGCTGACTCATTAAGTGCCCAAGGATGGCCGTACTTTGGAGACGAGAGCGGAGGTCTTCGAAGGCCTGTCGTTGGTCCTGGCCCCGGAAGAACGGTCCGGCATATTTCGTGAGGCGGGTGAGGGGCTTATCGATCTGGGAGAAGTTCTGCACAAAACATCGACAATAGGCGCAGACCCAGAAAGCGGTGCGCACTTCGATTCTCGGTTTGGCACGGGAAAGCCAACGACAGCCGCTTTCTTATCGGGATCAGGG
The DNA here is from genome assembly GCF_052857255.1 of Amblyomma americanum. NCBI lineage: Eukaryota > Metazoa > Arthropoda > Arachnida > Ixodida > Ixodidae > Amblyomma > Amblyomma americanum. The sequence goes on from NC_135499.1 coordinate 80,072,491, forward strand.
TTAACTCTCTCAGTGCTCACGATGCGGCCCAGAAACTTCAACTCCGGGAAAGCGAAGTGACACTTTTCGGGCATGAGGGAAAGACCGGCCGAAACAATTGCTGCAAACAGCGCCTGCGCCTCAGGTGCTCTTCGAAAGTGGAGGAGATCATAACAACGTCACTCAGGTACACGAGGCAGGACTTTAATTTTAGATCGGCAAGGACAGTGTCCATCATCCGCTGGAAGGTTGCAGGAGCCTAAAACAGGCCTAAAGGGAGCATCTGGAATTCGTACAGACCTTCCGATGTAATAAAGAAGTTATTTTCCCGGTCGCGTTGCTCCAGTGATGTTTGCCAACAGCCACTGCGTAAATCTAGTGACGAGAAGTACGTGGCTTGGCGCAGCCCGTCCGGGGAGTCATCAGTGCGTGCCATAGCATAAACGTCATTTTGTTGACTTTGATTAGACGTCTATAATCAACAAAGAACTATAGGCTTCATCTTTCTTCGCCTCTAGAACAACAGGCGACGCCCATGGGCTCCTCAACGGCTGTAGCACGTCGCCCTGGAGCATTTCTTGAACTTGTGGGTGAATGATATCACGTTATTTTGAAGATATTCGATAAGGTGGCTGTCATAACGGTCGCTGGTTTGCGTAAACTATAATTCTGCCCAACCTTGGAGGTCGAGGCAAAACAGTCGCGAAAAAATTCGATAATGATTTCCAGGCAGCGTTTATAATTAGACGGGAGGTTCGGTTTCACGTAGGCTTTATGGGAGTGGTCGGGGCCTCCAAAGACGCCGGGGTTTTGGACAACGCGGGCTGTCACGCGAATTCGCTAAGTTCTTTGAAATACGTAATAGCTGTTTTTCCAGGCAAACACTGCGGTTCACAGCCAAAATTGGCCATAAAAAGTTCGATTCGCCCATTGTTCAATTCAACAATTCCGTGAGCTGCTCAGCCTTGTTGGCCCAGAAGCAGCGACATGTTAGCTTCAGCGATGCCACAAGTGCCGGGGCTGTTACCACACTCTAAAGTAACAAACATGCCGACTCTTGGTGCCACCAATACGTGGTCGTCACCAATGTGGCCGTCACAGGCGCATAACTTAGCTCTGCTTGGCTAGATATCGCTGTTGACAGAGCCTTTGGTGAAAAATGACACGATTAGCTCAGGAAGGTTGAAACGGCACCGTACTTACGAAGGATATTCAAACTGAGTGTGAGGTCCTTGAAGCACTCGGGTAATACTGCAAAGCAACCAAGCAACGCGGATCTGGATTCGCGATGTGCAGACAAATCGGCGTTACCACATGGCCACCGGCGGTGCGGATCTGTGGTCCAGATTAAGGGGTCAGAACCTTTCTGAGGGCCGTAGCTATCCAAGTGCTCATTGTACAAAAATCAGCGCCGGTAGCCACGATTGCGCTAACGTCGTGATTAGCGGCGGACCGGAATTTCGGTGGAAACCAGTCGGTCGCAGCGCGTCGTTGAGTTCGTCGGGTCAGGTCGTCCTAGGTCGGATCGTCGCGGCGAATCATCGGTTGGAGGCTCTTGACTCGATCCAGTAGCGGCAGCGTTACCCCCGGAGGATGCCTTATTTAGTTTTTTCTTTGTGGGGACGTACCTCTGAACTGGCTAGATGACGACGGGCGGCTGAGCGAAGAGAACCGCTCTAGGGATGGCGATCGAGACTGGCGTCGCTGCGAGGTTGAGGATTGCGCGTTTACGGCCACGTACTGCTGGATATTCCGTGGCCGTTCACCGTAGCGCGGTCGAGGTGTGTCAGGTAAAAAACCCCTTAAAGTCATTCTGCTGTGGGGGCAGTGGCGGAGGATGTGGCCGGGCTCACAGCAGTGGTAACAGAGCGGCCGATTGTGTGGCGTACGCTGGCCTGTGAAGTTTCAAAGCAAAATTCCGCCAGTTCCTCGCGCACAAGGCTTCTCACAAACTTCCGAAGCTCCTCGGCGGGTATTGTATTGTATTGTATTGCAGGCGTGTATTGAGAAGCGGCTGCTACAGTAGCCTGGCGACCGTAGTGCGCACCCTGTTCCTGCAGTGAATGCTCGATACCCGTCGCTTCCTTGGTAAAGTCGGACAGCGTTCTTGGCGGGTCACGTTATAGATCAACAAAAATTCGTGTTTCATGCCGGGTAATAAGTGGCGTACCTTGTTGGCCTTGGGAATAGCAGGGTCGGCTCGATTGAACAGTCTCGTCATGTCCTCAATGAACATGGCGACGTTCTTGTTCGGCTGCTGCCACCGCGATTGCAAGGCGATTTCAGCTTTCTCCTTTCTTTCGCTGGTGCTAAATGTCGCGAGCACCTGTCGGCGAAAGAAAGCTTCGTGGTTCTCAAACCACGTCTTGGCCGAGTCCTGCAGCGCGAAGACGTTGCGCAACTTGGGCTCGCCGTCCCACTCATTGAAGGCCGCCACTCGGTCAAAGCTCGCCAACCAGTCTTCAATGTCGTCGAACCTGTCACTGTGGAACGGTGGGGCGACCGAGGTACATGAAGGACGAATGGCGAGGCATTCCCGGAATGCTGAGTTTTCTGGCTAGCCGTGGTAGACGTCATGGCCCCTACCGGTGCTGTCAGTTGGCCGAACTCCTGTTGCATGTCTCGTAGACAGCGGCTGGCCTTGTGGACGGGTGTTGAGCCCACGCATTGAACATAGGCGTCAAGAGTGTCCTCGTAGTAAGCGTATATGTGACGCTACCCAGCTACTCCACGAAACATGTAACCGAGAAACAGTTGACGTACGCAGGGCAGGTTTACTTAAACGTGCTGGGGCGTGCAAGATAGCAGGGAGCTCTAGAGAGGAAGCAGACAAGCCTCTAGCTTCTAGAATTCCCAAGGCGTGCCAAGTGCCCCTAATACAGTTCTGCAGCGGTTCAGTGTCAGTGGAGGGGTTTGTACGTGCGCAATATGTTGTCAATTTACGCTGATTCAAAGCACAAGAACTGGGACAGCGTCCTGCCGTTCATCACTTACGCGATCAATGCCACGCGCCATGAGATTACTGGTTTCAGCCCCTTCTTATTCTATGATCGCCCCGCACGCTGTACCCTATGCATTATGATACCCTTTTCTGCCGAGCCTCATGAAGAGCCCTTCGCAGCCGAGGCACTCTGCCTCACCGTAAAAGCCTGGCGCATTGGCGGCCTTCGTGTTCTCGTCTCTCAAGATCGATCTAAAGCGCGCTACGCCGCCGACCGCTATATCGCTTAGCCCTGGTGATTTGGTCTTTTTTTTCGTGGCCTATCAGAAAGCGAGGATTGTCCCCCTGTGCTGGGCCTCTACGATATACGAAATGTAATCATTGAGCAAGGTGGGGAAGTCAATTACTGCATGGCGCGCCTCACGGCACGCGGCATTCGTTCTGCGCTATCTGAAGTGACCCATGTTGCCCGTTTGAAGCCCTAACATTCGCGCGGCGCTTTTTAACTCGCCCTGCGGACTTCGGCTGCACAGGTCGAAGTGTGAGCCCATGGCGAGGCGATGCTTCTTCTGCGTGGTCGACATCACCGGCTACGCAGAAGATAAGACAATGCTGTAGGTTGGTCTCGTGCTAGTCAAGCGGACCCAGCTGGCTTCAGTCGCCCGTTATGGTCTGAATAAATCCCTGCTCGTACCAATATCTACGCCTGTCCTTTCTTTTTTTCGCGGTTTATTGAACAGAGTAGATACTTCAATCCCACACGTAATGCGCGACACAGGAACATATACGTGTTACAAAATATATGTGAACGGTAACGAGGTGCGTGCATAGGTATCATTAACCTATACCAGTTTATGAGCATCCATTGGTAATATAATTGCCAAGCCATAAGGGAGTGCTTTTTAACTTCCCCGAGTTCGGTTACTCGATGTGGAGAAGGTGGGGGGATAGAGAGAATCTGACTGGCACCTGCTCGTGGTCCGCCAAAGCAACTGGAGACACTGAGTGTAGTTGCGGCCGCCATTCCGCGGACGGTAGCAACTCCGGTGGTTGGGATCTTTTCAGCCGCGGCCCGTTCTGTAGTTGTTGCGAAACCTCAGGTTTCGCATACTCTCCGCGGATTTATCAGAAAACCGCTGCCAGCTTTGTCCGCTGCCAAGTTTGATGTAACAGGACTAGAGGAGTCCAGCCTATATAGGTACGAATAAATTTTGCTGCAAAAGGCGGCAAAAATTCAGAAACGCCAAATTCACTACGGCTGCGCGATTTCGCACCATTTTTACTTCACGCAAGATAAGGACATCTTTTGAACATTTCACAAAACATATCCCATGCTCAATTACTGCTAAATCTAAGCTAACGGTAAAGTACCTATTTCTAGTCTTTTCTTTTAATATACAACTTCGCTCTTTCCCATTCAATTACGAATGCTTTAGTGGGCGCAGTGAGCTAGGAAATATTTTTGAAGTGATTTTGTAATTATATCGCTTCGCTTTCTCTGCAGTCACTTCCTGTAAGTGACCCGAACGACTCGGGTTCGATTCCCGCCGTGGCGGTCACATTGGAATGGAGGCGAAATTCTAGAGGCCCGTGTACTGTGTAATGCCAGTGCATGCTAAAGAACACCAGGTGATTGATACTCCTGGAGCCCTTCACTACGGCGTTCCTCACAGCCTGAGTCGCTTTGGGACCTTAAACCCCCTTAAACCAAATCAAACCCTAACTTCGTTTAAGGAGTGGCTAACTATACTTACACACACCTTTTAACACTGGCTGGTGTCATGTGATGAAATCCCACCCGTGAGGCCCGCGACTAAGATTACATATGTACTGTGCAAGCTTGCAGGGTCATTCAACAAGTGCAGTTTACTGTCCCTGTAAGCCTGGACATAATAAAACGGCCAGGTTTCAATTCGCGGAACCTCATTTTTCATTCTGTGCTGAGCTGGTGGCTATCCAAGACGCGCTTCGCTCTCCAGCCGCCGTCACCTTGCTTCCTACAGCCCGCATTACCATTCCCACCGCCGCTCTTCAAGCAACACGTCTACTCCGACGCGTCAGCCACAGTCCAGAAATCTTCCAAAATATACATCCTCTGGCGGCTCGCTTCCCCCAAGCCATTCTAAATGAGTGGGTCCCAAATGGCCTCCCGAATTAACAAACATCTTTACACTCTGCAACCCGCTTTGCGACCTTACACACATCAATGCCTCGGTTCCTAAGTATGGATGATGCTAACCTCCTCCTCACAAGAAAGGAACACCTCCGGCGCCGCACACGTGCTCTCGTCCATCCGTGTGCGGTAATCCTCTCCAGCGGTCTTACCCTTGCAGAGGAGGTTGCGCTTCCAAGGATAAGTGTCGGGGTTGGCCTCACACCTGCTGTCACTCGGACGTGGCGTCAATTTCGCCACTTATATCCCCGCCCAGGGTGTCCTGTCTGCAAGTCGCAAAATACTGAGGCTGATATTCGCCACTTGTTGTGGTTTGTCCGGCGCTGAAGCCAACGAGAATTCGGCACCTGGCAGCAGCGGCACTCCCGCCGAACAGCCCGTCCTCGTATATCGCTTGTACGCAGGAGCCACATCGCCGCTACCTGCTCGCCTTCATTAGATCGGCCTATCTTTCGTCATTCATTTATCACATCCTCTTTTTTTTCTTTCCACCCTTCCTACTCCCTTTATGCCGTGAGTCAATAAACAACGTTGCCAAAATTATTTATTCATGAATGAAATCTGTTACCAGTGGTCACATGGCTGAAATCAAGGGTATGCAGAGTCACTGAGCACAAAACAAGCTCCTACATAAGCTTCGAAACCGTTCAATTTGGACGCATTCCTTCTTTCTTCCGTTCCACTTCACTTGCTTTTTTCAGAGCTCTTGGCTACCAACACAGGCAGATCGTGCGCTACTTTGGCTAAAAGTTGGACCTATTCCGTTTTCGTGTGGTATTTTTTTTCATGTTTGCATACCTAATAAAACAACTGCAATTAAATAAGGGGAAAATGAAGAAAAGGAAATCCGTCACTGTCTTCATTTAGAGAAATATTTAGTTTTTTATTGTGGTTTTGGTGTTTTTTTTGACTGGAATGATCATGGCAGCTGCTGTGTCCCATCATCATAAGTGGAACGTTCAGGTTCCCAGACGGAAGGTAAGGCATAGAAGAAGCGTCGACAACGCGTAGGTTCTTCACGCCCCCCAGAACCCTGCACAAAGCGAAAGACGAAAAAACTGTTTTAATGAACCCATCTTCCGGTTATAGAGTATGTTCAAGAAAACAGGATAAACTACTGCGATTTCTTAGGCTCAGTTTCGTCCACTGGTCCCTGTGAGAGCGCAGACACGCCTTCAAAGGTCGCAACGAGCTGCGTCGCAGGCGCAACGGCCTGACACACAGGCCATTTTTTTTTTGCTCTCCCTTCTAGATTATTCAACTCGTTTACTCGACAGCGTTTACGTAATCGTTGCCGACCAAGTCAGATGGTGACCGCTGCCTCCCCCCCAATCCTCCCTTTTTCAAGGTGGATGAGCGCGATGAAGAAATTTCAGCACACACACACACACAAAAACGAATCGATGCACTTTTGCCGGGTTCATCGAAACTCCTTTAGTCCAGAGAAGTCTGACAATTGAGATTGGGAGATAACACTCAGCTGCATATCCTTGCTCTGTGGCCCATCCAGAGGCTGAGACCATGGTTAAGAAAATGAATTTAAAAAAAAAGAGTCTCAAGTTGGGGGTGGGGTGGCGGGAGGTAGGTGAAGATTTCCAATGAGCAGTGTCAGCCATTGAAATAGGAAGTGATCAAGTAAAACGTGCGCGTTTTTTTTACCACCAGTTAAACTGAGCGGCTCGTGATCGCGTAGTGCGTGGGTTAACAAATCCGCAATCTCATATGCGTGCCACTTGGTGTATGAAACTGAACACACGTGTGCAATGCTCTGTATGCTGGAAAAGTCAGCGCGAGAAAAGACGAGTATTAAAAGCAAGACAACACACGCACGAGCGCTGCCGTTTTTCACCCTGAAGTTTACAAACATATAAGCTTGCGCCTTTGTGCTGAGGATAAATGCAATAAGGATTGCGGGCAAAAGTGGCTGTATGGCAGCACCACAAAAGATGGAAGCCGGATACATTAAAATGAAAGCTAGGTGTCGCAGACAGATCAGTTCATAGTGGAGCGAGAACCTTTCTTTGCGTGAATCATATGAAGTTTTTCCTTGTCGTTTCATGTGTGAAGAGGTTAGAGGTAACTGGTGCTGAAGTTGCTTGATGGTTGATAAGCATGTGAGTTGGAATTAGGAAGGAAAACAATTCGTGAATATATCAGTGAATCATTAGTTCCATCTGTGCGCCCGCTCCATCGCCTTACCGGCGTTGCGCTGGCCAAAGTTATTTCGTTGTGAATTAGATCTAACTCGTGAAGTTCATTTCAATCGGTTAAGTCAGAAAGCATGCCGTTATTGTCATATTCCTGAATTGCGATGAGAACACAATTTGCGAATTTACTGCTATTTATTTATTCATTACCTCAAAGACCCCGTATATGGGACAATACATGAGGGATGGGCATGCCAGACTACAAGATGATGGTTTCGACCTTTTTTTTAAATTGATGAGGTTGTTAAGGTGTATGGCCTCTGGCGACAGATCGTTCCTTTCCCGAGATGATTTGACAAAAAAAGATCGTATATGAGATGTTGTTCTTGCGGGGGTACATGGTCCTGTTGTGGTGAATGCGGCTGGAGGGACGATGTGCTCCTGATATGATTGATGCTCCTAAATATGAATGGTAAAACGTATGGAACAGGAATAATCGAGATATTTTTCTTCTCATTGCAAGATCAGACAAGGAAGCTCTGGATTTTAGAGAAGACGCACTAGTATAATATGAGCAACCACAATAAATGAAGAGCATAGCGCGATTTCTTATTTTTTTAAGCGTTAGTGAGAGGTTGAACTGATCACCTAGTGTCCCATACTGCTGAAGCGAATTCTAATTTTGGTCGGACGAAAGTTTGGTAAGCTAATAATTTGATGGAAGGGGTAGCAAAACGAAGATTGCCACGTAGAAAGCCGAGGGTGCGGTAAGCGTCATTAGCGATGTTCGTTATATGGGAAGACCATGTTAGGGTATGAGTTAAACTAATGCCAAATACTTAGTTTAGAACGGAAGACACTTCGGAACCAAAAAAAACATATTTAGAGGGAATGTGGGATTGCCTGCTATAAAAAGAAATCATATATGTTTTAGCAATATTAAGGGCACAGGGTAAGCCCTATACTTCCCATGCATTTTAGGCCATGTTGAGGTACATGTTTCTCACTAACACTAACAGTAGCCTAATAATACACATATCATTGTTTGCCAAATTTTGTGCTCTTTTTACTGAATTAGAATATTTGAAATGTGTTGAAAATTCGATTTTTAATAAAATTTTTTCCGGTAGTACACAAATCTGACCTTTCTTTGCGCATTTCAAAATTCATAACAGAATAACTGCTCAGTGAAATTGCTTAATTCTAGTTCAGTAGTTGGCAACACTTATGTAGATGATTGCAAAAAAAAAATCAGCCGTCTGTCTTGAAAGGCATTGGAAATAATGGTACCTTTGTAAGAAAAAACACTGTTTTGAGATAATAGAGCGTAAAGAGAAAAAAGATGTGAAAAACCATTTTTTATTCGCAGAAACGCCTCCATAGTAATTGGTTTAATAGCCCCCTGCTTCGTAGTCACTGTCGCCGTCATTTTTTCGCTTTTCGGCTTGTCGTTTTGACTGTCGGGCCTCTTTTGTAAGCTGTCGTGTTGCTCGGTCCGCAAAGTACATGCGCTTATGGTCAGCTTCCCTCAGCCACTTGATGGTGTTGCTCCCTGGTTTCAATCCACACGCCTTCAAAACGTTGGCCCGTGCGATGCTACCATCATTAAATGAAAGAACAGCATCCAGTGTTGCCATCCGTAGGGTCCGAAGCCTAACAAACACATTCTTTGGCGCGCGTTCCCAAACAACATGGTTGAACGACTCATTTGCATTTTGAGTTCGCCCATGCAGGCACTTCTCTAGGAGCTCAGCCTTCGATAGCTCCCTATAAATGGGTTTGATAGCCTCCAAGACAGATGCAGGCAAACTCTCCTTGTGGAAAAATGGCTTGCCCTCTGACTGACTTCTGTTGAAGGCACACCACGTATCAGGTCCCTTTGGGCAAAGTTCATAACATGGGTCATCGTCTGTGGCCGATAAGTGGAAGAAGGTTGCCCAAACGGCCTTTCGCACTTCATCCAGGTTTCCTACATTTCTTCTGATGGCCAAACCATAGTACGTCTGGAGCTTGTCAATTACTGCATCAGTCAGTCGGCCTCGGCCCGAGAGGCTCTTTCCATCAGAGAGTTTTCCTGCTTTGTTTCCTTTTTTTAGCCTTCGTAACCTTGTGCCCATCCTTTTTTGCACGTGCCCTATGCACTCAACCTTGGATATTTCAACGGAATCACCATATGGCATTTGTGCCTTCGCAGCCATAAAAGCCTTGCTGTCACCATCCCCAAGGTATTTGACGTATCGAACGCCGTGAAGCTCCTCACTCCTGCCGAAAATTTTCAGTGCTCCTGCGACTTCCATTCCACCGCTGGTGCCTTGGTAGTTGCTTTGGCACACCTCTCTATGAAGGGGGTCACTGTCTGTACCCTTGATGCTGTACTTTGGACAACGTTTAGACAAAACCTCCACATCCAGCACTTTCCCAGAGTCTACACTGGTCGCAGAGACTATGCCGTTATTGGAAGTATGGCCTCGCTTCTGCCAGCTTCCATCAAGAGCAACTGCGATGTCTTTATCCCCCTCATTCAGCTGCACAGCTTCGTCAGCTGCCCTTTTCATCGACTCCTGAGCAGCAGCTTCGATGTGACCTAGAAGCTCTTGATTGTATTTCGCAAACTTTGTCGGCGGCTTAGGAACGTTTAGCATAGCACAGAGTATATTTCCTGCAGCCATTCCCTTACCAATGGACCTCAAGGCATACACTAACCTGAGGTTGGCTTCATAGAGGCCAGAAGTAGTTTTCTTCGACGTCTCAAATCGTTGTGCGGCACTACGCACTTCACAGTTCAAACTGTAAACGCTTGCAACACCTACTCGTTTTGTCACAATTTCGATGAGCTCAACACTTCCACCGCACTCTCTGCACACACAAATCTGTGTAATTGCGGCACAAATGCCGCCCATGTCCATTAAGGCATATTGTCTGCTGCTCTGTAGCACATCCTCTTCCTGGAAGCACTGAGAAAATCTTGAAAGCTTCGATGTCGAGGAGCTGGCGCGTTCGGCATTCGGGATCTCATTCGGTCGTGGATATCCTTTTGCTTTTTCACGATGAGCGTAGCGGTTGCCGTGAAATTCACGCCTGACGAAGGCCTTCTTTGCCCTGGGCATCTCAACTTATCAGCAGCAACCAACACCGGCACAATTTACAATACTGATCGAAAGGGATAGCACTCGGACGCAGCTGCATGAAGGTTGCAGAAACGTGGAAAAAACGTGCAAAGCGTCTCAGGATTGTCTTGGCTAAAAAAGAGGAGCTGTACAATAGTTGCCAGACAATTTTTTATATGTAGCTGATTTTAGACAAGTTTTGAAATCAGGTGGTGGACTTTTTGGTTGAAAAAATTGACGTTAATCCTGAAAGGGGGCGTGGCCGCTCACTACTTGGTTTCGGAAAAAGCGTTTTTCAGCCGTAAATATGGCTTTCTGAGGAAAGTGCGATCTTGGAACATGTGTAGAAAGAATTGAACTTCTAAAATTCCAAAAAAAACAACAATTGTTTTCTAATTTTACCTTACCCTGTGCCCTTAAGGGACATTAACCGAAGCTTGCACCAGGTTTCATTTCGGGTTAGATCTTGTTGAAGGGTTTCGGCGTCAGTGCTTGTAGAAATCGGCCGGTAAATTACGAAACCATCGTAAAGTAGTCGGATGCTAGAGGTAACGTTGGAAGGAAGTTCGTTAATACAAATGAGAAAAAGCAAGGGTCCGAGTACTGTTCCTTAAGGAACTCCTGATGCAACTGGAGAACGAGGGCAGGACGATTTGTTAGCGTAGATAAATTGCTCTATGTTAATCAAAACATTTTGAAGCCAATTCATCACTAAATGATTAAGTTTTAGACGAGAGAGTTTATCGAAGGCTTTTTGAAAGTCAAGGAGGAGTGTGCCAACAGGGATATTAAAGTGAAGATGCGAACTAAGGTTGTTGATGAAAAGAGCTAGTCAGGAATCACAGGAATCTCCTTTTAAGAAACCATGCTGGTTAGAGTAACTAAAGTTGATTGAGACTAGGAATTGAATGATGTGAGAATAAATAACATGATCCATTACTTCTGAACAAACACTAGTGAGAGAAATAGGGCGGTAGTTTTTATATGCAAAAGATGAACCTTTTTTTTTAGACGGGGACAATCTTACCTATTTCCAGTTTTGAGGGAAGCACACCTGATGATAAAGACTTCTGAAAAAGGCGCCATAAGATGACACTAAAATTTTCTTGTTATTCTTAGGACTTTAGACTTTAAGCCATCAATACCAGATGAAGATCACACTTTCAGTGAGTAGATTTGTTTCATAATCCCACTAGGATCGAACAAAAAGTCTGGCAAAGCTGGGTGATCAAAGATAGGGATGTATAGTAAATCGCCGTCAGCACCTCTAGTAAAAACTGAGCAAAAAAAGGAAATAAGAGTGCTACTGACTTCATGTTCCGGTATGGGAATGTCACCGCTGTGTAATGTTATAGGTTTGTGGCGTATACAGCTAATATTTTTTCTAAACTTCTTAATATTAGTACGTGGCATAGAAGGAATACTGTGATGTGCACACAAAATCGTCGGGTTATTTTCGAACGCGGTGCATCGACAGTGCTGCGTCGGACAGCGGAGCGCTGCGTGTGCCAGCCCAGCGTTGCGCGTGTGCGAGTGCGAAGGGTGGGTGCGAGTCGACGGCGACGAAGAGCGTGGCGAGCACGAGGAGCAAAGGTGACGTGTCAGAAGACCGAGGTGTAAAGGGAGACAGTGCAGTGGAGATCGGGTCATTCAAGCGTGGAGGTGGCAGCCGTCGGTCGTTGGGTCCGAGCGGTTGTGGACCACCCTCGGATCACCGACGCAAGCCTCCTGCCTTCCTTGCAAGCATGGATGCGGAAGCCTATTGATTAAGGGTCAGTGCTGCCTAAAGGCACCCTTGGATAGCCTGCTTTAATCCTCTGGCGTTTCGGGCCGCCGTTGACGGTTCTCGGCTACGCTTGTTCTTTCTGCTGCTGCCATATTCTTTGGGCTGCTGACGGGACACCAGCGGCGTCTCCCTGTGTTCCTCTCCCTTCCTACCACCGCCTGGCGTCCTTCCGCCGCTTCCTTCGACGCATCGCCAGCGACGCGTCACACTACAACCACCCGCTTCCGCCCTGTCTGCAAGGCTTCCCCGCTTCACCTGGGACGCTGAGTACCTGGGGAACTCTCCTTTTATTCTGTATGTTGTACGCGCGTTGAGTGCATGTTTTTCTTGTATTAGTGTCCGTTTCCTGATAGAGTTAGATATGAGCTGAGACAAGCCAAAGGTTAGGCACATGTTAACAAAGTAACCTTCGATGTTGTCTTTGGATGTAATGTCCGAGAGGTCGGGTCAGGTAATACAAGGGAAACTAATTTTACCATAAAGAACAATGGGAATGTGCTGATGTGGCGTAGTTATGGGTCGGAGTGCTTCGTGGAAGTGAGCCGCAAAGGAACCTGTTAGATCAGGTGGTCGATAGCAAACGCCGATGATAACTGGAGGGAACGAAGCATGGCAGTGAATGAAAAGCAATTGTAGAGGGGATGCAATTTAATCTCGGATCAACGACAAGAGTGATGACCACCTATTAGTACGCCCCCTCCTCGCCTAATAATTACCGGGAATCAGGAAATCTGGAAATACGGAAAGTATCTCGGGGTCTCCTATGGACGAATTTAGCCATGTTGCGATTAGTACAATTCTGTCGCTCTCCGTCGTGCGTACGAGACAGTCGAGGGTGAGAAGCTTAAGTGGAAGGCTGCGCATGTTAGTGTAAAGAATGGTCAAGGGGCGGAGCTTTGGATTTTCGGACAGGTCATGGAGTAGCTATGGAGTGCGAGGATCGACTTTGTTTGAAACGTAGTCATAAGCGTCCGTGCTGATAGCGATGATGAGCTTATTATAGCGGAGTTTGTATTTTTTGGTTTGCGATTTTCCAAATGCAAGTAACTGCTTCCTTACAAAGAGTAGTACTAGAGTAGTCTTCAGAAACACTGTAGCCACTCTCCTATAGTTTGCTAGCACAGGTATGAATTTTTTCTGTTTTATTTTTCGCAAACTTAACAATAATCGGTCTGTTTTTGTTAGCATCAAACTTTCCTAGTCTGCGAGCTCTTTCAATGACTGATGGGTTGATTGTCACGCCCAGCTTTTCTTTGCATACCTTTCTGATCAAGTGTTCAGTTCGGCCCAAATTTCTGGGTTAGTGTCCTTTAAGCCAAAAAATAATAAATTGGATCGGCGTGCCCAGACTTCTAAGTCGGCCAGAATAGACATGACATTCTGGACAAGCATGAAAATAATCTGCATTTCAACATATAAATTGCCATTATAATACCATACACTTGCAACAAAAGGTGACGGCGCAATAAAATAAGCCTTGCACTTTGAACAAACACCGCTAGCTTGCCTCGTGGCGCGCAAAGGGTGTTTTTTTTTCACTAGTACCCACTTTTCTCGACAGCGAGTTCAGAAGCATAGCGTCGATGTTTCACTCCAAACAATTTTATTTTCACGGCGCAGTCGCTGGCTGCATCATAAATAAATAAAAATGGGGGCGAATGAAAATTAGACCACATCCTTATCGCTGTGAAATATGGATCATATTGTTTCGCCTGTCTGATATAGCGTTGTGGTTTAGTTTTGGTTTATTGGGGTTTAACGTCTCAAAGCGACTCAGGCTATGGGGACGCCGTAGTGGAGAGCTCCGGTTAATTTCGACCACCTGGGGTCCATAAACGTGCACTGACATCGCACAGTACACGTCGAAACTCGCCTTCATCGAAATGCGACAGCCGCGGCCAGGATTTAACCCTCGACAATCGGATCAGCCGCCGAATGTCATAGCCACTCAATCACCACAGTGGCACTATCGTGTTTTGGAGAAGCACTCGAATTTTGGATTAAAATACTTAGTTCTTTCAATGCGTTCGATGCATAGCCTTTCTGCCTTTGGTTTTGTATTTTTCGCGGAGAAGATGACGCTTCAAGCAGGAATACGTTAAACGGGCCTTATCCGACTGGTGCTCAATTCTAACGTTTTTACACCAAATTTCAGACTTCCCTGTTTCGCACAGATTCTAGCGGTCAGTGCTGGCAAATTATTTGACGGAGCTGTGTGTTAACGATAGATCGTGGAAAATGTCAGATATGCTTGATTTAAGAAAAAAAGAAAAGTTTGTGGTACTGCATACAAAGGGTGATTTCTTTTATCCTTTAGCGATTTTTCTTCAAAAAGCTGTGAAAAGTGCGTTGGTGGCTTCTATTGAGCTGGGGTAGGTACGTCACGTGGATAAAAAATTACACGATTAATTAAGTTACCTAAATACCTTATTATTATTTTTTATTTCAGGAAGCAAGTTTTTGTTGCTAAATTGTTTGCCGTCAATGTCGAACGTGAGCCCTGTTTTCAAATTTTCTTAATTTTTAATGTGGTTCGAAATGTAGTGTCAAAATATAATGCCTTTGAAACGTCTTTGAGTTGGCTTTGCCGCACTACCTACTTCTAAAATGGCGTCCCTGCGCGTGGTATCGTCTCTGGAACTATGTTAACTTCTACATTATAAAATATACCAACTGCGTCTGTATTTGAACCATTGGAACTGCGAGAGACGCAATTTCATATTTGAGCAATGTAACCTTTAAAATGCTTATTTTGGACGCCCGATATTTCTAACCACATTGCCAATTAAGAAAATTTGAAAACAGGGCCCACCTGCGATACCGACGGCGTTGAATATCGGCATATAACCTAGCCCACTAAAATCAAAACTAAAAACATTTATTACTGAAGCTTATTAATTGTCTATTTATTGAGATATATGAGACGCATAATGTCCGCCTTCGAAAACAATCCAGCTCAACAGGCCGCACCAAAACATCTCACACAGTGCCTAAAATAAAAATCTCCAAAGGTTGAAAAAATTGCCCCGTATATCTCCATGCATTCATTAATATCTACGTGCTCTCTATAATTACGGATATATTGGGCCAATGGCATTGCAAGATGAGATAAGGAAGTTTGCTGGGATAAGGCGGTCGCAGCTTGCACAAGGCCTGGTTAATTTGAGGGATATGGGCCACGCCTTTTTATTAGCCTGCAAATATGACGATGTACGGTGCTGGTAGTTATTACGCTACTATACAGCTCTTGGCACGACCTATGTTCATGTGTATCCTCGCAGCATTTTGATAGACTATGCAGACAATTCATTGTTGCTTAATGCATTACAGAGCGTTATTTGCTACAATCTGCGCGAGTGACATCAACGTGTGGGATATCCTCTGGAATAGGGAGCAGTAACTTAAAACACTCAGACTCTGCCGGGCATCACCTAAGCCGTGCATCCAGCACAGCTTCCTTGTGCGTTCCCATGGGTGCCGTGCAGCATGGGGCCCAGCCACTCAGAGAAGTGTGCCGCACAAAGCAGCACAGGTACTCCTCGCTCCAAAGAGGGCCAGCGGACTCGCACCCCGGAAGGGGAATGTCCTATAGAGTTACGCCTGCCTTCTTGATTGCGTTGCTCCTCAGAACTCGTACGGCTTCTTGTGAACCTTCTAATGATGTGCAAAGGCAGCGCACACTTACCTGGTACAGAAGTACTCGTAAAAGGACAAATAAGGAATGACGTGTGCACCAAATATTCCCTCTTGTTGTGCAAGTAACGAACTGGTTCTGTTTTAATGAAGGTATATACCCTTCACTGCCAATGCTTTCCATGTGCCCATGCGAATTCAGCATTATTTCATAAATTTGTTTTAAGAAGCAGTTTACGTTAAGCATATACAAGAACAAAACCATGACACTACAAATATCATCCAGTGGGAAAGTTTTAAACCATCTTTCGCCAAATAAAAAATCTATTAGTGCCACATGCCCTCACCAGGCGCTGACATTCGATTTACGACGAGAACTAAGTAATGCTAATGATGACTCCCATAGACAACTACGGGATCAAGTTTCCGAAGACGGTGAAAGGGGACATCTTTCTGTTCACATTATGCGGCGCAATCCCAAATTTCCCAGCAAATCGTGTACGCTTAGTGGAGCACGCTTTCTGTACCAGGCAGGCATGTTTCAACTTGCGGGGTTATCGCTGTCATAAAGTTATCGCTGTCATAACGTTATTCCTGGAAATGTGTGCTCGGCTTTAATTGGTAGTGCGACTTCATTTAGATACAGGGAGAGATCAGTGTGCAGTACTCTTCTAAGCGAGAACAGAACAGCTACTGACGTTTGCGTAGAAAAATTGAAACCATTTTTTTCTGCCCAGGTGGTTAGTTTATTTACTGTCGGCTGTATTTGCCTCTCACACGATGTAACGCTAGATGATGTGCATGCAATCTGGAGATCGTCGACATAGACTGAATACATGATATAGTTCGGAATTAATTTGTCTAGAGAATTAATTTTTACTATAAAAAGCGTGGTGCTTAAAATGCACCCCGGAGGCACGCCATTCTCTAGAATGGAATTCATAGAAAGAGTGGCACCCAGGCTTACTTGATATGAACAGTTGGTCAAAAAGGCACTCAATCATTTCAACATTCTACCGTGGATGCCGAGGTCTCCAAGTTCCCGCAGTATGCCAAACCTCTTTGTGGTGTCATGGGCGTTCACTAAATCGAAGAAGACCGCATGGCAGTGTTACTTGTGCGTAAATGCTTCTCGGACTATGTTCTCTAGGCGGACTAGATGGTCGGTTGTAGAGCACGCCTTTTTAAACCCACACTGTTTGAAGTCAAGAAGATCCCGGGATTGTAATAGAAACATTTCTAATGGTAAGGAGGTTTTCAAAGGACTTGGCAAGTACGCTTATTGGGGCTATAGGGCTGTAATTGTCAGGGGAGGTAGGTACCTTTCCCGGCT
Source organism: Amblyomma americanum (assembly GCF_052857255.1). NCBI lineage: Eukaryota > Metazoa > Arthropoda > Arachnida > Ixodida > Ixodidae > Amblyomma > Amblyomma americanum. The sequence goes on from NC_135499.1 coordinate 80,089,590, forward strand.
TCAACAACGGTACAATAATGGCTTTTTTCCAAGCCTCCGGTATCTCTCCTGATAACCATATTTTTGCTAAAAAATTTCAGAAGCGACTTTACAGCGGGTTCGGACAGGTGGGCGAGCATTTCGTAATGAACTTCATCTGGTCCTGGTGCAGTCTGTTTACCGAAAGAAAGTACGCTGTTAATTTCTTGTAGTGTAAATGGGCTATTATATGCTTCGTGAGCACTGCCCTTTATCGGCAGTCTTTCTTTTTCTGCTGTGCTTTTATATTTAAAAAAAAATTCTGCATAGTGAGAGGAACTAGATACCGCGGAAAAATGTTCATCTAATATGTCAGCTTCTTTTTGATATTTGTCTGTACACCAGGGGCTGTCAGAAGAGGAACTGTGAACGGAGAGTAGCGACCATCCGGTTTTGTGTACTGCCTCCCACATTTTTTTCGATGAGACTTGGCTTCTTATCGAGGAAATGAAACACTGCCAAGATAAGATGATTTTTCGGCATTTCGACGTATGTACCACACTTTTGCTCTTGCTTTTTAAAAAATTATAAGGTTCTCCTGTGTTGGGTATCGGCGAATTATACCCCAAGCTTTATTTTGTTGTTTCTTTGCTTCTTTGCAATCTCATGTATACCACACTTTATGGTTGCGTTGTACTATTCCTGAAGATTGGGGGATAGCCAAGTGTGTGGCAGCAAGAATAAAATTTGTGAACTTTTCATTTATTTCATCTACATTAATATTTTCTAATGCAATATTTTCTAACGCAACTGCTGTTCTAAAAAGCTGCCAGTCTGCTAAATTGAGCTTCCAACGCCGTGGTTTTGTCGGGGTGACTGATGGTGGGGATGACAGGCAGATTTCAACAGGGAGACGATCGCTTCTAATGGGTTGTCTAAAACATCCAATTTAAAATTGCTAAAAACTGATGAAAAGCTATAAGAGAAATCTAAAACGCTCATTTTCCTGAACTAGGCCAGCAATAAGTAGGCTTACCGGTGTTCAATAAACAAATATTGTTGGATAGTATAAAATTCTCAATAACCTGACCTCTGCTATCGGTTTTCTCACTACCCAAGAAACAGGAGTGTGCATTAAAATCGCCAACTATCAAGTATGGCTCCGGTAACTGTTCTAAAAGCTTTTCTAATTCATGTTGTGTTACTTCGGGATGTGGTTGGAGATGTATGCTATAAAGTGCATTGGTTTTGTAATCAACCACAGTGGCTGCTACGGCTTCGAACCTAGTTTTCAGTTTGACCTCGCCAGCTGCTACTCCAGGTTGTACAATGATGCCGACGCCCCCGAGAGTCTGCTCGCCCCCTCTCGGTCACGGCGGAAGACAGTATACTTCTTTAGCACCTTTGTGTGCATATGGCCTAGATTGGTTTCCTGCACACATAAAGCAATAGGGGAAATTGTGTTTAAAATGTCTTTTATGTCGTTATAGTTATTTACAAGACCTCTGTAGTTCCAGTGTATTATGAAAGCCATCTTAATGTGTGCGTGTGTGCAGATAAAATCAGATTAACTTTGATTTGGCTCCGTGACTCGGAACTCAGATTTTTTGATTGATCCAAGGACCTCCTCCGTCCGTCCGACGTGGACGGCACACGGCTGCCCTAGGTCGTATCCATCGCCTCTGCAGAGGCGCTGGACGACCGTGCAGGACGCACGCTGACTTTTGAGTTAGACCTCGACCGGCGGGAAGAGGTCTTGAGGCCCACTCACCCGGGGATCTTCGCAGCCTGCTCTTGGGTTGGCGGAGTAGTGTCAGCTACTCCACCAGGAAGCGCGCATTGTCCTGCCACAGGCCCACTGCGTGCGGCCTGGACAGGTGCCGAAGCCTGATGTGATGCGCCGCGCCCACGCACACATGGGTAAAGTTTGTTTTTGCAGTGAAGTAGAATCTGTTTCGGCGTATTGTCTTCTTGCTTCCTTGAAAGAAATATATTCAGTGACTTTTAGAGTAATTATTTCTTTTTCTTTTTTCCAGGACGGACAAGCCCTGGAGTGTGCAGCATGGTCTCCTTCACAATTTGTGCACCACGGGGCAGCAACACATTCATCTGACTGGTTGTCCTTCGACGAGCATTTCGCGCAAGTTTTGCGGCCGCGACAAAGCTGTGAGCCGTGGCCGAACCTCTGGCAATTGAAACATCGGCGTTGGTTGGGTATATATGGCCTTACATTTATTTTCAGGTACCTGACTTCAATGCTTTCAGGCAGTGTGCTGGTGTTGAAAGTGAGGATCAGGTGTTTCGTATCTATTTCCTTGTTATCCTTCCGGATCTTTATCAGCTGAACATTTATTAGATCTTGGCCGGCAAGGCCTTCAATCAATTCTTTTTCAAAGAGGTGAATAGAATCAATTTCTGATATGACGCCTCGGACTGTGTTCAAAGATCGGTGTGCCGGAGGGAGACAGGAATCTTCCCTATCGATACAATGTTTGCAAGTTTCGAGTGCTGGGCTGTGTCACGTATTTCGAAGAGAAAGTTGCCACTAGCCATTTTTGATACCTTGTACCGAAAGCCCAAGGTATCTGTCAAGCACTTTGCTACCAGGAACGGGGAAATCAGTCCTGCTTGTTTTTCTTCAGCTTCGCTATGAATAACATGAAATTTTGGGAATGACACTTTTCTTTTTTTAAAAAACTTCATCGTTCCGCCCTCTTTTTAGAGAGCGATCAGGTTTAGAACGGAGGGGAGCCATAAAAAAACTTAGTTTTTCAGTCACAATGCCAGCCATCCACCACAGAGCCCAACAAAGGGACGAGACAGGAACTTGCACTCGATTCCTGCCCACACCAGCTGTACACCCCAACTATAGCTTAATATGACGAAAACCAGGGTAGTTCGCCACACAGGGTGAACCCTAGCCGCCTATGAATAAAGGAAAAAAACCGGGAAATGAGGAGGAGAGAGGACAGTAGTCAGAAAGAAGATAAGAAAGTAAAAGATGGAGTGGATGACAGGAAAATGCGACTGCCGATTTCCTCAGGTAGGGTCAGGTCGGAGGTGCCGTCTACAGAAAGCTGGGGCCAAAGTTGTGTGTTGCCTCCGCCGAGAGCCCTTTAAGGGCCAAACGTTCGGCATTGGCTCAAGCACCAGGATCCTCTTTTCCCCGGAAACGGCGATGCCATGCACGGCTAGGCGCGGGTGCTCGAGTCCGTGGTGATTCACTATTTACCATCATCCACCTGGGGGGATTTCCCTGCGGATGCTCGGGAACCCGTGGTGTCGCCAATCACCAACGCCTGCAAGCTGCAGACGGCCCCCCTGCAGGGGTTTTCCGTGGGGCAATAATTCACTTCTGAACGGGACAAAGTGCGACTTGCGTATGCGATCACGAGTTCTACACCATCATACCACTGCACAATCACCGCACTCGAGGCCAACATTGCTGGTATCTGTGCGCAGTTCCGTGTCGGCCTCCTCGTCGAAGTGGCCAAGGAGAGGCGTAGATTGGAGGCCGGCTTTATGTTCTATGAAGGCTTTTATTCTGAGCCGGGACCCAGAAGAAAGGTTCGGCGTCTTTCGTCAGGCGAGTTAAATTCTCTGCCAGCTTGGAGAAGTTTTGAACGAACCTTCGATAATAGACGCAGAGTCCCAGAAAACGACGAAAGCTTCTTTTATCTGTAGGCTGGGGGAATGCAGCAACGGCGGCAGTCTTTTTGGGGTCGGGGCTAAGGCCCTGAGCGCTCACAATATGGCCAAGAAACTTGAGCTCCCTAAACGTGAAGTGGCACTTTTCAGGTTGAGAGTCCGGCCCGCGGAACGAATTGCCTCGAAAACAGCGCGTAAACGTTTCAGGTGCTCCTCGAGCCTGTCGGAGAAAATCACGACGTCGTCGAGATACACAAGACAAGACTGCCACTTCAGGTCAGTTAGTACGGTGTTCATCATACGTTGGAACGTTGTAGCGGCTGAACACAAACCGAAAGGAAGCACCTCAAATTCATACAGTCCGTCAGGAGTAACGAAGACTGTTTTTTCTCGGTCAAGTTCGTCGACTTCAATTTGAGAATAACCGCTACGCACATCGAGTGACGAAAAGTAGATAGCATGGCGGAGGCGGACTAATGAGTCATCAATGCGCGGCAGTGGATATACATCCTGTTCGTAACGTTGTTTAGACGTCTGTAATCTCACGCAGAACCGTAGGCTGTCGTCTTTGTTTGCGAAGAGAACAACAGGTGATGCCCTGGGGCTCGTCGATGGTTGTATGATGTCGTCGCGGAGCATTTCAGCAACTTGGCGGCGGATGGCATCACGTTCCTTCGACGGAACACGATAAGGACGCTGACATAGATGTCTCTGGTCACTATCGACAATAATGCGATGCTTAGTTATTGGCGTCTGAAGAACCTTAGAGGTTGACGCAAAACAGTCGCGGAAAGAGTCAATAAGGCTTTCCACGCGGCGTTTCTGATTGGTCAGAAGGTCAGGGTTCACGTCGATCGTAATGGCTTGTGCCGTGTCCTGTTCCGCTGTTACGGGGTCCGTTGCGGATATGGCACATTGGTCGGCATGCTCGCCAAGTTCTTCAAAATGGGCAATCACTGCTTTTTTTGTCAAATATGTTGGGGTTCGCTACTAAATTTGGTCACTAGGAGCTCGGTACACGCGTGAACAAAGTCGCCAAGGGCGCGAGCAACGCAAACTTGCCGAGACAGTAGCAGCGACATGTTCTCTGCGGTAATGCTCCGAATACCGAAGCTGGTATCCCACTGGACTGCGACAAACATGCTTGCTCTTGGTGGTATAGTTATGTGGTCTTCAGAGATGCGTAGTGCTGCTCTGGGCGGCTCGCGGTTGGTGTCAACGACTCGCTGTGTCGAAAACGACACCAATTGTTCCTGCAGGTTGCTGACCGACCCATGCTCTTTATGGAAGTCCATACCGAGAATAAGTTCTTTGGAACACTCTCGTAGCACGGCAAAGGAACAAATGAAAGTTGCAACACGGATCTTTATACAAGTGCAGACGCCAATCGGCGTTACCACATGGCAACCAGCTGTGCGTATCTGCGGCCCAGGCCAATGTATTAGAACCTTTCTGAGGATCGGTGGTTAGCTGGCTGCTCATGACGGAAAAGTCGGCTCCGATATCCACGAGTGCTGACACGTCATAACCATCGGCGGCCACAAGAATTTTGGCAGCGGGAACAATTCTTTTACAACTCGTTGGTCAGGTCTTCGGTGGCGTCGTAAATGGGGTCGTCGCTGAGGTCGTCGGTGTGGTCGACGATGTGGTTGTGGCGGGGTCGGCGGTGGGATCGTCTTTGAGGTCGGCGGTGAGATCGTCTTTGAGGTCGGCGTTGAGATCGTCTTTGAGGTCGGCGGGTGGGGGGGACGTGCCTCTGAGTTGGCCAGAGGATGATGCGTGAGTGGGCGAAGGAACCCGTCTTGAAGACGGCGACCTAGACTGACGTCGTGGAGGCGTTGAGGGCAGTAGATGATCGGCCAGGCACTGTTCAATGTTCCGCGGTCTCTCACCATAGCGCGGTCGATGTGCGCTCGGTGGAAATCCTCTTAAGCCCATCCTCCGGTATGGGCAGTTGCATAGGACATGACCTGGCTCCCCGCAGTGGTAGCAGAGCGGCCGGCTGTTAGGTGTGCGCTACACGTCCGCTTTTTGTATTACAGGGCGCGGGTCACGCACCTCGGCAGGGGGATGGTACCCCAGCATTGGTTCAGCAGCAGGACGGTACGCATGCGGCCCCAACGCAATTTCCGTAGGGCTTCACTGTAGCTCATGATGGACGGCTCCGGCTGTGGTGTCCGTAGGGCATCGCTGTAGCGGATGGTGTACGGCTCGGGCTGTGGTGCCAGTGGTGGCTGGACCGCTCGCCGAATTTCGTCACAGACGGCATCGGCTACAGCTACAATACTGGCAGATGGAGCATCTAAGCGGAGGTTGCGCAGTTCTTCACGGACCACACCCCGCACAAGCTCCCGAAGCGCCTGGTCCCCGGCGACTGGCAGTGACGCATAGTACCTAGTGGCCGCAACACTCCCCTGACGACCGTACTGTGCACTAGGTTCTTTGGCAAAGTCTTCGCACTGGGTTCTGTGGCGAAGCTTGGCTTCTTTGGCGAAGTCAGCGACGGTTTTTGGAAGGTCACGTATGATGCGAATGAAGAGCTTCTCTCTCACACCACGCATGAGGTGGCGCCCCTTCGTAGCCTCGAGAATGGCAGGGTCAGCCCGATTGAAGAGACGTGCCATATCTTCAATAAACATGGCAACGCTTTCGTTCGACTGCTGTGACCTAGAGCGAAGGGCGATTTCAGCGTTTTCTTTTCGTGCGTTTGTGCTGAACGCGGCGAGTAGCTCACGACGGAACGCTTCCAAGTTGGTAAAGGATGCCTCATGGTTCTCAAACTATTTCTTTTCCGAGTCTTGGAACGCGAAATACACGTTTCGTTGCTTTCCGCCGTCGTCTCACTGGTTAAAAGTCGCCACACGGTTGAAGCTGGCCAACTAGTCCTCGACAAATCGAACCAATCACAGTGGAAGGATGGCGGCGAGCCAGGTGTGAGGACTACTACCGGTGGAACAGTTTTGGAAGGCTCACCTGTCTGACTGCTAGTAGTAGACGTCATGGTGCCCACCGACGTCGTCAGTGGCTGACACTCAGGTTAGAGGCCTCATCGGCGGCGGCTAGCTCTGTGGACGGGTGTTGCTTCCAAGCGTCGCGGATGAGCGTCAGAATTGTCCTCGGGGTGAGCGTTCATGGGACGTCACCCAGCATCTCCACCAAAATGTCGCCGGCAATCGTAGCGCGACTCAAAAGGGGCTTTTAATCGAATGACCAAGTAGACCAGCAGCGCACACCGGTGCGGAAGCATCGTCTTCCTCACCCCGTCACGAGCCAAGATATGCCGCTCGGCCGCATGGCGGCACTCGCAGAATGTGAGCGTGTGGCCATAGAGAGTTTTCAGATACTGTAGCCGGTACGACTCTATTGCTGAGAAGCCTTATAGCTCGTTTTCATTGCCAAGCTATGCATCGAGGTCAAGAAACTAGGAATTTTTGTGTGCATACTAAAGTGCAACAACATACACGTATAGAAAAAAAAGGGTTCGCAAAGGTGTATTCCCTGCCTTAAAACTGGCTTTGTTTGTTTTATGCGTGTCTAACGTCCCAAATCGACTCAGGCTACGAGGGACGCCGTAGCGAAGGGCTCGAAATTTTCGACCACCTTGGGTTCTTTAACGAGCACTGACATCGCACAATGTACGGGCCTCTAGAATTTGGCCTCCATCGAACTTCTACCATCGCGGCCGGCATCGAACCCGCGTCTTTGGGGTCAGCAGCCGAGCGTCATAGCCACTGAGCCACCGCAGCGGCCTCCTCCCTTAAAACTGCCGTTACGACAAACGTGTACGAGCCAGGGATTCAGCTGCTGCCTATCTGATTACGAGGCCTTCGTGCTGAAGACTAGAACACCATGACACACGTATCTTTAAATATAACGCTGGTAAGCTGTTAGTGAATGCCACTTTCGTTTTTAACCGCCTTTCTGGTGCTGCAGTTTAGAGAATAGTGGTATTGTCGTCCTTTAATCCCGTATCAGTCTCTGGCAAACCTTAAAGCGAGAAAAAATGGCCATAAAGGCTTCTTCGCAATAGAAAGAAGTTCAGCAGCGGTTCCACTGGGTACCAAAAACATCGGCCGCGAATCGCTCTCTCCTCATTGTTTGGCGCAGAATACATAATCTTAACAGTGGCTCAACATTGTGCCCTAATGACAAAAAGCCTAGGAATGTTTCTACTTGTCTTTTCTTTTTGAAGTAGCGTTAAAGACAAAGAGACAGCTTTCCGCTGCACAACACCCTTTCGTTGAGTCTCATCATCGCTTAGACAGTACAGCTCGCAGACTCATGGAAAGAGAAAAACATTGCGCACATTGTTGCCGCAGGCTTATGAACGTTCACCGTCAACGCGGTTTGAGACACCTCGTGATCTTTTATGCGCATTCTTGGCTGTCGGTCACTCCCATTCTATACGCAGCCCTTCTATACGCAGCGGGTTTGTTGAACTGCGCACGGATAACGCACATTGCTGCTTGAAGGTCTCAGCGGAGTGTATTTATTTTTTTCAATAGTAAGAGCCAAAATTTGCAACGCAACTAAAGTGTCATCAAAGATCAGAGGTCACCACGAAGAGGTATCATTCCCGAGTTCGGCCGAGCGGTTAGTCCAGGGACCGAGAATTTATTTTGTGCAGTTTGCATACCAAGTATATTTCATTTAGTTCAAAGTGTGCACCCTCTGGCGCAGATCAGTTATAGCTCGCACCTGCTAGCAGTAACGCTAAGCTAAATGCGCGTTTAACCTTTTTTAATCGGAAAGTCGAAATGATTATCTCTATTACGCGACGGAGCTTTTTTTCTTTTTGGTTTCTAATCTTCTGTATTTGAATAATTGCACTTATTTGTTGCACCACGCTGTTATCTGGTCCATCTAAAATCATGTGTTAAGCTCTAACTTTAAACGCTATCATTATTCAAACATCAGGACAGCAGCCGAAAATTTTACGTTAATCAGGAATGTCCATTTATGTCGTTTTTTTTGTACCGATCGTAATAGCCTTACACAAAAAGTTTTGCCTGGAAAGGTCAGCCTAGAAACCCTCCGCAAGAGTGACGTCGCTGGAGTAACGTTGCTGAATTTATAGGTGGTAGAAGCGAATGGTACGATTACCGGAAGGCCGAAGTCCTCCAGCGGCACACTCGGACTGGTTAACAGCATTATAAATGTCACAGACACCAATAACTAGGTTTAATTACCCCAACGGAGTCCAAATGTGCTCGAGGTCCGACGCCAGAGTGCATAAGTTGTTGGGCTGAACCGATAGCCCCAGTTGATAGAATGACTTCTCGCCTGGCGCGGACACTTCGCGTTTTAAGGAAGCGCTTGTACTCCACTCCAACGGCAGTTTTGCCTTCGAACAACACCTAGCAAGAAATTCAAGGCAGAAATGCTCGTTATAGATTTTGGAAATACAGGAGGTAGTGCCTGTGCTCCTGTGTCCCCTCGCATAACCGTTAGTCTGAGTAATGTGTCGCCAGTTTGCACTGATAAACAGACAGTGGTAAGGCACTGCCTCACCACGAAAGATTAACCTTAGTTACGTGAGCTTGGAGGACAACGTCGAGATTTTTTCTGCGCCTGACTTTATAAGTGAGAAACTATTTGCTGGAACTCCACCTTTCTCCGTTTCGTATATTATTCTGAATCTGAGAAAAACTTGAAAGGATGAAAAAACAACAATGCGCCAAGTAGGCATAACTAGATTTCAGCCTCAATTTTGCCCTTATTCTGCCCTCGATGTTCTTGTTACGAAGCACTCGTTACAGAACCCTGTATTTTTAAATACGTAGTTTCGTATTTGTCAGGCGTCGTGCTGCTGCGCAGGGTACAGCTCGTGCAAGCCAGTTGAAATTACAATGTGAGATCAATAAAATTGCATGATTGCCAAAGAATTAGGTCATGGTAAATTCCACCAAATATTGTATTGGCGATTAAGTTTAGACCCGCCGCGGTGGCTCAGTGGTTAGGGCGCTCGACTACTGATCCGGAGTTCCCGGGTTCGATCCCGACCGTGGCGGCTGCGTTTTTATGGAGGAAAAACGCTAAGGCGCCCGTGTGCTGTGCGATGTCAGTGCACGTTAAAGATCCCCAGGTGGTCGAAATTATTCCGGAGCCCTCCACTACGGCACCTCCTTCTTCCTTTCTTCTTTCACTCCCTCCTTTATCCCTTCCCCTGCGGCGCGGTTTATGTGTCCAACGATATATGAGACAGATACTGCGCCATTTCCTTTCCCCCAAAACCAATTAAAAAAAAGATGAAGTATAGAGATCAGTTTTTCAGTGGAACGAATAAAAAGCGTAACCCTTTTTTTTTACAACAACAAGCAAATGCTATGTTGGTGAAGGTGACTCTTCAGGTAAGCTGGTTTGTCTTGACGAGAGCTGCAGCGCTTAAGGCATGCACAGATAAGAAGTAGACAACAAGGGCGCTAACGAACTGGAAAAAACTTGCTTTACCTTGATATGGATTCAGTACAGGAGCACGTTATTATAAAAACAAAAACTGAGCACCCACATTCAAGGCATAAGTATTATTCCACCAATTTTTATTGGAATTTGTAACAAAATAAATAACTCGCTTTTTTTCAGCTTCAAGTAAGCCAATATTTTTCTCGCCGCTACGTTTATCTTCTCGGCTGCGAAAGATTTAAACCATGCCTCAAAGTGCAATCCTCGGAAGCGCATACTATCGGCACCGCCAGAGTTTGTACTGATTTCATAATTAGTTATGTTGGGATCGCCATGTGGAATGTTTCCTTAACAATCGTATCGATGCATCAGTAAATCGTGGATAACCCAAGTATCACAATGTGGGCTCCGAATTTGGGCCCCTTGTCGGCCCCAAGTGGGCAGCCCATATGGGCCCTATGTGGGATTTCCAACTCGTGCCCAGGAGGGGCCCTAAATGAGCCAGAAGAGAACCATCTTGGGCAGCCCATTTCGCTTGGCCCCCCAAAAAACCAGGTCTGGCCCAACGTGGGCAGCCATTTCAATGCCCTGGTGGGGCCCTTGTTGGACGCGATTGGGCAGCCCACTTTCAATGCCCTGGTGGGCCCTTGTTGCACCCGAGCGGGCAGCCCATTTTCAAAGCCCTGGTGGGGCCCTTGTTGGGCCCGAGTGGGCAGCCCATTTTCAATGCCCTGGTGGGGCCCTTGTTGGGCCCCAGTGGGCAGCTCTCCTTGGTTGCCCAGATGAAGCCCAGTCTGGGCACAAGTGGGCTGCCCAATTTGGCACAGACCGGCCTTTATAAGGGCAACCAAACTGGCCTGCCCTGATGAAGCCCAGTTTAGGCCATGTGGGCAACTAATTTCCGCTATACAAAATACTGGCTACACACACATTATTCATGCATAAACAGGTCAGATTATAAAAAATCCAAGGTATTCACAGCAACATTTTGTGCAGATGCACCAATATCTTAAGCCTCTCTGCCTTAACATGGCCAGAGTAAGACTCAGACATGGCAGTGCAAAGCTGAAGTATGATATATCAAATTCAAAAGTAGTTTGGTTGCACGTTTTATTGCATTATTTCACAAAAGTTCCATCAGTGGTCAGGATGGAGTGCCCGCGTCAAGTTCATCCTGGCCTTCCGGCCACCGTCTCGGTCCATGGCGCCACACAAAAAGCTTGGAATATGAGAGTTGATGCGGGCCACATCTGCATCAGGCACTCTCCGCTCCACAGCAGGTGTAATCAGACAGTTAATTGCAAACTGTGCAAAACGTGAATGTGAAAAACATGAATTCTCAGCTATGTGGTCAATTCTTGTAATAACATAGAGAAGACTGCAGCAAAAACACATTCAGTGTATTTGCATTAACCACAAAAGTAGGCACAAAATTTGTGCAATTCTGTAAAGGCGTGGAAGCTGTACAAACCAAATTGAAGAGCACAGTGTTGCTATCGACTCACAAAATAGACTGTTTTCTGAGAAAGCAAAAGAAAATGAAAAAACTACATCATGCTCTCTTCAAAATTACGGCAAATTAATTCTACCTCGAAAACTTGAAAGAATTATTCCATTCGAATGTGCATTACACTTTTTCGTTACGTAAACCGAATAAAAGACATTTGACCAGCTATTTGTAGCTTCCCAATTATTGGCGCATCTTTGTAAACATGACAATAAATTTCTCAAATGCTGATAAACAATGAGCAGACATCAGTAAATAAAATTTGCTGCTCGCAAACATGTACTTTTATGTTATAACCTGTGTATCATACCTTTTATTTCGAACGAGAATATTCAGCTAGAGTTCCATATCATCTGTATTATATGTACCTGCTCTACTAAGCCTTTAAAAGAATGCAATTTCAGTTTCCTGTAATGGCATCACTTTACCTAGAGAAAACAACTGTTAGCCTGTTTGAATAAGTAATGCATGCCATCCACAGAAAAAATCATCCCACTGAAAACAGCCTTTGTAAGCTAAAAATAGCCACAAATAAAAATACAGGTACCACTGCTGCTCACTAATTACACAGCTAAAAGCAGCACTAGCCAATTCTTTAGCACGTATTCCAAATGCAATGTTGCACTGCAACTTGATGATGGTGACCATGGGATCTTCTGCATTGTAAACATCACAAATTTTGACCAAGAGGTGGAAAAACTTTGAATTTAGATTCGATATTTTTTGCATTCAATGTATTTTTCCATCTGACAGGCATCAACATACCAAAGAGTCCCGCAAACTTTTTACTGTTAACAAAAAAGAGAACAATGTCCTTAATGAATATACTTTTGCATGCCAATTTAATGCAGGATTATATACTACAGTAATTACTAATAAAAGATGAGGCTCAATGAATGTGCTATTCTAGATTCTCTAGCGGCTGCTCATCATGCATACACTAGACTATTCACCCATACGACATCTTGGAACTAGACAATGTTATAAGTACTTTGCTATTGTCAGTTTCCACAGAACCAATGCTATACTGTGGCAGTGCACAAGCGATCAATGAGCCTAGAACATTTTCTCTGATGCATAAGTAGTTAGCAGCCCATTTTTTGATTGTCAGGATTTCAAAGCGGAACTAAATATTGAAAGGGGTACCTTTCACAGCGACATTAGGCAAGCAAGTGACAAGTTGAGTGCCGCTGCACAATTTGTCTTGTGCCAGAATCGCATAGCTCGGAAAGTTTCTAGGAGGTAGTGTAACACTGACAGGGTTTTCATTGGTAATGTAGCCTGCCACAGATTACCTCACTCTACCGTATTTACTCGAATGTAACGCGAGTTTTTTTACTGAAAGTGGAAAGGAAATGTCGCCTGCCACACATTACCTCACTCTACCGTATTTACTCGAATGTAACGCGAGTTTTTTTCCTGAAAGTAGAAAGGAAATGTCACCTCCCGCGCTACCATCGAATACTATGTTTAAAAACGTTATGAAGAGCACCAAACACACGCTATTAAAATCATTTCATGTGTCAAACGTGTCCGTTGATCGTACTGGTCATTCGAAATCACGCACTTCAACTCGCCGGCCAACCAGTACGCGAACCACAGGTCGCAACTACTAGGACAAAGCGGCAACCTAATCGCAAACGCAAAAAAAAAAACGACGCCAGTGAGAACAAGCGAACAAGAGTTGACCCCAGCTAGAGTCACTGGCGCGATAAGAGGGCACCACCTCTTGACGAATGCTCGCAACCTGTAGCGAGGTTGTGTGGCCTCCGTGACCGCAAAATGAAACAGCCATCTCGGAGGCACTGAGCGCTCGAAATCACCGTCAAGATGCCGGCAAAGGAGCGAGCGATCCCGCTGCCATCTGTCTGTTAATCCTTGCAAATGATGCAAAAATGTGGCCACGTGACTAACAGGCAGCAGGGCATGGAGCAGCGTGCTTCGTTCGCTGTTTCTTGTGTTTGGTGCCAGTGCGTGTAGTTGTGCGTTCTGTGCTTCGAGTCTTAGGCCTATCCCAACCAAACGGTCCAGTTGGCTTCAAGCGAAATGGCATGCTCATGCGCTCAGTACACAGCTGGCTTCAAGCGCAACGCTATTCTTCTTGCTGAGGAAGTGGGAAATTCAGGGGCTGCAAGACGTTTGGACGTCCAACGAATCGACGATCAGGGGATGGAGGAAACATCGCGAGGAATTGTTTAACTGCAACAGCCTGCGAAAAAAAAGCTTTCGGAGGCCCAAGATAGGCCGCTTCCCGGAGTTTGAGCGTCGCCTTGCAGAGTACATTAGCGAGCAACGTTCCCGAATACTTGGAGTAAGCATTGAAATGCTTCAGTGCAAAGCACAGGAGCTTGCGCGGGACACGGGTTTGAACCAAAACCAGTTTAAGGCATCAAGATGCATGGTGCAGAATTTTATGCGAAGGGCCGGGTTCTCCTTTCGACGCACGACTTCTATTTCCCAGAAGCTGCCCGGGGACTTCGAATGAAAACTTCGAGAGTTCCAGCGCTACGTCATCGATCTTCGTCGCTCCATCAACATGCCACTTGGACATATCGGCAATGCCGACCAGACCCCCGTGTATCTGTACATGCCTAAGTCCAGAACAGTGCACAAGTCTGGTGAGCATGAAGTTCGCCTTAGAAGCACAGGCAACGAAAAAAATCGGATTACCGTTATGCTGGCATGTTTGGCTGACGGCCGCAAGCTCCCTCCATTCATCATTTTTCGCCGGAAGGCGATCTAGAAGGAAACTTTCCCGAAAGAGGTTATCGTGCGCTGTTACGAAAAAGGTTGGATGGACTCGAATCTTCTCATAGATTGGATTCAACGCGTGTGGGACCGAAGGCCAGGCGCATTGCTGCATCTGGAAGCAATATTGGTTCTGGACTCTTTCCGACGTCACCTGACATCCGGCGTCATACAAAAGCTACAGCGTGACCGAACGCATCTCGTTGTTATACCGGGTGGCACGACCTCCATTCTCCAGCCTCTGGACGTTTGCATGAACAAGCCCTTCAAGAATCGCTTGCGGCAATTATACCGGGAGTGGATTGAAAGTGGATCAACAACAACACCTGCAGGTAGGCTGAAATGCCCAAGCGCGTCTACCGTTTCCCACTGGGTTTCAGCAGACTGGTACGGGCTTCCTCATGGTTTGGGCTACAGCGCATTTAAGAAATGCTCAATTTCAAATGCTGTAGACGGAAGCAAGGATGACCTGCTGTGGGAGGCACCTAGTGACAAAGAAGAGACAAGCTGTGATGATGACAGTGACGGCGACAACTGCCGTGAGGAAGAGGGTGTATAGGAATGCCTGTTTGACTTGTATTTCAATAATGTTGCCTTTGACCCTCAGAACTGTGCGATGTCAGTTCCTCGCGTCACATCGGCTTCTTTCGGTTTTCCTGTCGCACGCTCGAAGTCTACCCTCGCGTTACAATCGTAGTTTTTTTTTCCATTTTCACACCCGAAAAGTCGACCCTCGCGTTACAATCGTGGCCGCGTTACATTCGAGTAAATACGGTAGAATGCTGATACGCCCAATAGTTTACTCCTAATCAGGTTCAGTATTGTCATCACGCTAAGAGGGACCTTTGTTTTTCACACGACATCTGACAGGCTTACCTCGACCAGAAAAGGAAGGAGCAAACAACTTTAACGTATAAAAATTTCAAAGCATATAAAAAGAGGTGCCTGTACCAATACAGGGCCTGATCCCAAAACTGGCCGAGCTAGAAGAGGGCTGGCAAATGGTAGACAATATTAATTAACAAATGTCAGCGTCAAAATTCTTGTGTGCGACTCTCTCAACTGCTGTTTGCATTTTGCATGTTTTTTTGCCAATTTACTTTTTTGGCCTCTAACTTAAGGGTGTCCATTTGGAATCGAAGGTGGCCTGATGTGAGTAACGGTGGACATTAAAGAGCCCAAATTTAAGCTAAAGGGCCGCAAAAGGGGGGTTGAGAAAGTGGGAATCAAATATGTGCTTTATGTAGCGGAAATGCCACTGAGCATGCTTGTCACGTACAAGTCCTCGAGAGCAAGCTGGTAACTTGCAAGACATTTTCGAAAATTCGCGGTCTTGCGCCGCAACCCACGTCACCAGGCGTTCGCCCGAGATTGCGCGCATTGCATTGGCTAGCGCAAACGACATCATGATGCAGAGTGCTATCACTGGTACGCAAGCAATACAGAGAAAAAGGACGGGTGCTTGCCCGGCCCCGAAGGTGACTGCAGCACCTCCCCCTTTGTATTCCCTCCTCTGTCTTTAGCTGTGGCGGCTGGTGTACGAGTTGACTGGTATAACATGGAGGCAGTTTTTAATTGCCAATATCTCTGCTTTACATAAGCTATACTGAAAATTTTTGCAGGAGGCTGATAGGCAATTCAATATCTACCAGTTTCATCAGCTTTTCTTACCCTCATTGGACCCCTCCCCTTTCAGTGCCTTTTTAAGGCTCGAACAAGGATGCCACAGTTAGTGGCTGGTTTTGTTCACATGGTAATCATTTCCTGATAACGAAACAAGCTTGTAAATTCAACAGATCATCAAGCTATGACAATTAAGATTTAGTGTTTTACGTCAATTCTCAAGAAAAACAGTTTCAAAAATTTAATTCCAGTAATAATCGAATTAAAGAGCCCTTTTAATGCACTGCTAGTTGACAGAACCAAAGTAATAGTTCAGAGAAATCAAAAATCAAATTAAAGAGTTCTTTTACTTTTTGTTGTCGAGTAAAGCAACTACAGTGGCCCTAAAAGAAATATCAATCATCTCTTCAAGCAGATTATTCTGAAGGTCAAATGCTTGCTGCCAGTCAAATTGAACCAACAACACAAGGAAAAAGGGTGTATCTGTGCATCATTTGTTCTCAAAACAATTGCATTTACTGCTTAGCACCTGAAATCAAAGCCACAGTGAATCAAGCAACCAGTTAAACACAATGCTTAAAGAGAATGCGAGGAACCAGAAACATCACAAAGTGCAAACAAGGGCAAACAAACATGGCATACGAAAACTCGCCAACAACAACACTATACAGGCGAAGCTGCCTAAAAGGTCCCCTGTGCCTTCCACTTTCCAGCGTAAACTGCAAGGCGACTGGCGTCTTTACAAAATTTTTCAGGATGAGGTGTGTAGCCTCGTCCACTGTGTCGCCTCCGATCAAGGCAAGCCACTTGATGCGAAAACCATTACAGAACAAATTATAATAGGATGTTGAATACAAATAAAGAATGAATGAGCATTTATAAATTGTCATATTTCTTGCATACAAGGCACAGCAATTAAGACCTTTATCTATGTTTAGCACGCAGAAATTGTTTACAACCAGTTTTCCCAAATGAATTGCTATTTCATGCACATGATGAAAAAAAATGCATGTGCGATCAAAATAAATGCAGCGATACACCTGCCTTCACTGCATTGCTTAGAAGGATATGCTGGTGCCAAGCTGATCGAAACATGCTCAAGCCATGAGCGACAGAATTTCAGTGTGATGCGACAAAGCATGCACTATTAATCCCCACCCCTCTCCTCGAATATTTCTTAACTGTACCAGAAGCCCAAGAATGGTTTCACCAAATTTCAAGCAAGCAAACTGCAAGACATTAATCAAGAGTGACAAAGATAAAAAAATGGCAAAGCTAAGTGATGAAGACCATGCCGCAACATCCAAAAAATGCCAATCTGTGAGAGCAATACAAATGCAGTCATCTCGCACTCCATATTTTCGTGCCTGCACGTTCCCTGAAGAGTTAAATTTTCTATACAGGTACCTTTATAATATAATTGGTTTTGGTGGGAAAGGAAATGGCGCAATTTTCGTTATTTGAAGCAGCCGTAAACTTAAGTGCAAGCATACTGCAGAACTGCAAACCTGGCGATATCAAAAATCAGGAAATTTTATTCCTGCTACCTAGGGAGTGGCGGGAGGCACTGCATCAATCTGTGTCGAATCCTTCACGGCAGAGACTGCTGTCTATGCTAGCTAGCACCGTGCCATGGCAGCCACTTCAGAAGGCTCACAGGAAAAGCTACACTTCCTCTACTGAAAACTAAACATTTTGACAGATTTGCCTGTCTGGTTGGGTTTGAAGAGATAACAAACTGCACAACTCCAACCAAAAATTCAAAATTTTTCACGATTCGGGCGAGACCATCGCTCGAATCCTGAAAAACTCGGGTCTCCAGGTTGCACACAAGCCCATAAACACTACCTGTTCCCAACGACCGTCTGCCGAGAGAAAGAGCCCAAAGCATTGTCTACAAAATTCCATGCGCCGACTGTGACGCAAGCTACATCGGCGAAACCAAAAATTTCAAAGAAAGAATTCGGCAACATAAAAAGACGTCCGCAAATTCGCAAGAGAATGCAATCCAGTTGCCGAACATTCCGAGGACTCCGACCATATAATCGAATCAACTTCGAAGAAACCCGAATCCTCGGAACCAAAACAAATTACCACAAAAGGCTCCTTCTGGAATCTTGGCATATCCAAGCCACCCTCGAACAATATCAACCGCACAAAAGGAAACCTGCCCCCTGTATAATATGCCCAGAACTTCGCTCTTCAACTCAACGCTCTTCAACTCAACGAAAAAAAGCCACCATTCACCACCTCCCTGCAGTGCGCCAGCGTGACTAACAGCCTAAACCCCCCTCCCCCTCCCCCGCGCAATTCTCGTCACAGCGGTCGTTCCTTTGCTCCCTCCCTCCCCTAGGTACTGCCCTCAGTCACCCCTGATGAAGGAGCCGGTGTCGAGTCGGCTTCGAAACGCTGGGTTAAAGTTAAAATTTTTGGTTGGAGCTGTGCAGTTTATTACAGACCTCCTCTACTGCAGCCTTCTAGAATGCTGTACCCATGCTGTACCACAAAATAAGCGATAGCCACTTTAACTTTGGCTGAAAGCTGTACTCAAGGTGATTCTGAGCTCACCTTTTCACCGCGTGAACTCAAGCATCAAGTAACCACATAATTTTTAATAACCAGTGAACACAATGCCGGCAGATACAATGCTGATTGCAGAATTTCCATGTTTGCGAATCAGATTATAAAACTTGCAATGAGAAAAACATTCCTTTACAACAAACACTGAAAAGCCTGGCATACCAGAACAGGCCTTCTGTCAGGGTCTCCAAGGATTTATTCTAGCTCCTCAACATCTCCCATGGAACTCAATAGGACCAGCTCTTCTCCAAGATAATGCTGCAGAGCAGCTGCGCGATTCCCTTTGAGCTCTTTGATGTCAGTGCTGATCTCCATCAGGAGCTGCACTGTCTGACTGTTGAACCCTAAAATGTTCAAAATCCATGATTACAGAAAGAGTGCATATATCCCTCTGAGTGCTCTGGTATGGCTAAAGGTATCACAATTTGGTTTACACCGAATAATGATTGCATAGCAAAGAAATATTTTTTTTTAAATTCGTGTCATTTGAAAATGGTCAGTGTCCCCGAGATAAACGCACCAGTTGCTGCACTATTATAATTATAATTGGTTTTGGGGGAAAGGAAATGGCGCAGTATCTGTCTCATATATCTTTGGACACCTGAACCGCGCCGTAAGGGAAGGGATAAAGGAGGGAGTGAAAGAAAGGAAGAATAGGTGCCGTAGTGGAGGGCTCCGGAATAATTTCGGCCACCTGGGGATCTTTAACGTGCACTGACATCGCACAGCACACGGGCGCCTTAGCGTTTTTCCTCCATAAAAACGCAGCCGCCGCGGTCGGGTTCGAACCCGGGAACTCCGGATCAGTAGTCGAGCGCCCTAACCACTGAGCCACCGCGGCGGGGCTTTGCTGCACTACAAAGTACAAGTTGAGTGTTTTGAGGAAAAAAAAAAGTAGAACATGACTGCATTACTGGGTCCCATTCGCATCACGCATTCATTAAGTCTACCTTTATCCAGCTTGAACCCAACAAGCTTCTTTGCTTGATAGAGCAGCTGTGTATTCTGAAAAGGTTAGAGGTTTTTGATATGAGCGAAACGCATGTCCACTCCTGATTTTGAGAGCTCACTGTACAACATAATCTGTTTGTGACCTGTAGTAAACTGTCGAACCAGGCAACAGAGAAAAAGAGAAAGCTTCGTGGCATGTGGGTCGCGTGCCTGTCTCAGAGGATTAAATTCCTACTACCACCTCTCAGAAACATTTGGTGTATCTAAACATTGCTGAGCTGTTCCTGAATTTTTTATTTATCTGTTCCATTAGTGTTTTCCACGCCCGGCCAACGCCACTGCAGTTTTCTGTGACAAAGGATCGATAACACTGTTGCATTACAATTCAGAAATAATGTGAGGCCTGGACAGAAGTTAATGTGGTCACTGTGATGACAGCGTTACATGTTATAGCCTTATGCTCCGGGTCCTAGCAGCAGATATGCCATTCAGTTGTTTTTAAAAACGATAACTTTTAAATTTCTGAGATTGACAAATCGCCCCCATATCCACAGTTTATGGAACTTCTCTGGAACTGCAATTCCACGACTAAGGGTGATGTCATAGGAAACGACAGGCTATCTCACACTGCCATTCACAGCGGTCATGACAATCTTGACAGTTGTCTGGAAATGAAACAGCACTATACAAAATTGAATGTGGCCCACTCACGTTACGAGCATGGGGTATTCATATCGCGTCGATATGAAAAATCAATTCAACGATATATTGCCAAATTCACTATATAATCAGCATATAACTTTCCTGCAACTGCTATTGTAGGCAAGCAAGCAAGACTGAAGCAACAAATATTAGAGGTATGAAAATTCATATTCAAAATTCTGACTAAATTTTAGAGAGCATATTGCTATTCGATTCGCACTTTCACTATAGTTTAATCTCTTTATAACGAACATAGATACAGCGAATTATCAGTATAATGAAATGAAGAGTGCAAAATCTGACGCTCTATTGGTTATAATGGAGCAGTTTTTTGTATTAGCATGGCTCAATATGCACAAGGAGCCATGAAAACTTCAATAAATGCAATATTTTGATGATCTGAATAGTCCACAGTAGTAGTGTGTATGAATCGACCGTCTATTCACAAGCCGCACCATATAGGGGCAGTACGAACTACCATCCAGCCGACAGACGCATGACCGGCACGTGATCGAACCATCGCCTCTTCATGCCGCACGCCCCTGCGACATGTGCAGACCTGCGCGCAAGTGGGCTGCACTCCATGACTCAATCAATTCCGTTGCGCAAAATGGCAATGCAGAAGCACAAAGTAGTCTCATTTGAGTCGATTTTTTGGTAGTCCACAGCGAGCGCAAAAGGGGACATTACTGAGGATTCAGTGTTGCATCTAGCACTCAGTTGACAATTGTGAACGCAAGACAGAAGATTGCAGACATCTGTTGACATCTGTTCCATAGGAGACATATCATCATGTCGACTGGTACTTCTGAATGTTACGTTTGAGAACTTACTCTCTGCACATGACAACTTGGTAGTGGCACCTGAACTGACCGACCAAGAAATCGCTGACGAGGCCGATTCTTGCAGATGATGCAAGCAGAAATGATGACAGTGAACCGGAAAGTGAAAATGAGCTCTAAAAAGCACAGAGGCTGCCGAAACGGCCAGGAAATTGAAGGGCTACCTACAGAAAGTACCTGTGGCCTGATGTGGAGAAAGCTCTACATTCAATTGATTTCGTGGAGAATTTCTTCCTCTAAAATACTGCTCAGTGCCACCAAGCAAAAATTGCATTGTTTCTTAAATAAATCTGGGCGGAGCCAGCATCCCAATCTAGTGTTCATTTCTGCTCTCCAACACAGAACAAAGAGCGATATTTCGCATGCTTATACCAAGCTCTGAATTCAACAATTGTGCGCTATAACACCTTTCTGTTGTCCCCTTGAGAGCACCCTTTGCTTGGGTTTATTTGCAGAATTTTGCAGATTTTTGAACGATTGTTGGGTATAACAAAGTTTAGGCCAAAATTTGGTTTAGTTATAACGAGATTTGACTCTATGCCAACCTCTTTGATCAGAAATTATGAATTTCTGGTTCATCTAAACTGGCAGTGAAACATCGCGACATTCTCAGACAGCAGTATCTTGCGCTTATGAATGGAGCCTACAGCCACTGACATCAGTGAAAGCATAGGGAATTTTTTTATGTTGATCACTGTAAAATAATGTAATCATTGAGATTATGGATTAGAAAGAAAGTGGGATGCAAACCTATGAGCGCCGAATATCATGTTCGGTGCTCTATCAACTCCGCTAAGATGACAGCTGTTAAATCTTCTTCCGTAGGTATTTGCTGCAGGTAACCTATCGTTGAGATGTTCACCAGCACCATTCTTTTCAGTAGTGACAGACATGCATGTTCAGTAGCGAGTGTCGCATGGAACATGATCCGACGGGAGAGTGGAAGTTGTGCGATAACCCTCTTGCACTACCCATGGCAGCAAGGCTGCCAGAATCGAGGCCCTTTAATAGAACAAGGGCCTTTACTAACGCGAAAGTGTTAGAGGCTTCATTCTCCAGAAAATTCGGGGTCGTCAGCGTTGTCAAAGAAAAATTTTGGCCATGGCTATGGCAGGTGGTCGTGTACATGTGACATGGCCGGGACTGATTTGGCGGCAGCTTTTGTGTCCTCACGAGGCCACATGACGTGGCAAGAGCTGCCAACTCGGGCTTATCAAGGTAAACTTCGAGATGGGAGAGTGAGATAGAAATCAAACCCACTGGGACCTTTTCATCCAAAGTAAAACATGGTACTCCTAGTCAACACAGGCATGTTACTGTAGCTTGGTTAAGACGAGGCTTTAGAGGTATCTATGTCAGATGGTATTCCACATGATAGGGAAACTTACTACTGTATGTGACTGAAAATGTATGAGATCATAGTAGCAAAAATGACGAAATTAATTAGTGATTAAACAAACAGCGAACTCCGTGTTTGCTCACAAGTATCTGCAAGCAGAGCCAGAGGCGGGAGCCGTTAACGCTGTCTGTTTTACCCTTAAAGCAGAACTTTAGTGTCCCCCGAATTTTCTGGCACCCTTGGTCCCATAGGTATAGGTAGCTTAAAGAGGCCAGCACGATCAACGATCGCGTATCGTAGTAATGTTAGAGTCAGCTTAGTGGGAGCCAGAAGAGAGTGGTAGGGGACAAGTTGGTATGACATTGAATAAACTTAAGAATTTTAAAACTCATTGGACCTCATGCTAGCCATGGCGACATACGCGATGTGCATGCACCTCACGAAGATGTGCTTTCATTCGGTGCCTGCGCATAGAACTGATCGGCGAGGCAAGCGACACGGGCAGAAAACGCCGCACAACGGTGCCGCTCGCCGCCGTCGCCTGGGCTTTTGCGGCCGAGCGAAAGCTTCACGCCCGGTGAGGCGGCGGCTAGAAAAACTGCGCTTGTGTACCTTATTCGTATTGGAAAAAGAGAAACAAGTGGCTACATATCATATCTTCACACTTTGTTACTAATCAGTGAGGAACTTTTGCCATATTCTTGAATTTCGGTTGACGGTGGACAACCGGCCCCGTTCATGACGAGGCCTAGTGAGTACGCAGGGTTCGTGTGTGCGATTTCGGCGATTCCGGAGAGCGAATTCGCAAGTTTTAGCGCCTGCAAATAGCTCTTGAGCGTAGTTTTGGCTACTGTGCCCTCAAAGCGATGACTGCCTACATCGCAGGACGCGAGTACAATAAAGGGGAAGTGCCGATAAATGTGACCCGGTCTGCATAGCATATGCAGAAGGCAGCCGGCAGCAGCCGTCGGCGTCTACTGTGGACAACAAATCTAGTTGTTTTCATGAATTCAAGTAATGTCGGAACGTATTTTTAGCTAAACCGATCTAAAATTAAATTTTGGTGACATAAGAGAAAGCAGATACAAAAAGTGGAAAGCACCGGTATCCTACGAGAAGAGTTTCGCAAGCAGGCAATATAGCATCATCGGTGCTTATTTCAGTGTTTTCACTGTGGAAAATGAGTAAAAGTGCAATTTGTGAGCAAGAGTACATAATATTAAAGATAAGGATAACCCACCTGGAGTTTTATGTCACGCAAACGAGCAGTACTGTTTGCGCACCGCCATGTAAACAACCTCAACGCGGGGCTGCAGTTGTCCTAATCGTTGCACTCCTGGGACACAATGTGCACGCACAGCAAATTGCTGTACTATTATTTCAAAGCACTCATTTAGACGGCGGCATCTATTCATCGGTGCAGACAGTGAAAGCATTAGAGTCACGTAGGGTTTTGCAAGCGGCTTGGTTCCTGCAAGAAGGTTCTATGAGTCGACGGAAATGTATGTTCGACTTACAAACGCGTACATTCAGGGCCGAAGTCGTCGCGCTCGGCACTTTTATCTGCTTCTTTCGTCCCTCAAGGTTACTGCAGTGCACCTTTTGATAAGTTGAGCTTAATTATCGAGCGATGAATAGCGGACAATAACTTGGTAGCAAGCTAAAAAGCGCCGCGGCTTTCACGGCGCACATCGGCGAAGGCATGCACGGCACGCGCCGCTTTTCACATACGGGAGCACTTGACATCTCAAAAGGGACCACACTCATAACATACGAACAGCATGCTTCTAAGCGCAAATAACAAACCAGGGGTCCATCGACCTCTGTTTCCTCAACAATCGGAAAATTGGTGCCGCGAGCAAGTCCGCTTTTCCAAGGATCACTCAGCTCGCGTACTAAGTTGAAGGCTTCCCAAAAGAGAACACGGAAAATATATTTTATTTCGCCATGCTAGAAAAAAACTTTTCGAGCGACCGCTGTCTACGGTGTGCATGCAAGCACCTCAACAGCCCGCAGCAGACGACGCGTGGCGTGCATGCGCTTGTGACGTCAGCGATCAGAGGTTGCCCGACCAGCATGCAGTTCGCAAAAGAAAAGAAAAAAAATTCGATTGAAAGTTATTTACCGCACTGAATGAACTGAAAATTGGGGGATTTGTAATTTAACCTGTTAGGAATTAAAGGCGATGACCAGGGTATGTGTGAAAATAGGCTATAATGGCGCCTTTAACAGGGTGATCACACAAATCCCTACTCTTCCATTGGATCACATCTCATTCCCTGTTATACCGGACATACTACATACAATGCTATGGACAAGGGTGGCGCACGTAAACATCTCAAGGATAGCTTACACGCAGCAAATACCTGCGAAAGAAGATTCAACTGCTCAGTTGGTAGAGCACCGAACACGAAATTCGAAGCTCATAAGTTCAAACCCATCTGACTGCATTAGGTTGTTTTCTTTTACTTTCTAATTAATTATTGCAATCATTACATTATAACATTTCACAATGACTAATAAAAAATATTCCCCATAAATTCCTTGTGTCAGTAAATGTTGTATTAGTGTCAACAGGCATACAGGCACGCAACACACCTCCCAGAGGCTTGGAAAGCTACAAGCTTCGCTAATACGGAATAAAAAAATTAACTAAGATTAAAAAAGAGATATGCAAGCAGGTGGTCTAGTTATCACCATGCATGCTATACACTGCTTAGCAGAGAAGAAAGTGGTTGTTATTAAAAAATACCAAAACTACAGGTCTGCTTCTTTTGTAAATCAGCGCGAACAACGTCGGAGAAGAACAAGAAGGACACGGGACGAGCGCGTCCTTGTTCTTGTCCGACGTTCGCGCTGTTTTACAAATAATGCATATATACCAACTCGCCCAACTGATGGTCTGCCTCATTGGTAACTGCACCTGGAAGTTTCTGCTGGAAAGTAGTTGATTCTCGCGGCCTCATTTCTGGTGCGCTGCAATGATTATCCTCGTCCATGGTCACATCGTCGCAAGCTTCCGCATGCCTGCAGCTTTAACGAATGGGACTGGCAGATGACCCTGCTGCACTGCTCCGTTCTTCAATAAATCCTTTGATACGTAGAAGAAAATTTGGTAAGCTTAACCACATAAACAGCTGGTACACACATACAGATACATGCAGTTTAATAGTACACTACTCTTTTCCTAGTAGTTACTACCTGCTGTGGCCTCCTCCGATTGCAGCATATTATTCCATCACTACTCTCTCCTCATCTTGAAATAAAATGACATTCTTCACTTTTCTATTAGAACTGCAGCATACTAAACTAGAACAAATGAATACCTTGCACATAGCGGAACCTTCAGAGAGCTTTTAATTCAAGACTAGAACCACTATTTACAATATCTGACTAGTGGTATTAGGCAGGGTGGCACATAAATCGTAATGTAAATAAAATCGACACTGATTCTGGCAACAAAATAATGATGCCAAGGTTAGCTGAGTGACTAAAACCTCTGTCATGAAGTGCCAACACTTACACCTAAATCTCAGATATTCTGCAATTATCTTGTTGCTTTTGAGTTTACCTAATTTTATTGGCTCATTGCAGTATGATGTACTATTAGCAAGAAATTAAATGCAAACAAAGCAACTACAACATTGGCTAAAAAATGAAGACTAACAAAAGAGTCTTTATACCAGCATAGTTAACTCACTTTTAAGGCATGGAGACCATAATTTAAGTGACTATGTGCTAGCTGTTTTGTTCAAATTTCATTTATTGCTCCCACTATGCCTTGTGCGCAAAGTGCTTTTTCTTATGCTTGATTCTCTTAAAGGGGGCCATGACAGCATATTTTCGTGTATACCCTGCTAATTGTATATAGTTCCCAACACGTTAAATTACAATTCCCAGAAGCTTCAATTGATTCCGTGGGCTAGATATTCTTAAAACGAATTGTTTGTTTATACAGTTAGAACTCGATTTAACGAATTATTTCAGTCAATTAAGAAATTTGCAAAATAGAGGACGGAATCATTCCGCCCTTCGAAATCTAAAATAGTAACGCAGCGGCCCTGGAATGCTACCGCATCACTTTTGTAGATAACCCGCCCCTGCGCATATGGAAAATCTGCCTAGGCAGCCAAATCGCTTGTGCATGAAAGCGACATCACGTAAAACAGTTTCAAATCCAAGGTGGAAGTGCCACCGATTACTGAGTCCGTTGCTCCATGCAGGGGAGCAGCTTACTGCGCTGTCAAAACAAAACCAGGGTCATTACTTGGGCACCTAGACGTAACTGCTGGTGCGCTAATAAAAAGCTGCGAGGCACTGTGGGCAAATTAAAGGAGAAATCACTCCTTTTTTCTACTCATTTCTTCCGGGAAAACTGTTAAATCGGGTGTACAGATTGTTTCGTTACTTCGCGTTCACGAAAACAATGAACCCTGCGAGTATTTGCCGGGGAATCAAAATTTGTTCATAAAATTCGAACGTCATAAGTCGGGTTTTCTTTAGGTCGAGTTCTAATTGTATTCCGAAATGATTGCTGATCTGACAACCACTGACTGCTGACATCATGAGAGCGTACCTACTAAGTGTCGTCTGCTGCGTGCTGTTGGCTGCATGCTTGCATGCACATCGTGGAGAGCGGTCGCTTGAAAAGTGTTTTAGCTGAACGAAATAAAATGCATTTCCCGTGTTTTCTTTCACAAAGGCTTAGTACGCGAGCTTATTGGTCATTGAGAAAGCGGACTTGCTTGTGGCGCCAGTTTTCCGGTTGTTGAAACAACAAATATGGGCCCCTGCTTTATTATTTGCACCTAGAAGCATGTTATTCGCATGTTATGACTGTTGTCTCTTTTGAGCAGTCAAGTGCTCCCATGTGTGAAAAGCGGCACGTGCCATGCATGCCTTCGCCACTGTACGCCGTGAAGGGCACGGTGGTGGCCTTCTGTCACTTGCTACCAAATTCTTGACAGCTATTTGTTGGCTTTATAATTAAACAAATTACAACAAGGTGTCACTACAGTTAGCTTGCGGCATAAGGAGAAGACAAAAGTGCCGAATGCGACAGCTTCCCTGCTGCACGCATGTGTCAGTCGAACATACATTCCTTTCAACTCTTCAGCACCAACTCCAAGGGCCCTTCCTGGGCGTACGCGCTCAGCGTCGGCGCTCTTGGCGTACGCCAAAACCGTTCTGCGCATGCTCTCTGCAGGAGACGCCAGCGAGCCTCGGTGAGGCGCCGATATCTGTCCGTGCTAGATATCGGCGTCAGCGCACGGACGCGTACGCGTCGGAAGAGGCGCCCGGTTTATTATAATGGGAGGATCGCGGGGCTCTCGGTAGCTCTTCTCTTCACGGCTTGAAGCTCTTTCTGGTTCCTCGAACTTCGCGGTTTAAGTTGTCCTTTCATCACCCCCAACCCCTTCTCTCCACGGCTTGAAATTCTCTCCCTCGGCTGGCTCGAGAGGGAAAGCGAGCCAGCACCAGGAACATGGAGATGCATGCCCGTTTTCGGCGTCCGTTCCGGCGTACGCCAAGAGCGCCGACGCTGAGCGCGTACGCCCAGGATGGGCCATTGGAGTTAAGCCATTAGAACCCTTTTGCAGAACCAAGATGCTGGCAAAGCCAAAGCGACTCGAATGTTTCACTGCCTGCACCAATGAATAGTCGCCACAATCTAAATGGGTGCTTCAAGATAAAAAGCACATCATTTAGCATTGTCTGCGTGCATGCAAAGTCCCCTAGGAATGAGACGATTACAACAGATGCGGTACCGCGCTGAGGTTGTTTACATTGCTGTGCACAAACAGTACTGCTCGTTTGCTCGGTATAACAGGCAAGGTGGGCTATTCATATCTTAAATATTATCCGCTCTTGCCCATAAATTGTAGTTTTACTCGTTTACACACTACGATAACATTGCAATAAGAGACAATGATGCTATCACCTGCTTGGGAAATGGTTCACGCAGGACCGGAGCTTCCCGCTAATTGTATCTGCTGCCTTCAAAGTCACAAGTATTTGATTTTAATAGATTTATCTAAAAATACATTCAGAGGCAATTCGCATTATTAAAACAGACAAATTTATTGTCCACAGTTGAGGTTGACTGCCTCAGCATATACTCTGCGCACCAGTTCACATCCGCACTTCTCCCTTATTGTTCGCACATCCGGCGAACTAAGCAGTCGAGGCTTTTTTCAAAGTCAAAGTTCATTAAATCAAACATGTTTACTTTTATAGAATATATAAATAAAGCTACACTCGATGACTATTTGCACACACTAAAGCTGATCAATTCGCTCTCTGCAATGACCGAAATTGCACACACGAATCCTGCGGACTCGATAGGCCTTGTAACAAAAGGGGCTGGGTGTCCACCGCAGAAAGAAATTTAAGAAGCTGGCAAGAGTTCCTTGCTGATTTCCATCAAAGTGTGAAGATATGAAACGCAGCCGCCTGTTTCGCTTTTTTCGATGCGCATAAGGTAGACACAAGCGCAGGTTTTTTCAGACCGTTGCCTCACCGGGCATGAAGCTTGCACTCGGCTGCACAAGCCTAAGCATAGGAGGCAAGCAACGAGCGGCATTGTCGGGCGGTGTTTTGCCCATGTCACTTGCCTCGCCGCTGGGTTTTGTGTACAGACGCCGACTGAAAGCACATCTTCACTGGTGTACACACGTCGTGTATGTCACCGTGGCTAGAGTAAGCTCCAATAAGGTTTTAAAATTTGAAGTTCAAGGAGTGTCATACCATATAGCATCCGCTCTCTTCTGGTTTCCACTAAGCTCATTCTTTGCACTACTACGATATGTGGTCATTGGTCGTGCTAAAATCGCGTCAGTATAGCATCACAGACCATCGCGTCAATGACGGCATCTGTGTACCAACCAGTCCGCCGCCTGTCGATCGGCGCCGCATCGTCCTAGTGTGACTGGACCGTACCTATACCGAAGAAAAACTACATTATACTGTTATCGCTTTTGCAGCAACAGTCGCTCATATATAAGGGATGACCGCTACATCGATTGCTGAAAAAGTACAGGGGACAAGAGACCTTGCTGGGCATTGCAGCGATGACGGCAGACGATGTTGGTCCGTGTGTGGCCATATGATGTCACAAAAGTATTCAATATGTCGGTTGCTGCTGGTGAAAGGCGTTTCCCCGGTCTCAATTTCGATCGCATTTTTGGAATATAGAGTGCGTCCAAGGCGCTAATAATCGGATTTTTGGGGAAAGGAAATGGCGCAGAATCTGTCTCATATATCGTTGGACACCTGAACCGCGCCGTAAGGGAAGGGATAAAGGAGGGAGTGAAAGAAGAAAGGAAGAAGACGTGCCGTAGTGGAGGTCTCCGGTAAAATTTCGACCACCTGGGGATCTTTAACGTGCACTGACATCGCACAGCACACGGGCGCCTTAGCGTTTTTCCTCCATCAAAACGCAGCCGCCGCGGTCGGGTTCGAAACCGGGAACTCCGGATCAGTAGCCGAGCGCCCTAACCACTGAGCCACCGCGATGGTTAGGGTCCAAGGCGCTAAAATTTTGAAAATTGAATAATCTTTTGTATTATTTGCTGAATTACAAAGCTGCAATATAAATAACGACCGTATCGCGGCCCCTTTAGGCCTTGACCTCCAAAGGGGACTAGAAATAATGAACAAAACACAAAAGGCAAAATACTAATTCCCATAAAAGTAAATCATATAATAAATATTTCATATAAAAATGAAAATATTTCCTAGCTCTACTATATGTGACCTAAATAGGGTGCTTCTTTAGATTTTATTCTCAGGGTTAGATGCAAACTTCTTGGACAAGGTGCATCTAGAATAAGTACCTGACGGCCATCAAAGTTTCCTTAACGGTTATATAACATGACATGTGACCTCATTACAAGTTGGACCCTGAACTAAGTTCTTGGGCATGCGCTTCGTTTTTTTGGTGGAGTCGTGGTCACCCAGGCAGTGTTACTTTTTTCATCATGGATGATCGGAAATCTGTGTTTGCATCAGGACAATAACGGAATGTCACCATGTGGCAAAGCAACCTACCGACTTAAGCTCGGCCTCTAATGTCTGCATAGTGCACTGTTCTCACAGAAGCCAACATGAAAAAGAGACAGCATGGATAAAGCACAGCCGGACTATCAAGCGTCAGCTGCAACATACTCACGATGCACAATGCAAAAAGAACACTTAGCTCAGTTTTGTGCATTCTTATGAGCAGCCACTATAACAGTCTATGACCAGCTTTGTGTAGAAAAGCTTCTCCAATGGGGTGATAATAAGGCTCCTGAAGTCCAGCTCTCCAGTTTCACAGAGGCACTGCTCTCACTAGCTACTTCAATTCTGGAATAGAGATGGAACTCAGCCCACGACGCTGCTAGGCCTGTTTCTTGACCTCCGCTAGAGCAGCGCTAACCAGCACAGATGAACATCTGAAGAGGAACTTATTTATGACATAGTTTCCGGCGGCTGTCGTGCGCAGGAACTACCGGCCAAATCTCCAGTGATCATGGATTACATGCGGTAATTGGACTGCAACACATGAAGAATGCATGCTTGCAGAGCAGAAGTTCTTGTCTGTTATGTGCATTGGAAAAATGGCAGGCAGTGATGTCATACTGCAGCGCTGCAACTGCACACCAGTGCATATCAGCCATATGAAATCAGCGGTGTCATTAGGGCCAGCAGCATCCACTGCAGCAACTAGCTTGTGCCCCCCCCCCCCCGCCGCTCCTACCCAACTCATGCATCGCATTAGTGTGAAGCTCCCTACATAGCATAGGGCTGATATTTCTGTAAACAATCACATGTAAAGCCTACCTTATGAATTCCATAATATCTGCATGTAGATATTACCAGCAGGAAAGCCAGCATGTGAAATTCCTTTGGAACAAAGGGGCACAAATAATTAAACATGTGTTTGTGACATGGATGAACTAGGCAGCTGAGAGTGAAAATCAGCAGAGCCAAGAGTTAGTAAATAAAATATTAAGAATTGGAAATATTGTTTAGTATTTAAAAAACTTGCAGCAATGAGAGTAGGAGTAGGCAGGGAGAGTTAAAATGGCAACCTGCCAAGGACTATTCGAAACTGTGCTAAAAAACTGGATTCACATCAGCACGCACTACTAGAAAAAAAACCAACAATCAACTGATGCGAACAATGCCCGAGCATGTGTAAATGCGTGTACTGGCTGACATGAGCAATGAAGGCTAACTAAAGTTGTGACAAGTATAGGGCCCACATGAACATACAGAAAACAACTTATACCCATGTCACACGACATCCCTCGCGGGCCTTTCCAGCAAAGGCACCTCTTTTCACCAAACGACTGAAAGTTCAAAGGAACAGCGACGCAGCTACACGGTGCAGCCCAAAGGTGAAACAGTCGTTGAGGCTTAGCGCCCGCTGTTGTGCTTGAAGCAGCTGAAGTGAGTGTTCTAAAATTGAAGAGAGGAATTCTGTTTATTCGTCGAGCTCAGACACTTTTTTATTCCGATCGCTTCCGTGAAATAACTGCTGCAGCTAATCTCATTAGCAGCATCAGGTTTTGTCTATTGCCATGACCACCAGGTGCTCTTGATGCTGTTGCAACACTTTTACTCTTTTACTGTTTTGAAAGCTGGGCATAGAATATAAACACAAGTACAAAAAACAAACACCATTCGTATTTTTTAAATAATTTTTCACACATTGTTGGCTGCATCTATCCTCTTTCATTGCTTTACTTTTTGATCTTGGATAGCACTGCAATCGGAGGACCTGATTCTCATAGGCCTTTGTGGTGCCCGTGTGACAGGGTATTATATGGACAGGAGTGACCAAATCGTAATCAACCAAACCAGGCAATTTACACAGCTAGCGGAAAGAAGCTAAATTACATAAAGAATTACACGGCGAAAATATTTAATTAATAAAACAAACACTTTAAGAATGACGCTTGTTACATACACAAGGGGCGCTCAGCAAGCATCTACTGAAGTACCTTCTGTCAGCATTACAGAGTTCAGCTTTTTTGCGCAGATTGTGACAAGTCCAAAAATAAACAGATTAGCGGCACAGTCTAATTAAAATATTGGAAGTGACAGGACAACGAGTGCAGTGAAATATGGGCTAGGTGGAAAGGAAACCCCATTTTGCAAGTCAATTGTTTTCAAAGAAAAGAATAAAAATGAAATCTATGAGAAGAACACTCCTGAACGTTCATAATGCACCTTCCTACCACCAAGTAAAGTTTTGGGTTGAGCAGCGCTTACAAAAAAAAAAATCCAGGAGGCGTCCAATCTTGCATTGTTATGGGAGATGGAATATGAGTCAAACACCATGATCCATAGTCCAAACAAGAGTGCAGGCTACGGAAAAAGGGTCATCAACTCCAAGAAATTTCATGAGACATTGTCAGCTGGAAATACTGTGCAAACAGCAATCCAGAAAATAGAAGATGTCTTTTTTTACTGAAGTTTACGCCACACAAGCAAATAACAGAATACACCTATGCTTCATGAATAAACCTAGACATTGTGTGGGCAGTCAAAGCGAAATTGTGGGAAGTTGTCAGAAATTTTGCTGCTCTTTCACAACAATGCCCTAACTCACAAGTCCTTCAAATTGCACTATCTGGGAATATGACTATGAAGCTCAACCACTCAACCTGCTGTGCAGGCCTGTGTCCCGGTGGTTACTTTTTCTTCCGTCACATGAAGAAATCTCTGCACAGGCTACAATTTCCTGATGATAATGCAGTCAGGGAAGCAGTAACAGGTTTCCTCCTGCAGCAGCAACACATCTCTTTCTGTTGCAAGAGAAACCATGTGAGGTGAATTGAAATTAGCGCGCTAATGTCAAGAAGGTTACACTGATAAGTAGAAAGTTTATTTTCTCCTAAATACTTTTTATACATTTTGGCAGACAACTAACTGAGTACCCTTTGTATTAGCCTGGTGAGGAAATAAGCGCGTGGCTGCGCTCAGTGAATGCCTCCACTAAAGCAGATTGTGTATGGAGCAAGAAAAAAAGAAAATTTTTTCTTCTTCTGTCATGGCTTTCAAGCTCATGATTGTTTCTTAAAGGACTGTAGGCACCAAATTTTGGTTGCACGTTTCAGTGTTTTTAATAATGCACAAGCTTTTACTATACACGGATCCCCATGTCATATTTGCCTATGACCGCTTAATAGTTTATAATCTTGTTTTTTCTCGCCTGTTTAGGTTCTGATGTGAACAGTTCAGTGATGGCTATGATGTCAAAGTCAAGTCTAGGTAATGTGGCGGATAAAAAACTGCGATATAATTGCTGCTTCTTCACTCCTTGCGATTCTTGTTTTCGAGGTAGACTGGCTTTAGGGTTTTAGTGAATCAAAACGGCGAAGCAGCGAATATATTGCGGCGAATCTTTGCAGTGTTTGTTTGTTTGTTTGTTCATTCTTCAAAGCTGCCAGCACGACGCTTTATCCCTTTGTTTGCGATGCAAGACGCGACAAGAATTATCTCAATTGATCGCATCCAGGCAGAGCTGATTCTACGTTGTTCCGGAATGTTCTAGTAAGTTTGCACGTTTCATCTCGAAAGTTCGCTATCAGCTTTAAACTGAGCAAGGCCGAGAGCGGCGGGCATTCTGTTCGACGACCGCCGAGCACGCATGTTGCTACGCCGCCGCCGTTTGATTCAGTCCATTATGGGCGCAAGTCAGCCCAAATAAAAAACTTTGTTTAGACGCCATTTTCTCTGTCGGTCTGCTCCTCGGATTGCAGTCGCTACTTCGTGAGAATATTGCAGTTTTTCATCTGTCACATGCCCTAGACGTGAAAGCCATCGCTCCACTGTTGAAACCAAAACCGAGACAGGTGAGCTGAAATTCGATTACAAGTTATACAGCAGCGGTAGGCAAATACCACATGGTGATCTATGTATAGTAAAGTATTCTGCATCTTTAAAAACAATAAAACAAGCAACCAAAAATTAGGTGTCTATAGTCCTTTAAACAAAGCTACTTTTTCTCTGTTCGCTAACAGATAATACTGCAAGGCCTGAGAACCTAGACATGTAACCATAGTAAAATTCAAATAGTTTTCAAGTTTTCAATGAGAACCCCCTGCCCCATCTCCTCATGCCAGAGACAGGAATTATCCTGATGAACCTTTGCAGGTGCAGTGAAAAGCATGTGTGTGAAACAAAATCCGCATGATTTATGTATGGGCTTGGTCACATCAACGCCATTACCTGCTGCTCTGTGGTGCCGCCATACCAAATGAAACAGAACAATGAAAGTTTCAGACTTAAAACAATGAGCTCAAACAGAGTTAAATAAGACCATTCGACAAGTGCAGTGTCAGCACCACTGTCACTGCCCCCCCCCCCCACTCATGTGGTGCAGCTGTATCTCCTTGAGCCATGCACCCCTCACCCCTCTATTGTGATGCCACACCATTAAAACAGTAACATACAGACTCATAGGTTGTACACAGGAAACACAATATGATACTGTAGTTGGATACAACTCAAGCAACAACGCAGCTTTTCTCCCTCAAAGGACTTCCCTGCAGCCAGTGGTGTTAGCGCATTCTCATTATGTCGTAGATAGTAATCCCCTTAGAGCTGCTAGCTTCACACCACAGGGTATGGCAGATGAAAGAGGGTTCTTCATCATAAATATGACTACGCCCACTTCAGCAACAAAGTCTTTTCCCGTATCCGTCCAATTAACCCGGCCTTGTGCCAGCTGCATCCACATAATCCCAGCAAAATTCCTAACCTCATCCTGCCACCTGTCTTTCTGCAGCCCCCTCCTACACTTCACTTCCCTTGGAATTCAGACCGTTACCCTTGCCTTCACATCGCATGACCTGCCCATTTCTTCTCGAGTGCAACTATATTATCAGAAACACACGTTTGTTCGCTGGCCCACTCTGCACGTTTGATGGCTCTTAACGTTACACCTATCATTTTCCGTTCCATAGCTTTCGGCGTTGATCTCAATTTAAGCTGAACCCTTTTTGTTGCCCATCACTTTATGTCCCATTCGCGAGTACCGGTAAGACAGAGCTGTTATGTGCTTTCCTATTAAGTGGTACAGATAACTTGCCATTCATGATCTCAGAGGTCAAATGCACTCCATCCCAATCTCATCAGTCTCGTCATTTCCATTTCATTATCTGGCTCTGCGGTCACTACCTGCCCTAAGTAGACGTATTCCCTTACCACTCCCAGTACCTCGCTACCTATCGTAAACTGCTGTCCCCTTCGGAGGCTGTTGAACATTAACGTTGCATTAGAAAATCATAGATTCCTCAGGTATTCTCCACTGAAAGGGGGTTCACCATTGCTTACTCGGATTAACCGCGACATCACGAAAGTCACAAGACACCAATGGCTGAAGGGCCTCCTTTAAAGGGCATCTGCTGTTTTTTTCTAAAGTTGTGTACAACTACACTGCATTATATAAATATGCGCTATGAAAAAGAAGAAGGGAATCATCCTAGCCGCACTGCCATCGCTCCGAGCGATCGCCTGCTTACCTGAACAGACGAGACACTCGCTCGCCGCCGTTATTTCGCCACCGCCTGAGCGTTAACCTAAGCCCCCGTTACATTTGGTGGAGGCGCGGGGTGCCAAAAACATCGCCATGACGACGGTCAGCTTGATCCGGATTTCCCAACCGGTTCACTCGTCTAGCTGTGGATCCCTTCCACTGCTACCGACCTCTCAAAGAAACCTCTTTCGAAATACCATGGCCCCGACTGCGTCCTGGAGCGCACATCCTTCGTGAACTACCTTACTGAGCCCCTCGCACCGTCTGCCGATCTCCGCCGACGTGATCGCGAGGCTGTGCATGTCCAACGACTCTAGCCATACTATGACCCGGTTGTGTTGTCGGCACCATGGGTCGCGCCAGGATGGCTCCTTTTCTCTCTGGGGCCATTCTGAAGAAGGGCATTATCCTAGCCGCACTGCCATCGCTCAGAGCAAGCGCATGCTGACCTGAACAGACGAAAGACTGTCGCCGGCTTGGTTTCGCAGCCGCTCGAGTGTTAACCTAAGCCCCCGTTATAGCGCCTACAGTCTACACTCAAGCAAATTTTGTTAAATGCACAAAACTTAAAAAGAAAAAAGACTTACCCATTCTTGGCGAAACACAATCCTCGCCACTAGAGTCTGCAGTCTCCAAGTGTGAAGTCTGTTCGGCTAGTGCCATTTTTTCGCAGGCTTTCGCATAGGAGACTAGGTTGTAGGAGATACAAGACAGCAAAATTAGGCATGGAAAGAATCAAGGGGTGTATTTAAGTAACACTTGTGGCACACTAAACCCAATACCAGCACTGCTGGATTCCAACACAACTTGCCTCGCAGAAACTCATGACTTACAGAAACCGGAATTTGTCAGTAATTTGAGCTCAGGACTCAGGCAAGAAACAAAAATTTTTGAAAACTGCAGACTCTCTCTCTCTCTGTAAAGTGTTCTCTATGCCTACAACTCCATTGAGAATGCCATCCCAGTTGGTAACTTGTTGCATTATAAACATTTCAATCAAAAGGGACAAACGAAATGACATTTGGGTATATGGCACTCTGGGTGATCCTTCTGAGCAACTTGCCTGCGGTTTATAATGAATAAAAAGGTGGTTTCCTGGATCCTAACCTAGGCAGAAAGTTTGGTAACAGGCAATCTGCAGTGGGTACATGCAAAGGGAATAGTGCAAATGAACATAGACAGCTTTGATACCTCGACTACTCTCTCTTTTGCTGAAAGTGAAAAAACCCCTGCAAATGAATTTATAACCAGCTAGCTTACATTATTATGATATCAGGGGTTACAGTGCCATTTCTGAACTGCATCTGAACTTCACTTCGGTCTTGCTTCCCAATTACATATCCAAGACATTGTGATGTGGATATGAACTTAATATCGTCCAATGTTTGTGGCATATTTTTTGTCACGTATGACATCACGATGTGGATATAAACTTTTTCCAACCCAATTTTTGTGGCATATACTTTATTGCCACGAACAAACAGCCACAAATTCATCACGGAAAAGCAAGCAATTCATGTTCCAGCTTAACAATAATAAATGGGTTGAATTGCCAAGGTTCAAACGCAATAATATTGCTTACTTGAAATGTAAGACCTAGGCATCTTGTTTTTTTCAGATTTTAGTTTCGGCTGTGGCTAAAAATACACCGTACAGATCCAGCACATTCATCTTTAAGACACGTCTCAGCGATCTGAAGGCTCAGGCTAAAGGCATGCCGGTTGTACCCAGTAACCCAGTATATTTTTTTTTCTTCAGGACACAGCGAGACTGATTCGATCCTATCTGTGGTTTCTCACAGAATTGATCCCACAATATTTTCGTAGCAATTTTGACGATGTAAAGCGGATACGTTAGCATCCCTAATCCAGTATGAGTTGTAGCAAAGAAATGAAGTTGGTACGCTTTGGTAGCGCGAGTGGTGGCAGCACTTCTTAGATATGCCCTAGGCATTTAATTCTCACACATCTGCTCGATTTTACCCTAAGTGTCCTTCTAGCTACTTCTTTCATTGCGGCAGTGATATTTCTGAATTTACAATATTTACCTGCTACCCGGAATGAGGTACTGGTGTTGAGTATGCAAGGTTCGAGTGTATGCTACGCGTCCTGTTGCACTTGCACGACAAACGCCTGGTTACCTGTTGTAGAGCTTCCTGTTCACTGTTAGTTGCAATGAGATAAATGCAGAACCACTCCTGGTTACCCCCATGTAATCATGATGTGCATGTGTTTGCCCGTGTTTACACTTCAAGCAGGCGACTACTGCTCTGCGATGTCTCTAACTCTTATGGTGTCTTCGACTGGTCGCTTTAGATCGCTCTAGAGCGCTCCGAGAGGCGACCGCTCATTCGGCTGGTCGAAACTGCCCGCTCTCACTACATTCAGCTGGTTCTTTCTGAGCGCTTGCCTCCAGCTCAGAGCGCTCTGACGCGCTCCGAGAAAAAAGTCGGAGCGGCTCCGAGATGAGTCCACGTGACGGAGCCACTTCCGCCATTTCGCAAAAGCGGTGTGAGGCCTCGGCGTCCCCTGCGCGTAGGCTGAAGCAAGTGTAGGCTTTTTACGCAGTAGTAGCGTCCTTGCTGTGTTGTGTTTTGCGGGTGCCGCGCTGTGTGAGGCAAAATATCCGAGAGACACCGGATAACTACGCTAGGCACGCGGTCTGTGTTGCTGTCGCATGACAACAGCGATTCCAGCAGCAGCTCAGACGAGGACGACAGTGCTATCCACAAGGCGAGGTTAGAAAAATGAGCGTCCCGTGGGACGGAAAACTGGGGTAGCGTTTGATACAGGCTAAGCGGCGACCGCGATGCAAACTGTGTGCGGCCACGTGCGGCTAAAGGTAATCAAGGGACCTTACGTGCGGCTACTGTTGACATCAGCAGCGGTGCCGCGTAGTGGCTCCGGAAGTTGCGTCCCCCTTCTGCCTCCTGCGCTTCCGCTCTAAAATCTCGTTGACCATTCGGCTTGACTAGTCTCGCTATGCGCTCAAAGCGAGAGCGGCTCCCACTCTGCCAGATCCTAACCGGATCGTGGGAGCGACCAGTCGAAGAAACCATTATTGAAGTCTATAACTTAACTTTTTTCTTCAGCTCTGTGACTAGGGAAGAAAAAAAACTGAAAAAGAATGTTCCGAGTTTCTCGAAATCACATCTCTTTTCTTACCTGCGTATCCCAACACCCTACAAGGGCATTGCTTCCAATCCAGTCGTGGCTCTACCCTCTTCCTCGCCATCTGCTCAATGGCAGACTGTAGTGCCTTGAGGCGGCCAGACGCGCCTCTGTCTTGACTTCGTCAGCCAGTTAGTCGGCACTGCACCGACTGAATCCATTTCTTTCGTGAACGCTAAGATGCAGAAAAGGTACTGCGGCTTTGGCATCTTCCTTTTTTGAAACGCAATTATGCAACGTAAGGCCACAAATATGTTGAGCAAGCTTATGCTTGACTCGTTCTACACTGCTTTTGTCGACACTCGCGAAAATTTTACACACGTCAGGCGTATTCACACTCGCTAAGAAATTTACGTTCCCGACAGGAATAATACTGTCCAGCATGACTACTAGGCTTGAAAATACGGTGTTATGGGGGCTTAGCGTCCCAAAGCGACTGAGGCTATGAGGAACGCCGTAGTTAAGGCTCCGGAAATTCCAACCACGTGGGGTTCTTTAACGTGCACTGACATCGCACAGTACACGGGCCTCTAGAATTTCGCCTCCATCGAAATTCAGCCGCCACGGCCGGGATCGAACCCACGTCTTTCGGGTCAGCAGCCGAGCGCCATAACCACTGAGCCACCGCGGCGGGTTTCTCAAAAAAAAAACAGCGGAAGCCATACTGCCAACATGCAAATATTCCTTGCACTACTAGCAAACCATGTAAAACGCCTAAGTAGCCACTTAGCATTTTACGTGGACCCCACAGCTATCCTCTACCAACGTCGTGAATGCCGTTCCAAAGACTTCCAATTGCTCAGACGTCAGTTATCGTTGCTGTCGACAAATCTAGAAAACGGCCAACC
This sequence comes from Amblyomma americanum, assembly GCF_052857255.1. Lineage (NCBI taxonomy): Eukaryota > Metazoa > Arthropoda > Arachnida > Ixodida > Ixodidae > Amblyomma > Amblyomma americanum. Next base: position 80,129,439 of record NC_135499.1, read on the forward strand.
GCTTCAATGCAAAACGCGGCACTATACAGTGGAAATATACTGCGTTGTCAGAGCCCGTGGTTGACAGCAATGCGGTGGCCACATGTTAGGATTGTCAGCATGCAAACAACGCTAGTCATAATGCACCCGAGAAGTGCAAGAGAGATTTATGTATAACTACAAATTGCACACAAGCTGACAGTTTAACCACGTGAGCCAGGCACTCGAGCGCAGCGGTGCAGCTCCATTGCAGCCTTTGTATACATACATATGCGTGTTGTCCCATTTCCACTTGTGGTATCCAAAGTGGCTACTGAAAACCAGCGCTAGTACTGACAAGATTTACTTACCTATCTTGGAGAGCAGTCTTCCACAAACCGCATGATAAAGCTGACGAAGCTGGTGCTTCACGCTGGACTGCACGCACTGCACGCACCTATACAAGCTCCAACACGGGCACGGCGAGCACACGAGGAACAAATTTCAAATACGAGCCGTGTTTTTACGTGTCACTGCGCTTAGTACTCCGGGCCGGAAGTTCCGGTTTGTTTCTTTACCGCTGGGCACTGAAGACCAAACGGTTGTCAGCACAATTATTTGAGCATCTACAGTTTTCCATCAGTATTCTAATTTATCGGCATAAAGTGACGCAAAGTGTTCTGTACAAATTTCTCAGCTAGGTATTTATCCCCGTCATTATTCGGATGATATTCTGCCACGGAATGACATTGCGCTTCGGTCTTCCAACCTTGTATATGTGGATAGATATGTTTGCTTTCCTTTTTTTTAAGCAGAGCAGTCGCTGGCGCCACCATGACTACACTGTACTATGACCATTCTCTGAAACCATTTTAATGGTTTATTTCTTAATCTGTATAACCATTTTCATGAAATCCTCTAATGATAATAGTTATTTGCTGGCGTCTAACATTTCTTGACTAGGTAGTGGTGGCTTATCAAAGCAACACCAAATAGAATGAAATAATGTGGCTGGCTGCGGCATTAAGTGCAGACACCAAATTTTCGCTGCATATTTTCTTCTTGCTAGTAATGCGCAAGACATTTTAGCGATGTAGTAAACTGTTGTAGCGGCGGATGCCGCCCAAGTACACGAACTGCTAGCAACCAAAACCATCCCGGTTTATTGCCACATACAGTCATATATATACACATAGCGACACTGGTGCCTCTGGCGGCAGATGATCCCCAAACCGAAACCGAAACCACATATACAACATATTCCCTTCTTATAAAAAAAAAGACAGCTACATGGGTTAGTGATTTAGTAGTGGTAGTACGTTAGTGCTCTTTTACAGAATTATATTTACAGTAACAACAATGTGCTTGTCTTATGCACTTAATACAAAAATATAAAACAAAAAGAGGAAAACAAGATACAACTCCATTTATGTCCATATTTCACAACGTCAACAAACTCAACACTCGTGCAGATTGTGACACGTTCATGTTCACTGCAAAACGTGTCTTTCTGTACTTAGTGTCCACAGCGGTCTGGATGTCGTCTATTCCTTGATGGCTGTACCCTACGCTGATGTCCCGATGCTTCCGAGAAACCACTGGCGGCAGGCGAAGTCTCTTCCGGCTCACAGCCGGTCACTGGTGACATAGGCGGCTGCTTCGCAGCAGCCACAGCTGAAGTTCCGGTTGGCGCTTCTGAAACGGGTCTCTCCAAGGTAGGCGGTGAGCTGCTTTCCCTAGCGGTGTCATTTGTCTCTTCCGGCTCACAGCCGGTCACTGGTGACATAGGCGGCTGCTTCGCAGCAGCCACAGCTGAAGTTCCGGTTGGCGCTTCTGAAACGGGTCTCTCCAAGGTAGGCGGTGGGCTGCTTTCCCTTGCGGTGTCATTTGTATCACTCCTTTCCCCCCACCCACAGATAGATGCAGAAGCTCGTGGCATCCTTGACAACTTTGAAGCGTTCCACGTTTTTCCATCATCAAGTTGGAAGGACGATTGCCCCTGCTTTCTTATCACTTTTCTTGGGCGGCTAAAAGCCAGGTCACCTTTAAAAGCAGTTTGTCTGCGTACTCGTACAAGGTCACCAACATTCACTTTGGTTTCCCTTGCGGCCCTGCGAGCGTCTGTGTATAGTTTACTGGACTGCTGCTTTTGCTTCACCCGCTCGCGTAGGCGGTGGAGCTCTGAAGTAGGGTCGGTTGCAAATATTGCTGACGGATACCCAACGAAATCGAGCCGAGTCCTTGGGAGACGTCCATGCAGGAGAAGTGCTGGAGCAACTGCAGTTGTGGCATGCGGCGTACAACGGTAAATGCCCAAGTATTCTGTTACCGTTTCGAGTAAGGGACGCTGCTCGAGTGTAGCCACTTGAACAAAGCTTTTAAAAACTCGGTTGAACCGTTCTACCTGTCCGTTTGATTGCGGGTAGTATACGGACGAATTCCGCAAGCGGATGCCGCGATCCTGCAGAAAAGCTTGGAACTCTCGAGATGAAAACTGTGGCCCGTTATCGCAAACAATTTCCTCTGGGTAACCTTCACGTGCGAACACTGACACCAAGAAGCCTGTTACTGTGCGTGTTGTGGCTTGGTTGCAAAAGTATACTTCGGGCCACTTAGAAATGTAGTTGACCAGCGTGATCGCATATCGACAATCGTGTGGTGCTGTCTCAAATGGGCCAACAATGTCCATGCCAAGCTTTAGCCACGGTTCCTTTGGTAAGGGGACCGGGTTCAATGGTGCAGCCATAACCTTCGTGCTCTTGTCCGCTGCCTGGCATATACTACAGGTTTGAATAGCTAGCTCGACTTGCTGGTCCATGGCTAGCCACCAAAATTTTTCTCGCAGACGTGCTTTCGTTCGTACAATTCCAGGGTGAGCCTCATGAGCAGCGGTAATTATCCGTGCTGTAAGTGATGCGGGAACCACAAGGCGTTCGCCACGCAAAATTAAATTGTCCACCACTGACAGTTCATCGCGAAGTTTGAGGAAAGGTTGAAGCTCACCCGGCAGAGATTTTTGCGCAGGCCAGGACGATTCAATGTAGGTCTTGATTCGTTGCAGTGTGCTGTCTTCCGACTAGGCCTGTTCAAACTCTTCCCTGGTAATGCAAGAAGATATAAGGGCGACTGATACAGTTTCATCTGGTAAAGTCTCTTCTTCCTGAGGAGGTGACGCAGGGAGGCGAGAGAGCGCATCTGCTACTCGATTTTGCGAACCCTTCCGGTACTTTACTGTATAGTTGTACTGCAGTAGGCGCTCCGCCCACCGTGCTATCCGCAAAGGACGCCTTCCTGGCCCTTGAGTAGACAGCAATGCGACCAAGGCGTGATGGTCAGTAAGCAACGTGAAATGGCGTCCCCACAGGTAAACATGCCACTTCTCGCACGCCGAAACACACGCAAGCGCTTCGCGTTCTCCTACTGAATATCTCCTCTCTGCAGATGAAAGCGCTCGAGAAGCAAAGGCGACAGTGTGTAGTTTCTCTCCCTCCACCGGTTGGAGAACCGCTCCAAGCCCACAGTCTGAAGCGTCAGTGGAAACAACAACTGGAAGAGATGCATCGAACATCCGCAGGACTATGTTGGACGCAAGTGCCTCTTTGGTCTTTCGAAAACTGGAGTCTACCTCGCCAGACCAAACAAATGGTTGCCCCTTTCGAAGCAGAACGCGCATCGGTTCAACCATATCGGCAAAGTTGGGAACGAACCTAGAGTAGTATTCGACCAGTCCCAGGAACGATCGAAGGCTGGCTGTATTGGTGGGTGCCGGTGTATCCTTGACGGAAGCAACCTTTTCCTCCAGCGGAACAACACCACTTGCTGTGATCCTGTGACCCAAAAATGAAAGTTCCTGCGTGTCGAAGATACATTTGCTGTTCAGTTTGAGTCCTGCCTCTTTAATGCGTTGAAGTACTGCTGCAAGGTTATCTATGTGCTCCTGCCGGCCCCGCCCGAAGACTATAATGTCATCTATATAGAAGAGCACGCCCTTACATCCTTGCAGGACTTTGGACATCATACTCTGAAATGCAGTAGGCGCGGAAGCCAGTTCGAAGCACACTCGTTTAAAACGAAAGAGGCCTTCGTGAGTTATAAATGCGGTCAAATCGCGACTCGCAGGGTGAAGCATGACCTGGTGGTAAGCTGATGCGAGGTCTAGCTTAGAAAAATTTGTAGCCCCCACTAAACTATGCAGTAGCTCTTCCGTATGAGGAAGGGGAAAGCTGTCTATTACGACAGCTTTGTTTGCTTGTCGAAGGTCTACACAGAGGCGAATACCTCCCTCTTTCTTCGTAACGACCACAATGGGTGACACCCATTCAGATGCCTCCACCCTTTCTATCACGTCCAGATTTTCCAACCGATGGAGCTCTTCCGAGACCAATGGTCGTAACGAGAGCGGAAGGCGCCGAAGTTTGGATTGCACTGGCTGCACCGTGGATCGCGTTTTGATGTGATGCACAAAACCTTTCGTGAGGCCAAGGCCTGGATCGAAAAGAGATCCAAACTCGCCAACTAATTCCTTTGGGAGGTTAATATCCTGCACGGCTGTCGTCGGGTCAGGGCGCTGTTCCCTTTGAGAATTAGAAGTTAGCGTCGTTTCAAGGCATTGCAGAGATGACCCATCAATCTGTAGACCGAGGGCCTTGATGGCATCGATACCCAAGAGTGAAGTGCCTTGTTCTACGACGTAGAAAAGAAGGCTTGTTGTGCTAGATTTGTACGTAACGTCAGCGAAGAAACAGCCACGAACCGGAATTGGCTGTTTTGAATAGTCCAGTAACCGAACAGTCGGGGCCAAAAGTACTTGGCCTTCAAAATACTGCTTAAAAAGATCGCGTGCAACAATGGAAACTGACGACCCAGAATCTACAATCAAAGTTATGTCCGCACGGTCAATCGAAACTGTGACGTAAACAGCGGAGCGAGCGGCCGTCGTCACAGCCAGAATGCTCAAAACTTCCTCGCTAGGAGAGTCTTGGCTGTCTACTTCACGCACCGGAGCGGAGCCTCGTTTCTGGCAAACAGAGCGGAAGTGACCCATGACACCGCAATGGTGACAACGCCTGCTTTTGGCTGGACAGCGAACTGATGCTGCATTGTGCCGGGATGAACCGCAGCGGTAACAATGAGACTGGCGGTTGTGCGACCACTTCGAGGTCTCGTCGGATTCTGGTGTACGCGTAGGCGTATTTCCACGAGTATTTATGCGTCCAACATCTACAGAAGGAAATTTTTGTAGATTATTGCACGCCTGCTCAAACTGCCTTGCCAGTAGTACTGCTGTAGCGAACGAGAGAGACGATCCTTCAAGCAGAAGACGCTCGCGCAAGCTCCGAGACGAAATACCAGCAACGAACTGGTCACGCAGCGAATCTTCTTCGACAGGAAAAGAGCATGTAGCAGAAAATTCCCGCAATGCAGTGATGTACAAATTCACTGATTCACCAGCTTGCTGAACTTGCCTGCTGAAACGATGCCGTTCGGCAACAACATTGCTTGTTGCCGAAAAATGAGCATGCAGAGCGGCGACTGCGATATCGTACGACGATACTTCAGGCCTTGTGTCGCCTGTGCCCTTGCTATCTTCCGACGTTTTCTCAGTAGCAGTTTGCTCACCGAGCTTGACGTTGTCCAACGATGGAAGTGGTAATGTGTAAAATATGCGCTGACCTTCTACGCCGAGGCTGTGAAGAAGTGCTTTGCGACGATCCGGCGTGCAGTCAGAGGCCCCCGAAGCAAGCACGTAGTTCTCGAAGATGCAGAACCATTGCGGCCATGCAACAGCAGGTCGGCCAGGCACAGGCAGGAACAGGGGCGGCGGCGCGAGTCCAGAAATGCTCATGGCGCCGGAAAGCAAGCGGCGAAAATCACGCCCCCCGAAATGATCCCGTCCTCGTCGCCAATGTTGTAGCGGCGGATGCCGCCCAAGTACACGAACTGCTAGCAACCAAAACCATCCCGGTTTATTGCCACATACAGTCATATATATACACATAGCGACACTGGTCCCTCTGGCGGCAGTTGATCCCCAAACCGAAACCGAAACCACATATACCACACAACCACACAACAACGAAGGCGTGATTACACCACAGTCTTTTTATTCCTAGCATCACCAGTACTTAACTTGGACGACGTACACTTTTTTCACCACTCCGCTGGTAAAACCGAAACATATGAATGACGAATGCCAAATGGTGATCAGTGTGTAGTAATTTGCTTTACGCATCGTTTCAAAGAATAAAACACGCAATTAAAAGCTATCTATCATCACCTTCAGCCTGGCTACACTGACTGCAAAGGCCTCTCCCGTGCCTCTCCAATTAACCCGGTCCTTTGCCGGCTGCGCCCACCTTATTCCTGCAAATTTCTTAACCTCATCCGCCCACCTAACCTTCTTCCGCCCGCCCCCTGTTACGCTTACTTTCTCATGGAATCCACTTCGTTACCCTTAAGGACCAGCGGTTATCTTGTCCGTGCATTACATGCCCTGCCCAAGCCCATTTCTTCCTCTCGATTTCGACTAGGATATCATTAACCTGCGTTTGTTCCCTCACCTACTCTGCCGCTTCCGGTCTCATAACCTTACACCTATCATTTTTACATATTTGGAACAAATATAACCAGCAGAAGGACGCAGACAGACATACAGCACGACGCTGGGTCGTCCTGTGCGCCTTTTTCTGTGCGATTTTTTTTATCTTGCCTTTAATAAAAGCTCTCTATATATTCCTTTAAACACACGAGCTACTGCCTATAGTGTACTACCAGGGTCAGGGAAAGAACGAGTAGTAGACCAGTGATACGAAAATTGCTTTTTCAGGAAAGGAAAGCGCAGTATCTGTGTCAATTCTACATGGGCACCTGAACCGAGATGTAAGGGAAGAGAGGAAGGTGGGAGTGAAAGAGGCGGCGTAGTGGAGGGCTCTGGAATAATATCGAGCACGTGAGGACGTTCATGATGCACTGATATCGTTTTGTGTTTCGCCTTCATCGAAACACAAAAACACAACCGCCGCGGTCGGGCTGGAACCTGGGTATTCTGGTCAGTAGCCCACAGCGTCAGCCACCGCGGCGGTGCAAGTAGACCGAGAACGGTGGTGCAAGAAAACCAGACCGTATAGTGGTACTGATCTGGCTGGCATCGACATACCAAAGCGTCTCAATAGAATATAGGTTCAGTAATATCTTCCTGGGTATATTTTTTTTTCATATAACTGTGCGCTCTGAAGGCCCCTTAGTTCCAACCAAACAATAAGTACTGACTTTGAAATCGTGATTTATTGCTATAGCTTCGCGGCCGTGCAGCCGAGCACAACCTACGGTGGTCGGCTGCATATATGCATAAAAAGGCTACACCATGCCCCTATGAGTTCGCGCCTTAGGCCATGTTGCACATAATGCAAGTTGCACAAAAGTGACCACACAGTGCATTCGGTGTTCGGAAAGAAGAATAGAAGACAGTGAATTAGCTATATATAGCCAACCATTCTTGTGCTATAAATGTTCAACATATGACAGTCGAGGTTCAGTGCATGCATTGGTGGGATGAACGATTATTGTGCACAAAACTGCCGTAACGTGGGAGAAACACAGACAAGCACAAAACACATTCCTGTGCTTAAACTCTCGCCTCTTTTTTGTTTTGAGTAAAAAAATTTCCTAACAGTACAGAGGAAAATCCAAAAAATATTTTCGTGTTAATGTTAATTGTCTGTACACATTAATCTTGAGAAGACGTTAAGTAATCACCGAGTGCCATATAGAAAAGCGAGAGTAGACGGATTCCAGCGTCCAAATATCGACTGTCCATCCACATTTAAGGATGTTCCGACCTCATTTCGGGGATGGGCCACTGAAATTCAAATTGTCCAAGTTGGCAGCAGCAAAATAGATATATTGTGACGCATCAAAGAGGACATGCAGCCGTTCCCCAGAACGCTCCCTCGTTGTTGTTGTTGTTGTTGTTGTTGTTAGCCTATCAAAAGATGGCACATACCCACACTGGAGGATCGGCCAAGAATCGGGTGGCTATTCACCTGAACGCAGTTAACAAAAAGGAAAAGCACGTGGGAGCGCAACACCGGTGAATTTTTCGTCATGAGCAGAAAAGGGATGAGTGTTTTGATTTTAAAATTTTAAGAACAATAATAAAGAGAGGGATTAAATATTAATGATTCTGTCAAAATGTAGTAATTGATAGAAAAGAAAAGTTTGGAACACTTAGCAAGGCAGTCGGTAAGATTCTATCTGGAAATTTAGAACAGCGGTACAAACAGATCTGTGGCTGAACCCAAATGTGATGGCGTCAAATGATAGCAAGATCGGGCTGCTCAAACTAAGGCCAAGATGCTGCAAGGGCTCGTCCAGAAACCTTTTTCTCAGAGAGTTGAATCAGCGACAATACAGCCAAAAATGTTCAATAGATTCAGGCTCACGGCAAAATGCACAAAGGGTAGAGAGCGCCAAACCCGACTTGTGTAAATAGAAATTTAGAGGGGGGATGCGGCAGCGCAGCCTTGTCAGTGATACTTCAAGCTGCCGAGAGCAACAAATCTTCCTGTTCCAATAATATTTAAGGTGCTCATAATCCGCCGATGTTAAAAGTGATGTGTCTTGCGTGCTTTTTTAAAAACGCACGTCGCCGAAATCTACATGCTGTAATATAGGCTGTAGCCGGGATGATTGGCAACACGGGGCCGCTGAGGGAAGCCTTTGCAAGATTATCAGCAATCTCACTTACTGTCACACTGCTGTGACCGGGAACCCATACTAAATGAACAAGGCTCAAATGCGGAGGAAGTAGGGATAAGAAAGTTGTTAAAATGGGACCGTCAACATGTGCAGCGAGGGACGAACACACAGATAAAGAATCAGTAATTACCGCAACTGCTGTAATAGAGGGGTCTATTTGCGTAGAGCAAGTACAACTGCTAGAAACTCTGCTTGAAAAATAGGGGTGAAATCTGGAAGGCGCAGTGAAAAGGACCAGTCTACATGCGAGCAAAATATTCCCACACCTGCTTTTTCATTGTATTGCGATGCATCAGTGGCTATTGCTATATCTGTAGGTAGGGTCCTCAGATGGATCTTCTAGTAGACCATTTAGAATACTCGGTGGCAAAAGTTTTGAATTTTTTGGGAATATGTCGTCGAAAACAATGTGAATAGCGGGCCCATTGCGAAGCGCAAGAAGGATATCATAAATGTTTACATCTAAAGGCTGAAGTAATCTTTGCACAAACACTACCTGAAGGGAATTGAAACGAGACCAGTGGACACCAAAAAAGGAGGTCGACTGAGAACAAAAAATGCATTGGGAACGGTGGAAATGGGATGCATAGATCCTGAGGTAAGTTTGCACAGTTAAAATTGAAGTCGTGATAAGAGAGACGGAATGCGGGCTTCAAGGTACAGCACATTGATAGCCACAAATTTTGGAAGGCCGAGGCACATGCGAAGTGCTTCCCTCTCTAAAAGGACGAGGGGGCGAAGTTTATATGTAGCCGAGCCTGAAAACAACACTGATCCAAATTCTAAAATTGGCCTGACATACGTAGATCATTAATTGCGCATCTCTGCGCATGCCGTACCGGTGATGGCATAATCTCCGTAACATGCCCACGGCACGAGCGCCTTTCGCCACGACATGGTCAATGTGAGGTCGCCAGGGGAGTTTGTTGTCTTAAATGACCCCTAGGTATTTTAGGGATTGAACCTGCGGTATTATTTTTAACTGGGAAGTGATAGAGACCACTACAGGAGTGAATAGAGGGAAAACAAGAGTGGCGCACTTGCCAACATTAAACTTCAGGTGTAATGCGCTCAACCAGTGCTAGAGTGTATTCAAATATGACTGCAACAGACCATACAAAGAATGTATACACGGCACAGCAGCAAAAAACGCAATGTCGTCCGTATAGACGTAAGTGCGTACATGGCGGTGGAGAGGAATTGAGCTCAACAGAATATTAAAGAGCACAGGAGAAAGAACAGCTCCTTGCGGTACACCTCACGTTTGTCTGTACCTCTCTGAATGAACACCATTATGGACGCAAAAGAATTCCCTGTTATAAAGAAATGCAGATATCCATGCAACTATATAATCTGGAAATTGAAGAGACTGTAGCCTATGTGTCAGGATGGAGTGTTCTACACTGTCGTAAGCTTTAGCGACGTCTAACGTAACCAAAGCCGCGACCAGGCGTTGACGACGAGCAAGGAGAATTCTGCTCTCAAGATCAGCATGTACATTCCATATCGAACACCGTGGCCGGAAACCGAGTTGGCACAGGCCGAGTATAGTATTGCGGTCCACAATGGCTGACATCCGAATTAGTAAAACCCTTTCTATCAACTTTACCACGTTTGATGTTAAAGAAATTGGCCTAATATTGTCGAATTCATAGCCTCCACCCTGATTTTTAAGTAAAGGGATCACCTTGGACAGCTTCCACTCAGAAGGTATCCAAGCGTGTTTGAGAGAGTAGTTTATTAGGTGCAATAAGGAGTTGGGAGACTCTTCAAATAGAATCTTGAGCATCTTTGTAGTAACACCATCAGGACCAGGAGCAGCAGCTGGCAATCTCTGGACAGCTTGTGAAAGCTCTGTTAGATTTGCTTGTGAGCAATTATCATTTGGCACGACTGGTGCAAACAACAATGGTCGCAAACCTAGTAAAGACGAGAACCGCTTTTGCAGGCCTGTGGCTATTAATTCAACCGCCTGGATAGCTTCTACAGGTAACATAACTAATGACTGAAAATTATGAGAGAACATGAGTTGTTTCCTAGACCGTAGAAAACCGAATAGTGCACGTCGGTAGCCCGGCTTTGAAATATATTCGAAGTGTTCTGAGTCATATTTTTTTCTTCGCGCGAGAAACTGTGCGTTTAAAGGTGGCTGCAATAAATTTATAATCACT